>NC_041400.2:30767296-31093129 GCF_900747795.2 Erpetoichthys calabaricus | reverse complement strand
CAGGGGCCCAACAGAGCAGAGTCCCTTTTGACATTTATGGGATTTGAACCAGCAACTTTCCGATTGCCAGTGCAGATCCCTAGCCTCAGAGCCACCACTCCGCCCTATAAGGGGTATGTACTCGCATATAAACTCCTGACACAGATTTTTCAAAGGTCACTGAACAATCCTGAGTACCTGGGATCAGTGAAAATATCCACATTATATAAAAAAACCGTGATCAGGTATTTATGTCTAAGGTACATCAAGGGAAAATCCATGGGAGGAGTTATTAAGGAAATGGCAGAGCAGCCCATGACAGGAACAGATGTGTTAGTGAGCAGTCCAGATGGATTCCCCATGGGGAAGTCGTGTTTCAGTAATATGCAACAAAAGCAAATGATCAGATGGGTGCATGTGATGTTATTTATCTGGACCTTCAGAAAGCATTTCATGAGGTGCCAGATGAGAGGCAGAGACTGAGACTAAAAGAAGCGGGAGTTCAGGGTGATGTGTTTGTAGATGGGTGGCAGAGAGTTATGGTGTAAGGAACCTTATCAGAAGTAAGTGGTTTTGCTTGAGGGGTCAGTGCTGGGGGAAGCTGCTATTTCTAATATATTTTGTCACACATGTGCACTTAGGAGGCAGGCTAAGGGCTTAACTAAGGGCAGAAAACGAGGGCAGGGATTGACAAATCATACTAACTTTTTTTCTCCTTCCTATTCTGCAGATCTTCTGAACAGAAGCCCATCTAAAACTTCACCAGGTCCTGCATTTCCTTTCTGACCATGCCTTCCCTGACCTCACTCCCTCACTGACCCGCCTCTTCTTCCTCCACAACTATAAAAGCCAAGCACCTTTCCTTCCCTGTCTGTCCCTATTTGGACACTGACCCAGACACTACTCTGGAGTTAAATCGTTCACAATATACGGGGTGGACCCCCAGCTCTGTTTCTGCTTCCTGTCTCTTGTTTTACAATATATATAAATGATCTGGACTGGAATGTAAATAACAAGCTGGTTAGGTTTGCAGATGATCCCAAGATAGGTGGATTGGCAGATAATCTGGAATCTGTTGAATTGTTACAGATGGATTTGGACATTTTACAGACTGGGACAGATTTTAAATTTTACATGTCAGAAGTAACACTTAGATTTGAATACACAATGGAGGGCAGAATCTTGAAAGTACACTTTATATAAAGAATTAGGAGTCAGAGTGGACTTATCACTGTCTACATCTAGACAATGCTGAGAACCCTAACAGAAAGTGAGGCTACACTGATGCTCAAGCTTTATAACACACTGGTGAGGCCTCATCTGGAGTTTTGTGTGCAGTTTTGGTCTCCATATTACAAAAAAGACATAGCAGTGCTAGAGAAAGTCCAGAGAAGAGCGACTAGGCTGATTCCAGGTCTGCAGGATATGAGCTATGAGGAAAGATTAAATAAATGTAACCTTTTTATCTAACAGAGATTAAGAGGCGATATAATTGAAGTTTTTAGAATTATGAAATGAATTAGCACAAAGGATCCAGGCTGATTCTTTACAATGAGTCCAACAAGAACCCAGGGACACAGTTGGAAATTTGGTAGATTTCACATAAGCGTCCACAGACACATGGAATAAATTATCAAGTAGTGTTTTAGACAGTAGAACTTTAGGGAATTTCAAAACTCAACTTGATGCTATTTTGGAGGAATTAGATGGATAAGATTGGTGATCTTTATTGTGCTAAATGGCCCATTCTCCTCAAAATGTTTCAAATGTTATGAGTGGGTAACACAGTGGTTATGGCTGCAGCCCCCCTGGCCCGGATTATCTGGGTTTGATCCCAGCCATTGTCTTTGTGCCTTTGTAGGTTCCCTCTATGCTCATGTACAGTACACTCTCTGGAGGCCTTGAGTTCTTCCCAAAGACACAAACACTGGGGTCTCCATACCAGACGAGGGATAACTCCAGCATAGAGGTCACTTTCAGTTTTTTGTGAGCTCTTAAACAGCCCCCACAAACAGCCTGAAGATCTGCTTAAACAAAGGATCCTTGACTTCAGTGACTGCAGGATTTTGATTCCGCCTGTACCAAGTACTGAACGAATAGCTTAGCTGACCTTTCTTTGATTCTTTTTTACATACTTTTGCCCACAACATAACATTTTTAGGAAATATTTGTACAGACTTCATTGGTATTGTAGATCTTTGGATCAAATTGTCGTCAGTTTATATCAAAGTCTTTCTGAAACAGAGGAGTGGGAGGACAGCTTTCAATGAGAATGTCCAAGCAACAGCTGCTGCCAAAAAGAATTACCATTTGCACCAATAGCATAATTTATTTATGAACAAATAAGTGACTGATCTCAAATTTAAGACATGTTACAGCCCACTGATATAAAATGCTAACAGGACCATTATCATCACAATCTTGTTATATTTTAAAAATGAATGATGTCACACTGTAAATGGACAGAGAGCGGAACAGGTAGGCAAACTGGACACAGTGCTAATTTCTAGGCATCGCTTAGTGACTGGTTTAGAGATGGCCAGCAATGGAGGCCCCAAACGTATAAGAGATGTCATGCATGTGCATGTATGGGACAGTTAAAGAGCTCCGGTGGTTGTAATTACCCGTCGCTCGAGGGGTTGCCTCTCTGTTCTAACGCCTTTTCTATTCCTCTTTCTGCACACTGGATGATTGACAGCTGCACCATCTCTGATGTCACTGATGTTATCCGCCCACCTGGACCCGCCTCTTCCTGCTGGAAGGACTTATGACCAGCAATTGGAACTCAATTACAATTATTGCTTGTTTTCTTTTGCATTGCTACATACCCATTATACAGGGGATGGATGGTGTGTCAACTCTTATTGTGTTCTGTCTGTTCTCTTACAGAGAATAAGCCTGGAATCCACTCTGGATGGGACTCCTCTCCATTGCAGGACACACATGATCATTCAGGACAAAATTCAACTTTCCAAATAACCAAATCTACTTGTGTTTGGTGGCTGGCATGAATAAAGAAGAAATGATGCAGGCTCAGGTGAGAACATGCAAACTCTGCATAGGCAGAAACTGGATGCAGGTTTAAGTAAAAAAATAAGTAATTCAATGGAAATAAATAAAATGGGGTTACCTGATGTTTGTGGTCAGCGCTTCTGCCTCAGAGCTCCTAGACACCTGGGGCCTCATGTATAAATGGTGCGTATGCGCAAAAATGTTACGTAAGTCTGTATAAAACCTAAACTTGGTGTAAAACCACACACATTTTCACGGTAGCTTAAACAATGGCGTACGCAAGTTCTCTGCTTGGTTTTGCAAACTGGCGGCACCCAGCGTCAAAGCAGTGCTACTGTTCCAGTGTGGTTTCCCTTTCTTTTTCAGATTCACATCCCTGACGTGGCTTTATAAATACACTGAAATTAACCACATATTGTTTATTAGTTTAAGGCATCTGATTGTAATTAACCTGTAACAATATAATGTTCCACAGAATGGCCAAGCTATTCTAAATACCATAGCTACTTTAGTGTTGTTACTCTCACTGCACCACTCGGAGCAGCTGATCGGAAAGAGAATTATCGGTATACAGAATCAAGCACATGCTGCCTCAGCCATTCACTATTTGAACTGCTCTCAACCGACAAATGCTTCAGAGCCTTTCCTGTACGGACCTCGCGGTTCAGAAACAGTTTCATCCCAAGAACTCTAAACGCACTCAATCAGTCCATCAACTGCTCCTTGTAGAACTGTTTGTACTTATAAATACAATTACCTCACTGTAAACTTGCGATACAGTTATAATATTGCAAAACCTTTGCCACTTTATGAAGCGCGTATTTACATATGATCATGATATCATTTTTAAGATGAAATGCAGCAAAATATTTTTATTACATTATACAGATAAAATGTTAATCTAAAATAATCTATATTGTTAATATTAAACATGTGAGGACACGGTGTCGCAGAGCTAGCGATGAACTGGCACCCTGATTATTCCTGCCTCGCGCTGTATTCTTGCTGGTGCTGGCGCGACACTGCGGAAAAACAGATGGATAGAATAATTAAACATGTACTACAAAGATATTTCAATGTTCATTAAAAGTTTTGAAGAATCGCCGTTCTAAGCTTACAGATGGCTTAACATCTATTACAGAGCTGATTTTGTGGTGATTGGTTACTTGGAGAAAGAAAAGGAAGGACAGGAATTGGGGGTTAGTACATTTGAAAGAGACAATACTACTGCAATACATTTTTTCATTGAAGGTCGCGCATTGGCGCAGCAAGTATCTTGCGGGAGTCTGGAACAATCTCTGGACGAGGTGCCTGCTCTTCACAATCACTGCGCCACCGTGTTCCCATGTTTAATATATGCTTTAACTCCTATCATCATGAAAATGATATCAAGTATACATCTCAGTATTTTAATTATTCAGAGAGCTGTAATATTACGAATGTAATGGATTCTGTGTCCTGTCGGAGGAAGAGAAAGCCCATTTAAGAAGCATGTAGTGAACATAGAGCACATAGAAGATCAAATACAAAACAAAGCATTTAACGTGCTACTTTAGTTATGATGGAATTCGAGAAACTAGTAAATTAAACCATTTTAAGATGAAGTTTATGATGTTCTACTTTAATGACAAGTTAAACTACATGATTAAAGTGGAAATTTCGAGATTAAAGTTGACATTTCATGCTTTTTTCCCACTGTGTGCCTTTTTTTTCTCTGTACCCTAGTAAGCTTTCATATGACACTCAGACAGTGGGCTATGACTCGCCTTTTCATGGCGACTTTGATATCTGACCGCTTCTTTTTTATTTCGGGCACTGTGCGACTTTGTGAACTTGAACTTTCGAGTTTCCTTGACACGCTATGTCACTCGATCAACTTCCTTTTGTTGATTATACCACTGTTTAAACCAGTGTTTCCCAAACTCGGTCCTGGAGACCCACTGTGGCTGAAGGTTTTTGTTCCAACCAGCTTCTGTTTTTAATTGAACTCCTGGGCTAATTAAGTGAACTGTTATTTCACAAGTTCTGTGTTTAGGAAACAATATAGAAATTAAAAAACTAAGTTTGCTAAAAAAAAAATATATATATTAAAATGTACCAAGCAGTTATATAGGAATAACGTATTTTTTTTCTTTTTAACAGTATTTTCATTCTACTTTTCTAGGTATTCTAATTGTTTAATTAATCCATTATTTACTAATTAGTAGGTCTGACTCTAAAGTAGTTGCAGCCTTTGATTATTCAGTGTGTTGTTTGCCTGGGTGTCTGATCTGCTCGTTTTAAATTGTCATTATTAAGATACAACGAAGGGGAAAAAACTGCACAGAGAAAGGGCAAAGTATAATGAAATCAACAAAAGAGAGTTAAGCATTTAAATCTATAGCAAAAGAAGAAATATTTCTAAATGTCTTATAAATGTAAAAATCATGCTGCTATGCTTTTCTGAATGTCAAATAAAAAAAATATACCAGCTAATTAAATGAGATCAGTGCTATCAGGTGTTGTCACTGATTAGGAATCCGAATGGAACAAAAACCTGCAGTCACGGGGGTCCCAAGGACCAAGTTTGGGAAACACTGGTTTAAACCAACAAATAGTAAGTTTTTATTTGCCTCCACTTGGTATTCACTGAAATTCTTCTATTTTCCCCCGTGCTTTTGCCATTGTCTTTTCACAGAAGGCTGAGGTTAAGGGCTATTTATATTGATTTGCATATTCAAAGAGGCATAATTCTGGGAGGAGTTGGGGAGTGGTAGCAGGCGCGTGCAGATGCGTTACTTTTCACACTGACCGGGATTTATATAGCAGAAGAACGTAGAAGCTGGTGTTCGCACAAATTTATGCATCTGGAATTTTTTGTGCATAAGCACATTTCCACTTTTATCCATATCCCATGTTATAGTGTGAATTATACACATGGCGTTATACATGAGGCCCCTGGTTCGACTTAAAACTGATTTGCATCTGACAGTGGGGGATTTTCTCCTGATTCTTGGATTTTCTAATGTTGTGTACTTGAGGTTTTTTGGCGAGTCTAAATTGCCCTTGAATGAGTGAGTGACTAAAGTCGTGTCCATTGCTGGGTTCAGCCTTCCTGCTCAAAGCTCTGTGGAATGAAGGCGGGCGCCCCAAATGTCCATGAGAACCAAATCCTCTCAGATGAAGCCTGGAAACAGTGAAGAATGTTTTAAGGACATGTATGTTAGGTATAATGCTTAGTGGGGGCTGGGCGGTTTTCTGGCCTTGGAACCCCTGCGGATTTTGTTTTTTTTCTCCAGCTTTATTTGAGTTTTTGTTTTGTTGTGTTTTTTTCTGTCTGCCGGGCCATCTGACCTCATCACCGGATTCATCTTTAGAGACTTACATTATGATATTGTATATATGGAAGCTACCCTTCTATTAGTTATATATCTATCTTTTATAAGATTGTTTAGATTTATTTATTTTTTCTTTGTTACTTATTCCGTAATATTCTCATCTATTCTTATTTGTTTTTCTCTTCTTGTAACTTTCTCTTTGAATTCTTGTAAAGCACTTTAAGTCTCATTGTATGAAAATGTGCTACAGAAATAAATGCTGTTGCTGTTGTTACACCCGGTGCTGCCAGAATAGGACCACTGTTCCTGCCACCCTATAATTGGATTAAGCAAATTTAGATGACGGACAGCCAGGCACAAATTTTCTAGTTAAAAACTAGCTACGAGTAAAACATCCCTGACTTTTGTTTTTATTTTTTTTACCACAACAAAAGTTTTAAAATACTCCAGCCGGGTGTGAATCTGTCCAAACTGGCAATTATCATGGCAGTGCGCACAGAGCAGAGGCTGAGTAATGAATCAGGCTGAAGGGGACGTCAGATCGCTGGTGAGCTTGGTCAGAGCTGCTGTCACTCCTGTCACTTAACTTCATGCGGCTCACTGGAGCTGGGCGTGCTGTCGTGATTCTGTTTGGGAGCGGCAGCTTTGGGAGTGGCTCAGTTGAAGCGTATTATGAGAGCTGGGGAACTGCGCACTTTGCTGTGCCAAAAGGATCCAACACTCATTGGCATCCACGTTATCATTCTCTTTACCTCTAAACTACAACATACCATATACACATACACTACCAGTCAACTCTTTGGACACACCCAGACATTTACATATTTTTGATAGAAATTGATACTTTTTTATCAAGATACCGTTACATTGATTTAAAAATACAGCCAAAATATTACTAGTCTTGTTAACAGCGATTACTGTTGCCTCGCGGTGAGGGGAACATTAGCTCACATCCTGGGTCCTCCCAGTGAGGACTGTGCCAAGTGCTCTGAGTAGAGAGAAAAGCCCTATATAAATGTAAATAATAATAATAATAATTTATTATTATTATTATAAACAACTTGTATATTTGCCATATTTTCCTCTTTTTCACCTCTGTTAGCTGCTACTGTCACAAACAGATCCCCAGTACACCTTAATGAAGTACCAGTGGACTACGTGCGCGGATAGGAAGTCACTGTCGTTGGCTGTTTACACAGGTGGGACGGGACCGCAATCCTCTGTCTGCAAGTTGAGATGGGCACACGTGGGGAAACCTCTACATCAACACATTGCTTCTGCTTTATGAAGTCTTCTGCAGTCACCTGCTGACCGCAAACGATACAGAACTAGTTGCCCGTCTCAGTCCTTCCAATTGTTTATGTTGTAAAACTCCATCAGCTTCTTTACAGATGAAATAATGTCAGGGCTGACTTTAATTTAAAGCTGGGTATCATCAGCATAACAGTGGTAGTCAATGCCATGTTTTTGGAATAAGGACCCCAGAGGGAGTAAGTATAAGACAAATAGTAAAAGCGAGGTTATTATCTTTGGCCCTACTTTTTCTGCTAATGAAATTGGCACTCATTTGGGCTCATTAATGGCAAAAATCTGTAATGACATCCGGAATCTGGGTATCATCTTTGATTTGCCTATACTCTTTGACAAACAAATCTCCACAGTAGTAAATTCCAGCTTTTACCAACCGAGGCAAAGTTTTTATTACATCTCGGCTTAATATGTGGGATTGCCCAAATTTGCCCTGTTGCGCCTTCATTTGGTATAGAATACAGCATCTAGATTTCTGGCCAATGCTAGTAGAAGGGAGCATATACCTGTATTGGCCTCCCTCCATTGGCTGCCAGTGAGATTTCAGATTGACTTCAAACTTTTAATGTTGGTTTATAAGGCCTTGCATGGTGTTGCCCCTAAATATATCTGTGATTTCCTTCAGCCACTCTTGGGAACGAGAGTTTTGAGGTCATCTGCTCGATTACTCCTTGCAGTTCCTAGATCCCAGCTGAAGTTTCGGGGTGACCGGGCTTTATCAGTTATTGCTCCAAGACTTTGGAACAATTTGCAGTTCCATATGAGATCTTCTCCTTTGATTGAGGTTTTTAAGAGTCAGTTAAAAACTCACTTTTTCTCCTCTGTGGTGGGTAAGGTTGTCTGGAAGGGGTGGACAGATATTAAGTAGCTTCAATTAACTGTTTTATAAAATTTGTTGGCCTTACATATTTCTTTGTACAGCATTTTGGTACAAGTTCTGTTGTTTTTAAATGTGCTTTATAAATAATTTGGATTGATTGATTGATTGTAACAGGTACTTTAAATGATCATCCTAACCGCAGAAATATAAAAAGCAAGCAAGGAAAAGAACAGGCTGGCTAGCTTTGAATGAAAGACCCTGTGGCATGTGTGCTGCTGTGCACAAATGAGCATTTACTTAATATTTACTTTAGACTAAACCAACTTCACAGCACCATCACCTGCAGATTACAATGATTCACTATTTCACTTTGAGGTACAGTTCACTAGGCTCTCAGGAACTGTACTGATTTCAGGCTATGCGCCTCAATAAATAACTGAGGAATATCAAAATGTCTCAGTTTTAACATGTTGCCCATCTAATAATACATTACTCCAATGAAACAAAAATCTTCACAATATATTGTATTTAGAATACCACCATCACCACCCACTGCTATGTAATTCTGTCCTATAACAGCAGGAGAAGTTTAATGAAGAACTTATGTTAAATCTGAACAGCATCATGACGAGGACCAAGAAACAGACGAAAACTGAGAGGACTGCCGTGAATTTGTTTCCACCTCAAGCGCTGTGTGAGATCCTACGTGTTCATCTTTTTTTTCTGTGCTCTGGTCCCTCTCTGATGGTGATGCCATAAAGCAGGCACTGAACAAATGAGGTTAGCCTTTATGTGTGGACACAGATGGCATACAAGCGCCACAGATTGGGATGCTGAAAATCTGGTCACCCTGTAATTTCCCATCAGAGTGCCACATTCACCTGCTATACGTAACGGTCAGTCACTGTGATAAAGTTTGCCTTTGACTTCTGTTATTGCCTAACACTTCAGTCATAACTGAAGTCCCATTTCATGAAAATGACAACAACCAGACATGTTCAAGCCAAGAAGGAATTCATTATGAAAGATTTTACAGTGGCGGCACGGTGGCGCAGTGGGTAGCGCTGCTGCCTCGCAGTTGGGAGACCTGGGGACCCGGGTTCGTTTCCCGGGTCCTCCCTGCGTGGAGTTTGCATGTTCTCCCCGTTTCTGCGTGGGTTTCCTCCCACAGTCCAAAGACATGCAGGTTAGGTGGATTGGCGATTCTAAATTGGCCCTAGTGTGTGCTGGGTGTGCTTGTGTGTGTCCTGCGGTGGGTTGGCACCCTGCCCGGGATTGGTTCCTGCCTTGTGCCCTGTGTTGGCTGGGATTGGCTCCAGCAGACCCCCGTGACCCTGTGTTCGGATTCAGCGGGTTGGAAAATGGATGGATGGAAGAATTTACAGTGTGGTGTAGTGGTTAAGGCTTTGGACTTGACCTTTAGGTCGTGGGTTCAGATCCTGCTACTGACACTGTGTGACCCTGAGCAAGTCACGTGACCTGCCTGTGCTCCAATGGGAAAAGCAAAAGGAATGTAACCACTTCATAAATGGATAAAGGTGTCAGCCAAATAAGTACGTTTGTAAATGTAACTATACAGGTGATGCAAATTGTCACTGTGAGTGAATACGGTGTGCGTGAGTGACAGTGGTCCCTAGACTGCTGTTCAATCAGGTGAGATAGCCCCTGAAACCCTGGAATGGACTGAGAAGGTTCTAAAATCGAATGCCTGAACTCAGTCCATTGAGAGCTGCAGTATATGCACTGTCCTTGCACACGCCTGAATATTACATCATTTATACATTTTCTAACTTCTTGTCAGCCTTTTGCCATCTCAGCTCAGACGCGGATGAATCATTCCTGTGGAGGTTTCGGCCATCTCACTCTGTGCTATTAGACTGCCACACTAAGGCCGAAGGCAGGAATGTCAGAGAATGATCAGGAAATCTCACTAAACTACCGGCTCTTATACGGTATGAATCGGGTTTGTCTTTTGTAAAGTCCTTCTCTAAACGACTCAGTTTGTGGAATCTTGGCATCACCCAGCCAGGCAAGAAAGCCTTTCAAGATTTTATTTTAACACGTGGCTGTCATCACGAACTAAACACTGACAAAAATGACAACATTTTTAAAAGTATTGTACAAGCTAATGTGGGCAGATGTGCGTAAATGAAAGAAGACATAAGTACCCGGGCAGCAAGCTGGCGCTCATCCCTCTGTCTGAATATTTTCATGTGGCGAGCCGTAAAGACATCGTGCAGCAGGTGCACAGAGGCGCGTGTCAAGACCTCCTTTGATGTTGCATGCCCACGAGGATGAGTGGGCAGCCGCTGGCCGCGCCGCTCTCCTCGCATGCCTGCGGCCGTGTGCCATCACCACAGGCTTGCCGGCCGTGCGTTTGCGGGCGCCCTGCACCTGCTGTTTTTATTCCTGCCACCGGAGGAAACAAAAAGGCAGGTAGTGATCTGACATGCGCCAGGGAAATCCCAGTGGAGCAGCTGACTCCTTGGGGTCACAGCTGTTGGCAGACCTTTCATCGATGTCTTATATTTGCTATTTATTTAGCTGGAAGCTTTTTTTTTTCTTTCAAAGTAACTTCCAAATCTCCAGTGCATTTTAGCACACTCCACCCATATTTTGACAGTGTCTCATTCATGGTGACACCATGATGGGCACTAACAACCTAGTGAATTACTGCCCAGCATCTTATAGCATATGCACAGGGTCTCGGCCACGGCATTTGCATTTAAATAGCATTTTTTATTCCTTCCCTGCTGCCATCCATTTTTAAACCCAATTTAAGGGCTGCGCAGACCACAGCCTATTTCAGCAGCACCGGGAAGAGGGCCGTAGCCAATTTTAGTAGGGTGGCAGTCCTTAGCATGGCACTGGGCCAGCATAGAATGCCAACAGTTAACCTAACATGAATGTCTTTAGAGCACCAGTCACAAGACCTGGGTTCAAACTTAATAATAATAATTACAGTATAATAATAATAATGCATTTTATTTATAGGGCACTTTACATTAGCAGTAAATCTCAAAGTGCTACATAAAAAGTTTAAACAAAAGCAAAGCAAGATAAAAACAGAGATAAAACAACAATAATTAGTAGCATTCTTGTTAGTAGTACTAGGGTGTTGTACCATCCATTCATCCATCCATTTTCCAACCCGCTGAATCCGAACACAGGGTCACGGGGGTCTGCTGGAGCCAATCCCAGCCAACACAGGGCACAAGGCAGGAACCAATCCTGGGCAGGGTGCCAACCCACCGCAGGACACACACAAACACACCCACACACCAAGCACACACTAGGGCCAATTTAGAATCGCCAGTCCACCTAACCTGCATGTCTTTGGACTGTGGGAGGAAACCGGAGCACCCGGAGGAAACCCACGCAGACACGGGGAGAACATGCAAACTCCACGCAGGGAGGACCCGGGAAGCGAACCCAGGTCCCCAGATCACCCAACTGCGAGGCAGCAGCGCTACCCACTGCGCCACCGAGCTGCCCGGGTGTTGTACCGTGTTAGCCATTATGAATTCTAGTGAAAGTCAAGCAAAATGACACCTTTTATTGGCTAACTAAAAAGATTACAATATGCAAGCTGTCAAGGCAACTCAGGCCACTTCTTCAGGGACCTGCATTCTTGTTAATATGCTTTCCTAAATAGAAAAGTCTTTAGCTGTTTTTTTAAAACAGCCCACAATCTGCTATGTTTTTAAGCTCTCTGATAGGGCATTCCAGAGCCGTGGAGCAGCGGCTGCAAATGCTCGGTCTCCCATTGTATGAAGTTTGGTCACAGGGGGGCGAAGGCAGTAGGTATTTGCAAAACGGAAGTTTCTTGTAGTGGATTGTAGTATAAGGAGTTCCTTAAGATATTGTGGAGCATTTCCATGGATACACTGGTGAGTAAACAAACAGAGTTTGTATTCGATACGGAGATGGACATGGAGCCAATGAAGTGACTGAAGGATTTGTGAAATGTGTTCATATTTCCGCACCCTCGTCAGGATTCTTGCAGCACTATGTTGAATTTGTTGGAGCTTTTGAAGGCTCTTGTTGGGTATCCCGATGAGGAGTGCATTACAATAGTCCAGCCTGGATGAGACAAAGGCATGAACCAGCTTTTCAGCATCACAGAGGGAGAGGTAGGGACGGAGTTTGGCTATGTTTCGCAGATGAAGGAATGCAACTTTACAAAGGTGATGAATATGTGTATCAAATGACAGATGGGAGTCTAACTTGACACCCAGATTTGTAACAGAAGGGGAGAGGGTAATGGTACGGTCAGAAAAGGAAATACAAGTTACAGAGGAACGAAGTTGATGGGGGGTGCCAATTAAAAGAGCTTCAGTTTTGGTGCTGTTCAGCTTGAGGAAGTTCTTGGACATCCAGTCTCATTCAAGCAAGAGGAAAGAGTTGATGGAGGCGTAAGAGAAGTCGAATCCAGTCTCACATAGAGCTGTGCATCAATGAATGGAATGAAACTCCATGGGTAGCATATAGATATTAAAGATAATAGATATTAAACTTAATCTCCTAGAGCTGTTAGGCAGTGGTGACAAGTCTGCCTCCCTGGATTTTTATTACTAAATATTTTCCCTAGGATTTATTTTGGAATTTACCTTTTCTTGTGTTCCTCTGTGCATTGTTCATGTTTGTGTCAGGGTCACGACCCCTAAAAAGATGTTATATTAAATAAAAGATTGCTTTTTATTTGTTTGGCATGGTGGCATATTAGTTCACAAGCTGCCACATACCCGCCAGGAGACAGGTTAAACCCCGGCCTTGCTCAATATCTGTATGGAGGTCTCTTGCTCCCCCTGTATACATGTGTCCTCACTGCACACTCCACTTTTACCTTCAAGATGCGCTGGTGAGGCTGACTAACCTGGCATGCCCAAATGAGCACCCTGGCATCGTGTTCAGGGTGGGTCCTGACCCGTGTGGTATTGTAACAAAGTTGAAATGTTCACTTCCTGCACTTCAGGAGGTTTCTTTTTTATTTGTGCATATAATGTTCCATCTACTTTCACCTTTACTTCATTACATTTACAAACGCAAATGGTGACTTTAACTCCGATATATTTTGCTTGACGCATTTGTTACTGCAATTCAAATACACATAACGCTTTACTCAGTCGATTATCTCAATTGCTGGTTTCCTGTATTCGCGTATATGAAGACTCCAATGTGCACTGCTGGCGCTCACACAAATCATCACAAGTCGCTCCAAGATCACCTCACTGCAGCCTGAATGTCAGTGACTCCCCGTCTCCAGTCTCTGTGGTTTTCATGGCTGATGCCTGACACAGCGGTGCTCAGACACCATCCATGTGGCAGTCGTGACCATCCTCTCCGCAACTTGAGGACTGTTTAGGAAGAAGTGGGATGTTTGGGGTGACTGGATTAACATTTAAAGCATTACTTAGAATCTACATCCAGATTTTCCGTACATTTACTCCATTATATCCAGCCTACAAAAGTTCCATTTGACTGACTAGCCAAAAAGGCAACTATGGCTAAAACATAAATGGAAATACTTTGGGATACTCCACCAAATAGAGCAGTGCTTGACCTGCAGATTGCAGTTAGGTGTATTTGTGTGTTCATGTGTTGCAGTTCACTCACATTGTCACTCACGTGTGTCACTCACATCTTCACACTTTACCCTGGTACTACAGGCCCAATACAGGTCATAAACTACATGGAAAACTCAGAGTAAAACCAAAAGGCCATTGCTTTGAAAATTAGACTTTCTCTTCATTTTGTACGCCTCCAACTAGAAATATAACAGCAGGTCATGTCGCTTGCAGAAATTCTCAGATGATTCTGCACTTATGAGATGTACTGATAAGGGGGATGAAACAGAGTCTAGGAGTCAGGTGGAGAACTGTCGGCAATTAACCAAAGAACTGGTTATTAACTTTCACCACACCAAAGAGCCTCTAGGTTAGGTCACAACCCAGGGAGTGGTCCACTCCTACAAGTACTTGGGGGTCTACACCAATGAAAGTCTGGACTGGTCTCCTAACACAGATGAACTAAATAAGAAGGCCCAGTGCAGACTCTTCTTCCTTAATAGACTGTGTTCCTTTAATGTGGGAAGTGACATCCTTTACATCTTCCACAACTCTTTGATGGCCAATGCGATTTTCTACGCTGTGGTGTGCTGGGCTGGCAACATCACTTCCAGAGAGGCTCACCGAATCAACAAGCTAATTAAAAGGACAGGCTCAGTTATGGGACACACTCTGTACCCCTTGAGGTGGTAGCAAAGAAAAGAATTAAAACAATGAACAATGCTGCACATCCTCTCTCTGACACTCCAACACTGAGGACTTTCAGCCAAAGGAATCATTCAGCAGAAGTGTGTCAAGAAACACTAAGGGGGCTTCTTTATACCAACTGCAATATATCTGCATGATGCCTCACTGGGACTGGGACTGCCAAGGCAGATATTTTTCTTTCTTTTTAATTTTCTTCCTTTTTAGTCATCCTGGTGTGTGTTCAGACTATAGTGTGTATATATACAGTAATTATCTATTTAATTTATTTATTTAAAGAGCTTCTGTAAAAAGCCAAATTTCCTCCTGTGGTCAAATAAAGATCTATCTATCTATCTATCTATCTATCTATCTATCTATCTATCTATCTATCTATCTATCTATCTATCTATCTATCTATACATCCATTTTCCAACCCGCTGAATCCGAATACAGGGTCACGGGGGTCTGCTGGAGCCAATCCCAGCCAACACAGGGCACAAGGCAGGAACCAAACCTGGGCAGGGTGCCAACCCACCGCAGATCGATCTATCTATCTATCTATCTATCTATCTATCTATCTATCTATCTATCTATCTATCTATCTATCTATCTATCTATCTATCTATCTATCTATCTATCTATCTATCTATCTATCTATCTATCTATCTATCTATCTATCTGTCTATCTATCTATCTATCTATTCCACCTGCATTTCAGAACGGGGAATCCACCTTAAGCTAAGCATGTTTTTGGCCAGTCCAGTACCCGAAGAGAAGAACATCTAAGAAAAGCGTGAGTTGCTTCAGTAAAAGGTCTTGGTGAGGCCAGTAGGGGGCACTTGCCTTGTGGACAGTGTGTGGATCCCAGTGTCCCAGTGCAGTGACAGGGACACTGTGCTTTAAAAATGGTGCTGTCCCTCAAGTAAAACCAAGATCCACATTGTATATGGTCATAAAAAATCCCTGGACATCTTCAAAAAGAGTAGGGTGTTTCCCAATGGGGTTTCGTGCATTTGACCATGCATGTCAAAATGTAGACAGTGAGGTAGGGAGGCTTTACTGTAGAAGATCAGGGGCTGGACACCTGAGATCAGGGGAAAAAGCTCCAGACAACAATGACACCACAACTCTGGTCCCCTAATCATCCCCCATCTCTATCTCTCTCTCACGCCTTCACCACCTAATAGATAATGTGTGGTGAGCATACTAGTGCAAGAATGGCTGTCATCACAGCATCCAGCTGAATGCTACACATTAGTGGTTGCCATTTCCTCCCACTGTCTATGTAAATTGCTTTAAGTAGGTTAGAAATGCACTATATAAATGTAATTTAATTATTAATTGCTATCTGTAATTAATTATTAGCAGCTATGTACAGTATGTAATATGATGCATTTCACAACTATCTATCTATCTATCTATCTATCTATCTATCTATCTATCTATCTATCTATCTATCTATCTATCATATAGTGCCTTTCACATCTATCTATCTATCTATCTATCTATCTATCTATCTATCTATCTATCTATCTATCTATCTATCTATCTATCTATCTATCATATAGTGCCTTTCACGTCTATCTATCTATCATATAGTGCCTTTCACGTCTATCTATCTATCTATCTATCTATCTATCTATCTATCTATCTATCTATCTATCTATCTATCTATCTATCTATCTATCTATCTATCTATCTATCTATCTTCTACAACTCGTGACGTGACGCCAACTCCAGGAGTCCCTGAACTGGATTAAGTGAATTAAGGGAGGGTGTTGTGAGTAATTTTAATCTGCAGGGGGCTCTCTTTGGTGTGAGAGAGCTCAATAAACTTTGCTCAGGCAAACTTGGGGTCATGTCAGGTGGTGGAGTAGCGTTGTAAGAAACCCAAGGAAAGATCCAGGGGGCTTTCTCGGGCAGGTGGGATGCCCCTAGAGAAGGCCAGTCGCTCCTTTCGGTTTTGTTTAGAGAGTAACGTACACCTGTTGTCAAATGGAAAGAATAAAAACCTCACATGCTGCAAAGTTCTGCGCCAGTGTGGCGAGCAAACATCGAGTAGCCTTTACTCTGTCGAATTGATCATACCTAACGATCTCCCTACAATATTGTCTTTTTTTCCTTAATTCATCAAATATCCCATTGATCACGATGAAGGGAGCTATATAAATGAATTGTACTCGTAGACATCCCCTCAGCCCACCGACAGTTTCTGTCACGCCAGGCTTACTCAGCCGTCTCTGTTGATGGCGGAGTCTCTTATTGCTGCCGGGTGGAAAGTGACTCCCCAAATCATTACCGGCTTCAGACCGAGTCGCAGAGCGGCCGTTACTCAGCGGCGTGTCTCAGTGAAAGCAAACACCGAGTGGTACGCCCGAGCCCGGCGGTCACTCACGAGCGAGACAAACTGAAGGGCGGCTCTTTGCTCCTCGTGTTTATGTTTCTCCACCGCGTGCGTGTCGGTCGGCCCCTTAGGACGCGTGTGGTGGCCTCAGCCAGACAGCATGACTCACAAGGCTGAAAACATAACAATTAACGATTGAATTACAGCTCGTCCTCCTAGTAGCCGCATGTTAGCGTGCAGCACCTGTTACTCAGGTCTGCAGACACCGCCTTGTTCTCTGTCCTGTACGTATAGTGGGCTGCGGGGCGCAGACAGGACGAGCCCGCGGCCAAGAAGAAGCACCCTGACAACAAGCCCGATTAGTCACGTGAGCCGACGGGGTTCACCTGTTGACACCACTGACGCACAACGCGCGACACAACAGTCCAAAGGAGAAGGCAGAGGGCAGACTGGCGGACAACGGGGGCGCATCCCGGTAACACGCCGTTATCATCTCCAAAGCAAATGCGAATTTCCAATGTACTATAGCAAGAATTCAAATAAATAAATCAAGTTCGCCCGTGCTTGATCATGTCAGATGGTGCAGTAGAACTTACAGTCCACCCAAGTGATCATAGACACATTTTTGCTGCCCTTGACAAATCTTTAGATGGCAGCGCACCACCCCAGACCTTATATACAAACCTGGGGACTCGAGAGATGAGCCAGGACTAGGAAATATGGAGGGCTTGCATACAAAAAACTGAATTTATCATTTGAAAATGTACAAGATTATGTTACAAGTCACTCTGGATAAAACTGTCTGCTAAAATGTTATGTAGAGGGGGGCATTTGATCACTTAAGACAATGCCTGTTTATAAGAGTGTCGTAAAAAAAATGTACACTTGCAGGGTGACGTTTCAGAAAACATTTAGGAATTGGACTATATTTGCAGGCTTTTATATTTATGTGTATTTAGTGTTTCTCTAAAAACACACACACAGACACTGTATATTGTAGTCATCTGAGTGACTTAAGGTTGTGACAGCAGGAGAATGTTGGGGTGCCATGTGTGCACTCCTCGTTTGCTTTCAGTCACAAACAAAAACCAACACTTGATGGCGTAAATCAACAAAACTTAGTTGCCACATAAAGAGGGTGGTAACTTATTTATCCAGCTCTGTTGTCAAGTCAACTGTTACAGAACGTCTTTTAGGTCGTCTTCCTATTAAGTGACATGTCCTTCTAGACCTTACATCCTTTGGAAACTGGAAGGAGCAGAGTCCGTTGTCCTTATTGGGAGGTTTCATGGAACTGTGAAGGAAGAAAACAACAAGACAGTTTGCGGCAGTGCCCCTGTCAGCCTGGGGTGGTATTGCATACCTGGGAAGAGCTTGGATGGTCAGGAGCGGATGTGGGACTATATATATATATATATGTATGTATATATACATCAAGGTCATGTTAATGTATGGGCACAATGGGCACTGACACAGAGGCCCACAATGTTTCTGATGCTTATGTATGTTTCTGTTTTGCTATCAAAATAGGGGCATATATATACACTAGCTGTGTAAGCCCGTGCTATAAAAAGCCAGAGGTCCTAGAAACTATGGAGATCATCAGAAAAAAAACTGAAATATAGAGATGTCAGGTAATTGAAAAGAACTACTTTGAGCATCTCTGTCCTAGGAGGATTTATTTTGCTGATGTGCTCGCCTCACTCATGTATTAGTGGCTAAGTGAGTGGGTCTTTCTTCGGAGGTTTTGTTTTGCCGACGTGCTCACCTCACTTGTGTTTCCTTAGAGGTGGAGCCGTTACCCCGACTCCACCTCTCACTTCCGGGCTGGACAGACACACATGTATATATACTGTATATATATATATATATATATATATATATATATATATATAGTGGTATATGGCCAGCCGTTCGTCCTGGCCAATACCCCTATGCCGCCAGATGGAGCCCTCCCGGCAACATGGAGGTGTCCTGAATTCCAGCAGGGCATCATGGACCTTGGACTTTTTCTTCACAGCCCTGCTGGATACCGTGGGGGCCACCAGGGGACGCTGCAGGAAGGCCCAGGAACTTGTACTTTCCATATAGCCCGGAAGGACTTCCCAATCACGGTAACGGAAGAGATGATATACTTCCGGGCTGAAGAAGAGTTTTGATCTGACCCGGAAGTGCTAAGAATCACATGGACTGGGCGGATCAGAAGCACTTCCGGGTCATGGACTATAAAAGGACTCTGCGATATCCCAGCAGTGAGCCAAGTTGGGAGGAAGAGTGACTAAACTGGAGGATTGTTGTATTGGATTATTGATTGTGCATTGTTTATTAAGTATTGTGGAGAGAAGGGTGCTTTGTGCACATTATTATTATAATAAATTCGTCATTTGGACTTTTATCTGGTGTCTGGCATCTGATCTGAGGGTTCAAGGGGATGACAGCGCCCCCTGTCTGTCACTATATATATATATATATATATATATATATATATATATATATATATATATACTGTATAGTATATGATATAGTATCTGCCGAACAGTACAATGAGTACACAACACATGTTTCGACTTCGTCAGGTGTACGCACTTTTGCCAATATTGGGAACAATTTAGTTATAATCTTATCAAGGAAGGTCCATAAACATATGCATTTAATTTAAATTAACAAAATAAATTGACAAACAATATTTTCACAAACTTCAGTGAAACTGAAGTATAATGATTGTTACCCATGATTCTTATTTACTGTATCCTTGCTAAAGTATGAAAATAATGCAGTATGTTATTCCAATCTATGGACGACTTCAGAGCAATTTTACAGTGGCTAACTGACTATGGAGAACTTTATTTTGCATGCCAAAGGCACATGTCATAGATAGTGGTGAACAACAGAGGATGATGATGATTATTATTATTATAATGTAAGTCCATTTGGGAGATGTTTCAAGTTTGAACTAAATCAACTTTTAGCAATGCATTCAAGAGCTGCAGTCCTGTTGTCATTTTGATTGTTTAATTTTACTTTGCCAGTTTTGCATCTTCTATGCTATGACAGTGTGAGGATTATCATTATTATTATTATTGTTGTTGTTCTTGTCCTTATTCTTGTTGCTTTGTTATCTATGTTGTAGCCTATGATTTATGTCAAGTCGAAACAAAGTAAAACTATGAATCTTCACCTGAAAATGAATAAAATAAAGACATGAGAACCTCTGAGAAGCTGAGTGTAGTTCAGTGCATGCCAATATGAATGTAGAGATGAAAAAGTATCTCCACAAAGTGACACCTTAAGCTGCATCTTACTTGCAGTGAGGTATGTGGGTAAAAATATTGAATGTCATAATTGAAATAAAGAACAAGGAAATTCATCTGCTGCATGTAATCAGTTCAGTTGTGATTTGAGCCAGCTGTCCATCTGTTTTTGAACCTGCCCATCTCAGTAACATCAAGTAGAAATTAAGGAATAAGAATCATAAGGAATACCGGCCCATCAGGGACACATTCATTCCGTGCCAATTTAGAGATGCCAGTTACTCTAAGATGTACGTCTTTTTGATGTGGGAGCAAACCCACCAGGATGCTGGGAGAAGGAAGCCAAGAGTCAAACGCAGTCACTGGGGCTGAGGGGCTGCAGTGCTCACTGCTGGGCCTCTCCTGTGTCCGCTGGTCAGGATCTTTACACACACACACACACAAGAGAGCTGCGATTCTCTATGTATCCATTCCTTCTGACGGCTCCTGTGTTTTTTTTTATCTCATTATGTTGCTTTCTGTTGTACTATTTTCTTTGATTAAAAAGCATGTAATCATTGTAGTCGTTGTGAAAGGCGCTACATCAAATCAAAACTCGTTAGTTGTTGAAAACTGACGCTGGGAGTTCTCATCTCGGTTTGCGCTTGAATGCTTTAATTGCTGCCATGTCTGTACCTTCTCCTCCTTTGCTGCTTCAGTAAGCATTTTGGGAGCTTTGTGAAGCTGAATGTCACTCATTGGCAGTTAGGTAGAAAATCTCATTCCCAGCTTACACTGTGGACTGGCGACTTGTCCAGGGTTAGCTCCTGCCTTGAAACTTGTGATGGTGGGAATGGCCCCTGCTTCCCGTGGCCCCAAAATGGATTAGAAAATAATCAGATGAGGGGGCTTTTACTTTCTTTCTACCTTCTACACATTGACCCTGACCTTTGTTTTTATGTATTATATCTTAAAACATCAGAATCCAAACCAGGCACATGAACAAGGACACCAAACAAAATGCTTTGGAATCTTTAGCTTCTTGAAAACAGCAGAGGGAGATTTTCAAAAGGGCATTTCCTAATATGATCAAAGTCCTAAAGTTTACACTGGTATAGTGAGTTTATGGGCATAAAGTAAAGTCTAAGAAAGTATGAGAGGGCAAGGGGGCTGCAGACGGGGGACAGGAAAGGCTCTGTAAGATACACAGATATAGGGAAGGCACTATAAAATACACATACAGATAGGAAAGGCACTATAAAACAGATCAGAAAAGCACTTTAAAATAGACATAAAGATATGAAAGAGATAGAAAAGGCACTAGAAAATAGATTGATATGAAAAGCACTATAAGATAGATTTGAAAGGCACTGCAGATGGGAAAGGCACTATAAGATACAAAATTAAGAAAGGCATTATAAAAATAGAAATAGAAAATAGGAAAATCATTATAACATAGATAGGTAGGAAATGCACTATAAAATAAACAGATATAAAAGGCACTATAAAAGAGACAGGAAAGGCTGTATAAAATAAGACACCATAAACAGATATGAAAGGCACTATAAAAGAACACTCTGCAGTCAAAGCACTATATAAAAATAAGTTGTATTGTAAAAGAGATAGGACAGGCACTATAAGATACTGTAGATATGAAAGGCACTATAAAAGATGCTGTTACTCTGCTGACGTCTCAGTAAATATCTGAAGATTGCTCTAAGACAGGGGTGTCAAACTCCCACCCTGCATTTCGGCCACTTTCGTAAATAGTAACCAGTTAATTCTGTAAATTTAGCATAATTCTTATGCTTTCAATATTCTTATTTGTTTAACTGCTTTTCCTTAACCAGTAGCTAAACAATACAGAGCTACAAAACGATCCAACAGATGACCAGCTAACTGAGGGGTGTCCGGCAGTCCTGGGGGACCACCATTTTCACACCATCCTGTCTCCTATTTAGCTGTTAATTCGGCACATTATTTGATTCGATGGCGTGTTAGTGCTCTCCTTCCGCCACACCAGTCATTTCCAGAACTGGTTTTCTTTTTCTGGGGCTCATCCCCCAAATATTTACTGGACTTGATTGGAGCGGTAAAATATACTATCGGATTGTATAAAAAACACGGGTGCAAATAGGGTCTTTAAGTTAGCCTGGTCATCTATTTGCTCGCTTTGCATCTCATTATTGTTTGGCTGCTCTTTAAGTAAGAATTTAAACAGTTAAAATGGAAGTCAGTTGAAATCAATGCAGCATGTTAAGTGCCATTACCCTTAGTAATTGGCTAATAACGGTGAAAGTGGTTGGAATGAAAACATGTAGCCACTGCAGCCCACCAGAATCTGAGCTGGGCACCCCCGATCTAAGGGCTTTGGGCATGGGAAAGGCGCACTATAAATAAATGTATTATTGTTTTCATTTTATCGTTAAACAGGGTGGGCTGGAGCTTTCAGTTCTGCACGCAGACGGCCCTTCCGTTGAGCCCCCCCAGCCTGTCCCAGAGGCCGCACCCGTTTCGAGCGCAGCAGACGTTCTTGCCGGAAGCGCTTGGTTGCTTTCAGACGCTTTCCTTTTTAGTTGCACATAACGCTAAAGCCACCGTGAGCTTGCAGAAAAAAGATTCCAGTAAAATCGATGAACACACTGCCGACTTCCTTGTTTTTCACTTGGCAGAGTTTAGGGAAAGACAGGTTGACTGCGAGTTACGGTTAAGAGGCATTTTTTGTTGTTGTTTTTCTTCAGTAAGTGAGCTTACGTGAACAAGAAAAATAAATAAACGCTTGGAAAACAAGTCTGCTGAGGTCCATACGAGACGAGCTGTGCTGCTATTTCTGGAGGCTGACCTGCTCACACTGTGTCATCTGCTCCCAGAAATATTTCTCATGTCCTCATGAAAAGTCATCTGTGATGCCGGCCGACACCCCTGCGCCTTCTAATTTGGTTCTTTCTCGTACGTTCGCGCAGACACCAGAAGGGTTATTCATCGGCCTGGGTCTGCAGTGTGAAGGACCTTCTGAAGGGATGTATAACAACCTATAGATTTCTGAAATCCCCCCTTATTAAGTAGGGCTATCTACAGGACGTTGAAAGTCCTTATTTAACTTTAAGCAGCAAACAAAATCCCCACACTGGCAGCTTGGCTTGTTCATTTCGCAGAAACTGGGAGCAGCAGAGTGCTGGGCAGGAAATAAATTACAATCTGAGTGCCAGCGGGGCCTCCAGGTAGTTGAGGGAGTTTCACTTTCCTGTTTTATCTTCTGTTTGGGAATAACCTGCTTAATCAAGTTCAGGGTCAGCCGGGTAGCATTGGGCACAAAGACAGGAACCATTCCTACATAGATAGACAGACAGATAAAAAAAGGCAAAAGCCGCAATATAATAGACAGATAGAAGTGAAGGGCACTATATTAAATAATTTGATGTGAAAGGCACCACATAATATATAGATAGATTTTAAAGTTACTGTATAATAGACAGATATGAAAGAAACTCTATTAAATAGCTAGATGTGAAAGTCACCATTTAATAGACAAATAGAAGTGAAAGGCACTATATTAAATAAATTGACATGAAAGACACCATATAATATACAGATAGATTTTAAAGTTACTGTAGTACTAGGGTGTTGTACCGTATTAGCCATTATGAATGCAGAGAAAAGCCAAGCAACATGACACCTTTTATTGGCTAACTAAAAAGATTACAATATGCAAGCTTTCGAGGCAACTCAGGCCCCTTCTTCAGGCGAGATGTAAACGTTACTGTATAATAGACAGATAGCTATGAAAGAAACTATTAAATAGTTAGATGTGAAAGTCACCATATAATAGACAGACAGATAGATTTTAAAGTTTCACTTTCCTGTTTTATCTTCTGTTTGGGAATAACCTGCTTAATCAAGTTCAGGGTCATCCAGGTAGCATTGGACACAAAGACAGAAACCATCACTAGATAGACAGTGTCACACACGTGCGAATGGGAGGCAGATAAAGGGCTTGAGTAAGGGCAGTTCTGAGTCATACCGAGATGTGGCAGAGTGCACGGACTCTTTTTCTCCCTTTCCTGTAGACCAGTGGTTCTCAAACTTCTTTAGCATTTCTTGCATGGCGGTCCCTTTAAAAATTGTTCGATGGCTCGTGGACCCTTTTATTAAAAAATTTAAAAAATATTATTTCAAGAAAATTGGGGGCGCCAAATACTTTGCACAAGGGTGCCACATACCCACTGCGCGGAACTGCATAGGTACAAGCTGCTGTGAATAAAACATTTTTTGACAAACAATTATCCATCCATCCATCCATTATCCAACCCGCTGAATCCGAACACAGGGTCACGGGGGCCTGCTGGAGCCAATCCCAGCCAACACAGGGCACAAGGCAGGAAACAATCCCGGGCAGGGTGCCAACCCACCGCAGACAAACAATTATTTATTCAGAAAATATTATGTAATCTTAGTTATCAAATTTAAGTTAAAATTTTAATGGGATGGATGCATCTGCTTTGCCTTAACCATTTGCGTTGAGCGGGCAATTCCACCACTTAAAAACACAAAAAATGTAAAATATGTTGTTTGTTGATTATCTGTATCCATCTTTAGTGCTCTTATATGCTTCTAAAATATACGAAAACTGTTCGCGAGTGTTTTGATTCTACGAAAGAATCGATAATTTTTGATTATGATAAAAATAATAAGGGCTGGTTCGTGCCGAGCGATAACAGTGGGAAAACAATGCGGTGGCAGCGAATAACGGAACAGCGGATTAGTGGTCGGGTCTAGGTGGTGGGGGTAACGACGGAGCTCAGTCACTTACTTTCCCTCGGATGGTAAAGGTTAATAATTATAAAAATATAAATAGTATAAATATGCAATCATTTCTCACGGTCCCACCGAAACCGCCTAGGGGACCGCGGACCCCAGTTTGAGAACCGCTGCTGTAGACCATTCACTGGAGATTCCACCTGGCCCTCTTGAAGTCACTTCCGGGACCGAGCCTATGGAAGGAGATCTTGCCGGCTCCGGCCCCTGTGATGTCACGTCCGGGCTCGAACCTATGGCTGAAGACCTTCATGAGCCTGACCCCTTTGATCTCACTTCCTGTCTTCACCTTTAAAAGCCTCCACCTTTTCCCTATTCCCTCAGTTCTGTTTTAGACTCGGTTTTGTGCACAGCAGTGCTGTACCTAATTTATGACTTTGCAGCCAGGATACCAGTTATATGGTTGGCTGCCCCAAACCTTTCTATGACTCTGAGTCGAGTTTGTGACAATAGATAGATAGATAGATAGATAGATAGATAGATAGATAGATAGACAGATAGATAGATAGATAGATAGATAGATAGATAGATAGATAGATAGATAGAACAAAAGTCACCATATAATAGATAGATGTGAAAGACAATATATTAAATAGATTGATGTGAAAGATAGTTTATAATATATAGATAAGAGAGATTTTAAAGTTACTATAAAACAGATGGATATGAAAGAAACTCTATTAAATAGCTAGATGTGAAAAACACCATATAATAGACAGTGAGATATGAAAGGCACTATATTAAATAGATGCCAAAAGACACCATCTAATAGGCAAACAGAGCAAGCACAAGTCCAGTGATAGTCTATCGCAGGACTTAGACACGCTTGATTCAGTTGCTTTGAAATGCTGCCCTCCAGTTCAGTATCTCCCAGGATGGTCACCCCCAAATCATGGATATTTCAGGCTAATTTCGAAGCTCTCTGGCATCCTTGTCTTAACTTTTGCTTTCTGCGCTTGTCAGCTGCACAGCTTAATTCCAGGTCACCATGTTGCACTTGATCTTCTTGTCCTGTTTGTTACTAAAGCACCGGTCAGCCACCACGTCCAGTAGATGGGCAGTTCTGTGGTGGTCTTGACAGCTCTGCCTGCTTCTGCTGCTGCTGCAGACTGTCCACTTCTAAGGACAGGTAGAGCAGACAGAAGACTCAAAGCTGGATGGATGAATGAATGCCAGTCGGTGCCATGAAGTTTCCTTTGTCGGGTTTCAAGCTGTAAATAAATCTGAATACTGCAGACTGTGAAAAACCAGAAGTCTAAATGAGAGTCAAGTAATGTTAGTTAATTGTTACAGCACTTGATACAAATGTGTAGGTGAGTGAAAAACTCATGTACAAGGTCCACAGCTGTTTTACACACCATAATAAATACATTTACATACCAATTCATCAGTCGCACACTGTGCAAAAGAAACTCAATACATAAATAAAGACACAGCGCCGATTCGTACACTAGACAATGCATACTAGCAACACAAAAGAGCTGTTGTGCCCAGGAATGTAGGAACAAAGGGACAGCAGCATGAATGCTGGTGAGTGGTGGGCTGCTGCTAAGGGTTAGTAGTAGACACTATGGAGAGTTCAATATCTTAGCAGGTTGATGGAAGAAGTTGTTTTGGAGCCTCCTGGTGCAGGATCTGATGTTGTGATACTGCCTGCCTGAGGGTGGTATTATGAACAGTTCATGACTTGGATGACTGAGTCCATTGATGACGTTCTTGTCTTTCCCTAGACATATGCATTCTCTGGCCACTTTATTAGGTACACATTACTAGTCCGGGTTGGACCCCCTTTTGCCTTCAGAACTGCCTTAATTCTTTAATGGCATTGATTTGACAAGATGCAGGAAACATTCCTCAGGGATTTTGGTCCACATTGACATGATAGCATCACACAGTGGCTGCAGATTTGTCAGATGCACATCGTGATGTGAATCCCCTTTTCCACCACATCCCAAAGGTGAGATCTGGAGACTGTGGATGCCATTGAAGTACAGTGAACTCCTTGTCATGTTCGAGAAACCAGTTTGAGATCATTTGTGATATGGCGCATTATCCTGTTGGAAGTGGCCATCAGAAGACGGGTAAACTGCGGTCATAAAGGGATGGACATGGTCAGCAACAATACTCAGGTAGGCTGTGGTATTTAAATGATTATCAATTGGTACTAAGATGCCCAAAGTGTGCCAAGAAAATATCCCCTACACCATTACACTACCACCACCAGACCAAACTGTTGATACAAGGCAGGATGGATCCATGATTTCATGTTGTTGGTGCCAAATTCTGACCCTACCATCTGAATATAACAGCAGAAATCGAGACTCATCAGACCAGGCAACATTTTTCCAATCTTTAATTGTCCAATTTTGGTGGGCCCGTGTGAATTGTAGCCTCAGTGGCCTGTTCTTAGATGACAAGAGTGGCACCTGGTGTGGTCTCCTGATGCTGAGCCCATCTGCTTCAAGGTTCAACATTTTGTGCATTCAGAGATGCTCTTCTACATACCTCAGTTGTAACGAGTGGTTTTTTGAGTTACTGTTGCCTTACTATCAGCTCAAACCAGACGGGCCATTCTCCTCTGATCTCTGGCATCAACAAGGCATCAACATGTCACCCAGAGAACTGCCAATCGCTGAATATTTGCCTTTTTTCAGACCAATCTCTATAAACCCTAGAGATGGCTGTGCGTGAAAATCCCAGGAGATCAGCAGTTTGTGAAATACTCAGACCAGACCATATGGCACCAACAACCATGCCATCTTCAAAGTCACTTCAATCCCCTTTCTTCCCCATTCTGATGCTCTATTTGAGCTTCAGCAGGTCATCTTGGATTGGCTGATTAGATATTTGTGTTAATAAGCAACTGAACAAGTGTACCTAATAAAGTGGCCAGTATGCCTTGTGGGTTAGGAATGTCCCCTCCAGTGATATGTTGGGCAGAGTGCACTTTGTGATTGAGGGCAGTGCATACCTGGCAGTGACACGTCCAGCTAGGATGCTTTCAGTGCTGCAGGTATAAAATGTTCTGAGGGTGCTTGAGCTCATGGCAAACAGCTTCAGCTGCCTAAAATAAGAAAACGTGTTGTTGTACCTTCTTCACCAATTTCTCAGTGTGAACAGTCCAGGTGAGGTCCTCGGTGATACGCAGTAAATACATTAATACAGTAAATCAGACATCCAACCAAAATGGCACTCGTGCACCCGGACTGCCCTGGCAGAGGTTCTAGGTGAATACTGAGTAAGCTCCTTAGCACCCTTCACTGCTGCAGGGCGATGCTTCTCCTTTCCTATTCTGATGTATGGTGCTTCTCCATGCATGGTGCTGTATCCAGCTTTAACCTGAACACCAGTGGACTGGTTGCTCAAATTCAAACTAAACCTTTTACTGATTACTTTCACATATACTGCCTGCCAGCATGTTACGTCACCTGTGAATGACATTAGATGTTTTATTTTTATAAATACCCCTCATAGTTGTTGAGTATATCATCACACCTGTGATCTTGTGCAGAGCTGGCAGACAGTGGGACAGGCCTATGGCTTAAAATAAAGCAAAATGTACTCATGAAGCATTTAGATGTCCTTGAGATGGCACTGCAGCTCTAGTCACCTGCTCAGGCCTTTGGCAGTTCATGAGATGGTATGGACGGCATGTTCAGTGGGTCACACTGTACTACCAGTCATGCCTTTAGCCTTAAGGCTATAAATCTTCATCTACTTCTAGCAGAGGTTGGGTGCATGCGCTGATAGCGTGTTGCCTCACCCACCACACAATGAAGCACCGGGATTGTGTAGGTGACACCTCAGCACAACACTGGAACAGCTGAATGTAATGTTTTTTTTCCTGCTAATCTTCTGAATGCATTATTTCCATTATCAGGTCATGGAGTGCCTGAGCCTATCATCAGGAACAAGATGTGCACCAGTCCTGCATGGGCTTCCAGTCCATCAGATGACACTGTCATACCCATCTTGCCAGTCTTGCATATGGGGCATGTGAGGACAACGCTGGAGCACCTATGTAGAGGAGTCATCACCTCTGATTCTGTTGTTAAGGTGTGTGATGAGAGCATTCACTATGGGAGTGCCTCTCCAGTTTGAAGGGGAGGGGCTAACTCAAAGGGAGGGGTTTAATTATGTTAGGGTCTTGTTCATGAGTGAGGGAAAAAGGGACCAAGAGATTGACAGGCAGATTGGAGAAATGTGGCAAAGAGAGATCTGAGCTGAAAGGCAAAGCCATCAGTTTACGATCTCCATTCCTACCCTCACCTATGGGCACGAATTTTAGGTAGTGACCAAATGAACTAGATCATGGATACAAGCAGCAGAAATGGACACAGGGTGTTTGGGCTCAGAGACAGGATGAGAAGTGTAAAGATTTAGGTGGAGATCAAGGTAGAGCCACTGCTCATTGAAAGGGGCCAGTTGAGGTGGTTCGGGTATCTGATTAGGGAGCCTAGTCCAACCGGGCGGAGACCTCAGGGCAGACCCAGGACATGCTGGGAAGAAGACTGGCCTGAGAGCACCTCAGTGTCTACGTGGAAGAACTGGAGGAGACAGTGTGGAAAAGGGACATATGGGCATCTTTGCTTAGACTGCTGCCCCCACAACCCAGACCTAGATAACTCATAGAATATGGATGGATGAATTAATTATGGGATGTTTGAACCCACAGCTTTGTTAATTAGTATAGTAGCTGGGCTTTCAGAATGGCTTTAGGGGTTAGGAGGTCACTCCACTTGGTAGAAAGCAAAAAAGACAAAATGCAATGCATCCTCCTAAGAGAAGAAATGGAGAGCAGAATTGTTAGACTAGGAGCTATGGGTGGAAAATATAACAGAGAGAGAAGAAGCCTGAAGCGTGTCAGTTTCCAAATTCAGAGAACATTTGGGGGTGGGCTCTGGTCTCAATGTGAAGAAAGAGATTTTTCACTGTTCAGAGTGTTCCAGAACGCAGACATCTTATGTCTAAGCTTATCCTTCCATCCATCCATCCATCCATCCATCCATCCATCCATCCATCCATCCATCCATCCACTGTGCAACCCACTTCAGAGTTCTGCTACCATCTACAAGACAAAAATTCATAAATAAAATGCAGTCCATGCAAGCAGATGGGTGCCTTCTTACTTTCTGGCTGTCATCCAGTGCCAGACCTGCACGTGAGTGAGCTTAACAAGCCGCTATTTATGGGAAACGAAGTCAGCTCTTAGAAAAACGATGCCAAGTAAATCTCCCTGCCCTTGACGGTGGAGAGGCCGATAAAAAGTCAACGCTCTGCAATTGCCTGCTGATTAAATTGTGTGCCGGAAGGCTTACTTCTCCTCTGATTAAGTATCATCGCCACATAATCCTCAGGAAATGATGAGAGGGCAAGATCATTGTGACAGTTAGCAGGGAGCTGGGCACACTTACAGCACCAGGGACACAATTCTAGTGTGGCTTTCCTTATTATACTGCGGTGGTACCAAGGACCCACATGCTGTACAATTGTCATGGTTCAAGACAGGAGTCTGGTGGAATGTCTTCTGCTTAGATATGGCACTGACACTAAACAGCGGGTGAGATCTGCCAATGTAACCCAACAAGGCCCAGTTTAATGGAAATTGCATTGGAAACTACAGCTAACAAGAAAAACGTTTTCTAGTCAGAGCCTGGGAAGCTTTATGCAGGGCCTATAAAAAGTATTCTCCCCCTCAGACACATTCACATTTTATTGTAATGCAATATTGAATCCCAGTGAATTTAATTTGCCTTATTTGACATTGATCAACTAGCGTATAGTAGGTATGCAGTGCAGCAATAGGTGGCTAATGATCACGTCCCAAGAAGGTGGAGGCGCCATTTGGGTGTGGGTGTGTGTGAGTGGGTTTCGCTCTGCAGTTATGGAGGTGCTGGCTGGCCATGCCCCATACATGTGCGGATGGAGGCAGATTAGTCAGGTGGCCTAATGATGCTACGGAGGGAGCAGCTCCTCACACCTGCACTAAATTAAACAGTTAGGATAAAAGGATCTGCATGGGATGGGAACAGCAGATGAAAATGAAAGAGAGACACTGAGATTAATGGATGGAGAAAAGAACAGGAATGAATGAATGAGCGAGCAAGAGGAAGCCAGTGCAAAAGTGAAGGAAGCAGCCAGATGGGAATGTGAGCCCCAGAAGAGGAGCGTGTGGCCGAAGCTTGAGGGGGCTGAGGGTTATTCCTACTAAGCATGGGAGTAGGAGCAACGCAATTACTCCAGAGGACTCCCACCCAACCCAGGGCCACAGTTAACAGCAGGAGTTAAGGTAGTGGAGGTTCAGCGGTGCCCCTGGGAATGCCATAGGATGGGTGGTGGGGACACAAGCAGGTCTGAAGGTTGTCTGAGCCTGCTAGTTGACGTCTCTCCAAGCTGGATAGGCTAAGCCGGAGAGACGGGATGCACCAGGGCTCTGGGATTCTAAAGGACAACTTCCTACAAGTATTTTAACCTCGTTTAATGAAATATTTATTGACTATCCCTGATCTCCCCGTTTACACTGTTTTATGGATTATTTATTTAAAGAAGAAGACTGCACTGCACTGTTGGACAATTTTGGATTTGTTTTTAATAAAAGCACTACATCACTTATTCACCTACCCCTTGGCTGGATGTTGGTGTCCTCATTTTCCCGGCTCATCTCGGTGATGCTACTGTATCAATGGTTGCGGGTTAAAGAGGCTCCCAAATGGCAAGCGGGAACCTTGAGATGAAGTGCAAAATGAAAAAGACCCTTTAATGTCAAAGTGAAAGTAGATCTCTGCAAAGTGATCCAAATAAATTACAAATATAAAACACAAAATAAGTGCATAAGTATTCACCCCCTTTCATATGACAGACCTACATCTTCTCTGGTGCACTCAGTTTGTTTTTGAAGTCCCATAATTAGTTCAGTAGAGACCACCTGTCTGGGGTTTCAGTTGTTCATAAATGCACCTGAATGTGGAAGGTCCATCTTGCTCTCAGTCATTGTGGTTGAGTAACCTGAACAATAAAGACTTAAGAACACTCCAAGCGCCTCTGTGAAAAGGTGACTGAAAAGAACAAACAAGGGGATGGAGACAAGAAAATGTCCAAGTGATCGTGCAAGAAGAATACAAGTGAGCAAGGCCACCAAGAGACCAATGAGAAATCTGAAGGAGTTGCTGGCTACACTGGTTGAGATTGGACAGACTGTGAAGGTAACAACTGTTGCAAAAATGCATAGAACACCTCGGCTAGAGCTTGCCAGAAGGGACATGGGAGACTCTGAAGTCAGCAGGGAGAAAGTTCAATGGTCTGATGAGAACAAAATTAGGCCTTTTGGACATCAGACTAAATAACCATGTTTGGTGTACTGCACATAATCAAAAATAAATAAATACATAGATCATCCCACCATGGAGCATGGTGGTGGCAGCATCACGCTGTGGGGAGGCTCCTCTGCAGCAGGCTTGTGAGGATAAAATGAATTAGCAAAACACAGGGAAACCCTGGAGGAAAACCTGAAACAGTCTGTAAGAAACTTGCACCTTGGGAGGAGATTTATTTTCCATAAAGACAACGACCTCAAACATAAAGCTAAAGGTGCACAGGAATGAATGGCTTCAAAACAACAGTGTGAATGTCCTGAATGTCCATTTGAGAATTTGTATCTGGACTTGAAAAACGCTGTTCACTCAGGATCCTCATGCAACCTGACGGAACTTGAGCAGTTTGGAAAGAAGAGTGGGAAAAAATGTCAGTGTCGAGATCTGTGCCCACCAACTTCAGGTTGTCGTGTCTCCTAAATATGGACATGGACTAAATGGAGTAAATATTTATGAGATCAGTTATTTTGTGATGTAAATGTATAATTATTTTGAGACCCATTATGTTCAATGCAGAAGGACACTATACAAGATAAACAAAATTTGTTATCTTGATACAGTCGAGCAGCTGATAAACTGGTGGACTTTAGTGCCACCCATGCAGTACACCAGCTGATGGCATGGGAACGTAAACCACACAGTCAGCGCTCCTCTGGAAGCGTGAATGAAAGTGAAACAAAGTGAGCAGCATGGAGAGAAGAAGAAAGAAGTGGGCAGGTCATGCCTCCTTAAAATAAAGTGTGACAAGCAGCACGCTAGTCAAGAGACACGGGAGATGCAAGGCTCGCCACACGCCATGTAGCCTGCTGAGGAAAATTCCAGACTTCTGGGCAATATGTTGACACAAAACTACTGAACACAGGACAGTTTCATCAATGCTTAGATATCACACTTCTAATCAGTAAACTCTGTGCACTTGTCAAACCTCAGTGTCCTCATCCTTAAAAAGATCTTAACAAAAAACCAGGGTCATGTAATAAATGGGACCAAGTGGCCAGTGCAGCAATGACAGGGGCCAGCACAGGGATATAATTGGTACAAAAATACAGTAGTCTGATTTACAAACTATTACATCATAAATAGTCATTCCATAAAGCTTTAAAAACACTAAATGAAAAGTGCACTTTGTTAAAAAGAAATAACAATGGATGTGTTTGGTGACAAGTGTCAAAAGAAAACAAAAACTCCCAAGATTTCAATGGCAGGTTATTGCCTCCACAATTTTATGCGCAGCAAGAAAGATCAAAAAATAAATACATTTCAGCTCTTTGGAATCGTCAACCCTGAAGCTTTTTCATCCCCTTTCCTCCCCAATTTAAACAAAGGGAGTATGGACTTTCTCTGAAAAAGGAATCAGGCACCCATTTCATGGTCCTTCCTGACCTTACCCAACCTTACTTGTCTCTGGCCTGTGGTCTCTGTCTCAGTGTTGTTATCGGTCTTGGTCTCTGGGCTTTGACTCCATTTTCAATCTCAGGAACCAGGTCTAAGTCTCTGGTCTCAGTCTCTGGTCTTTGTCTCTGGACTTTATTTCTGGTCTTGGTCTCAATCTGTATCCTCTGGCTTCTGGTCTTTGTCTCTGTTCTTGGTTTCGGTCTTGGTCTCTGGTCTCTGGTCTCAGGTCTCAGTTTCTGGTCCCTGGTCTCTGGTCTTGGTCTCTGTTCTTTGGACTGAGTCTCTGGCCTCAGTATCTTCTCTCAGTTTCTGGCCTCTGGTCTTGGTCTCTGGCCTCAGTCTCTGGTCTGTGGTCTCGGTCTCTGCATGGTCCCTGGTCTTAGTTTCTGGCCTCTGGTCTATGGCCTTGTTCTCTGGCCTCTGTCTCTGGTCTCAGTTTCTGGCCTCTGGATTCTGGTCATGGACTCTGTTCTTTAGGCTCAGTCCCTGGCCTTGTTCTCTTGTCTTAGTTTCTGGCCTCTGGCCTCAGTCTCTTTGTCTGTGGTCTTGGTCTCTGCATGGTCTCCAGTCTCAGTTTCTGTTCTTTGCACTGAGTCTCTGGCCTCCGTCTCTGTCTGTGGTCCAAGTCTCTACATGACCACTGCTCTGTTGTTTTGGTCTTTGGTCTCAGTTTCTGGACCCTGGTCTCTGGTCTTGGTCTTTGTTCTTTGGACTGAGTCTCTGGCCTTAGTCTCTTCTCTCAGTTTCTGCCCTCTGGGCTTGGTCTCTGGCTTCAGTCTCTGGTCTGTGGTTTCGGTCTCTGCATGGTCTCTGGTCTCAGTTTCTGGCCTCTGGTCTCTGGTCTTGGACTCAGTTGTTTGGGCTCAGTCTCTGGCCTTGGTCTCTGGCATCCATCTCTGGTCTGTGGTCTCGGTCTCTGCATGGCCTTTGGTCTGTGGTTTTGGTCTCTGGCCTCCATCTCTGGTCTTAGTTTCTGCCCTCTGGTTTCTGGTTTCTGGTCCCCATCCCTATCTCTGTTCCTACTTCGGTAAAATGACTTCCAGAAAACACAATAGAAATACAACCCCAAACCTTGCGTGTACTTGACTTTTATGCACTTTTCAGCCTGCCAGCTTACTCTGGCTGAAGCCCACTTTTGCCCACTCACGTGTACTCACCTACAGTTAAAGAATGGCATATCTTTGCATGTGCACGCATGCATCAAACACAGTGGCTATGTTGCACTTCCCAGTGCGCCTGCACTTTTTCCAAAGATAATCTGACTGGGAAAACAGCTGCTTGTCAGCTTGCATATTTATGCACAAAAAAAGCAGGATGGCATGAAACAGAACTAAATCTGTGCCCACACATTCAGTGTGTAGGCCTCTAGATGCAGCCACCAGGCTCTTCCAAATACTGCCAAACCTGCCTCGACACGGCCTCGGAAACTCACTACATGTCACCATTTCCGTGTAAGTTGAGGCAAGCCGCTTTTGCCGTAATCCCTAATAATGTTTTTTATAATAATTGTGTTACATTTCGTCATAGGGTTGTGCACTTTTACAAAAGTATTTATCATTGGCTCAATATAATCCAATTCTGGATCCTTCCATTGTGCACAAGGTAGGAACCAACCGTCCATGGAAGTCATTTTTATATGTTTGCTTAGCTGACACTTCATCTAAAGCGACTTACAGAAAAAGTCAAGATAACTGAGTAAACACCAGTCTAGGGGACTGTTCAGGGTTCAAAATTGATCATCACAAGTGAAGAGCTCACAAGCGAGCTACAACTCCTAAGATACAAATCCTAAAAGATGATATCCGTTAGACAGATGAGAGAGTCTTCAAATGCTTCTTACACACATTGAGGGAGTCAGTGGTTCAGACGGAGGTGGGCAGCTTGTTCTGCCAGAAAGGAGCTGCACATGAAGAAAGTCTGGATTGAGATTTGATGCCACATAGTGGTGGTGCCACCCAACACCTCTTATCAGCAGTCCTGAGAAGGTGAGAAAGGAGCACAGGACCTCATCAGTGTCTCCATATATTATGAAGCGTGAGTCACCGCCTTACACCCAAAAGACGAGGACTTCAGGAAAAACAGCTTTATTCCACTTCAAACAGGAACAGTTAATTAATGCACTCTACTACACAGAAAACCAGCAGAGCCAAGGCCAGGTCAGTGGTCAAGTTATAGTGTTCCCTGCATCACAAATCGGGTGACAGACACGTTGCACGTGGAGGTGGTGAGATTGCAGTTGCCTCTGTGGCCAAGCAGCCATCAACAGACACGTCAGTCACGTTTTGGCGAGTTGCCCCGTTGGGTAGAGTCTCAAAAGAGTTCAAAACTCTCACAATATATAGGTGCTGATCCATTGACTGCTCTGTAGGCAAGCATCAAGGATTTGAACTTAATATGTGCTGCTACAGAGAGCCAGTGGAGTGACTTGAAAAGAGGAGTGACATGTGCCCACCTGGTCTGTTCACAGATTGACAGCCTCCTGAAAGCAGGTGGCAAGACAGAAAGCAGCCTTGGATTGGATGCCAGTCCATTTATTAATATGACCATTGATTATTGATTTAGCTTAACTCACATCAGGGTCACATAGAAGAGCAGAGCCCATTCTAGCAGCTCTGGGTGTAAGGCATTAACCATGCCAGGATGGGATGTCTAATCTTTTGCAAATATACTGTACTTGAACTGTCCCTGTCCTTATTGTGTTGTTGTGTAGCATGTAAATGGTGCTCACCGTGAAAGGCGGCCTCCAAAATAAAACAAGAGAAGTAAGTTTCCTGCCTGACCTGTGGGGCGTTTGATAAACAGTGCTGGGGATGGTGGAAGCCCCATGGTGAGTCAGCCGCATCCCCACCTTTAACCACAAAGTCAAGGACGAGTCACAGCTAACCTTTAATGTCTGGGCCAGAGACAGCATGACACCAGCCTTGTTTGGAAACAAAAGGTGGGCTGTGACGCAGTGGGTGACAGAATCTCCAGCAGGGCAGCCGAAGTGCGACTTGCACACTTCCGTGTTGGCGAGGCAGGCGTCTGTCGTCACCACAAGAAGGCTGAAAGAGTAGGCGGGCAGATAAAGAAAGGCAGAGCAATGGTGTCTTCTGCATGTGCCACCTTCTACCTTTACAGTCCTAGCACCCTGCCTTTACATTATTTTTACAAGCCGTGCTACTATGCAAGTGCTATATTGTCCAGTTTTTTGTTCCATTAGTTTGCACCAAAGGACACTTTTGTTGTTTGTTCAAAGTCTTATATTTAAAACTAACATAGTGGCTAAAAGCAGTCTACTCGCAGCAGCTTCATGTATGACATCAGTGTAGCTTTTAAAGGATTTTCATTTTTATTTCATCAACCTGCTCAACCTTAGGCAGGGCTGGGAGACACTGCAGCCTATCCTGGCAGCAAAGAGTGGGTGGCAGAAACGTTCACTGGATGGGACATCGGTCCATAATAAAGCACTAATCATTAATCATTTCATCCTTTTTTACTTTCTCATATATGAAGTATAGGGAAAGAAACTGGACTCCTCCAAACATTCAGTTTCGAGATTTTGATGAATCTCGATGTTTTAGACCTCCCTGAGTCACAAAATACCATTTTTGGAATTAAGTCTGTGTGTCTGTCTCTGTGTGTGTAAACACGATAACTTGAGTACGCTTTCACTTAGGTCAACCAAATTTTGCATACAAGTATTCGGCACAAAACGCAGATTTCTATTAACTTTTGAGCTATTTCTGCTAATTGGAAGTGGTACTTTACCTTTAATAATAATTATTCAACTTTACTTTTATAATAATTGTTCAATATATTATTAATTTGATTTTATTTGTTCTTTTTGGTTCTTTAATGTACATAATATAAAAATATAACCATTGTCTTGCAGTTTACTCCTCAAATATCCATCCCCATAGCTGATTATACGAGAAAGTCTCGGGAAGACCACTCCCGATTTTTATTAAACCCAGTGATCCAGTTTTAGGGCAGCAAGGAGACAGGAGCCTCTTGTACCTGCATTGGGTGCTAAGCAGGAATCCTCATTGTTGAGGACCCGATTGGCTGGACCAGGCCAAGGGGACACCCACGTAACACCTGGCTGTGGCAGATAGAGGGTCATTTCTGGGGTGGGGGACAGGACCGTGTGTCTGCCTGGTGGGGTTGCCAACCAGGATCCTGGGCTGTTTTGTTGTGTGGTGGGTTGGCAACACGCTGTACCAGTGCATGCTCGCCAACCTGGCCTGACCTGATTTTGCACTAGTATTTTAATTCTTTCAAAATGTTTAGGGTTTTGATTTCATCTGGTCATCTGGTTTTTATGGTTGGTCATTCATTTCCTGTTCTGTTTCTTAACTGCTCTTGTGGCCTGCCAATTTTCGCCTGTGGCAGTTCCTGGTGCTGGGTAGGAACTAACTCTGGAAGGAGACCATTTCTGCAGAATCAGTCATACCCAACTCCTGTAGCCTGTTTGGTCATCCATGTACTGAACCCCCATTTAGATATGGTCATGGTCTTCTCCTGGTTTCACTGGGATCAAGGCAGGAACGATTTGACTGGCATGCTAATCCATTGTAGAGCACAAATTCACACACTTATACTGAGACAATTTTGTGCCATCAGTCAACCTAACCTGCATGTATAGTCAGCATATTAAAATAAGATGCTAGCAAGCTCTAGAAAATCCTGATCAGCCAGGTCCACGGACCACCACACTGCCTGTTTCAGGCCCCCTTACTCAGCCTGACCATGCTGAACTCCCACCTGCCCAGAGTTCTTACTTTTTGCACACACCACTGCTCCTTCCTGTACCATTAAGCAGTGCCACCTGTTGTAAAGGGTCACCAACCTGTGTTTTCTTTCTTGGCTTCTTGGTGGTCTCATCTGATAAGTCCCCTTGTGATTTTTTTTTTGCGGTCTTTTAATGCATCAATTTGATTCTACTTGATTGGGAAAATGCTGAGTGATGGCATTCAACATGAATGGCACTATATAAACCAGAGACTTCAACACAGGCTACCTGACGGCAGAGCACTTCATATATTCACTGCCGCATTTTTCAAACTGACTTTTGAATGTGCCGCAGCAAATGAAGATATTTTTTTGTTTTGACTGACCTTCAACTATAAGTAAAGATAACAAACTTTCTTGAGCAAGGATGAGTCTGCCTTTGTGTCTGAATTGTAAAGAGATGCAAAAATACATTCTCAAGTGGCTTCTTCTATTCGGAAAGATTTTTTTTTAATTCTGTGATTAATCTATAAATAAAATATAAACATAGCATTGCCATTATAACTTTAAAAACATGGCACAGCATTGTGTGGGCCTCTGATGTGTCCACGTGAAAGGCTCCATGATGGGTACGGGGGCATGATCCCAATTAGAGAAGCCTTTATCACGCATAACACTCGGGTCAAGCAGGCAGACGCCAAAATGGTGGCAACAGCCTATGAAGTTAATTATTAAAATATTGGGTTGTTGTTTGTGATGCTGATGGAAAGTCTGTGCCATCTCCCTGAATCTACAATTTGGCACCCTTCCTCCATGAGGGTTGTAAGAGACGGCCAGCAGCTCAACCCGGCTAGGACATCCCTGATATGGAAGGATGGGGGAAAGCAGATTTTTTTAGGACACTGCCTCCCCCAAGATGCTAGATGGCAGCTTCCCTGGAGTGTAGCGTTGCCACAGATACCCACAGGGCATCCTGGGACTTGGAGTTTGGTATCTCAACCCTTTTGGGTGCCTTGGGTACCACCAGGGGGTGCCGTCGAAGGACCTGGGGAGTCAAACTTCCCTCATAGCCCGGAAGTATTAGTTAGTCTGAAGAAAACCTGAATTCTCCATCTGACCCGGAAGTGCTGACAAGTCACGTGGACAGAAGAGCAGAAGCACTTCCGGGTCGGACACTATATAAAGGACTGCTGTGAACCCAGCAGGTGAGCCAGAGTTGGGCTTGCTTAGAGGTTCGGAGGAGAAAGAGAAAGAGAAGATCTGAGTTTGTGCTTGATTTACTTGCCTGTTTATTGTGGCTGTGGTGCTTCAAGGGCACTGTTTAAGAAGAAAAAAATAAAAAAATACTTCTTGGTGCTTTAAACCTGTGTCCTGTGTGTCTGTCTGTTGGGTTTAAGGGGCAACGGTGACCCTTAGCATCCACAGGGTCAATACACAAATGCCTTAAGACAGAGGAGGAGGCAACACATCACAACATAACAATCTCAAACCTACTAAACCATATCTAGAGTCACATTAGAGTGCCATCTACATTAGTGGCTTTGGCACAAGGCAAGAAGCAACTCTGGACAAGACACCAGTCCATCTCACAGCCACCACACTCATTTAGAACTTCACTTAAATGATGGCTTAAATCTGCAGGTTTGATTTCTCTCTTTAGTCGTAGCTGTAGTTGTGTGTGTATGAGCACTGACAACCAATGAAACATCAGCCTGAAGTATAATAAAGCATGGGATGCAGCGATGAGGATTAAGGAACGCACATGTTACACACCTCACAAACATAAGAGAAGCTTGTCTGTCTGATTTCTTGTGTTTAACGTATCACGATAGAATGGAAAAGAGAAAAAAAGAGGTTGAGATTGCAGCTGAACTCTCCATAGCTGTAAACCCTTTGTACAACACTGGCGCCGTCAGGCAGCTATTGGCTGTTACATAAAGGAGTGAGCAGGACTGTGGCAGAAGGTCAGCACCCTGTCACTAAAACGTGACATGGGCAGTGAGTTTCACTAATTTAAATTGATACGGTCCAGTGACAAGATCAGCAAATCTGACATGTGACCTCTACTCCCCCCATCTTAAACTGGATTGGAAGGTTAGAAAATAAGCCTCAGTCTCATTTGTGGTATCAGATGTAGTATCTAATCCTGAAGGGAGGTATGTGATTGTCATGGGCAATTTATTTAACTGTAAAGTGATTCTGATAAATGTTTAATGCACCCAATGTCGATGATAGGGAATTCATGCAAAATGTATTCACATCTATTCCCAATGTGAACACTCATAAAATTATAATGGCTGGGACTTTAATTGTGTTTTAAATCCACTCTTAGATAGGATTCCTGCCACAGGGGGGACGACATCTAACACTGCAAAGACAATTACACAGTTTGTAACTGACCACAGCTTATCAGACCCCTGGAGGTTTCTAAACACAAACTCAAGAACATATTCCTTCTGCTCACCAGTGTATCATTGCTACTCAAGAACTGATTATTTCTTTATAGATAATAATTTCTTGCCTACGATTAAATCATGCAAGTACAACGCTATTGTTATTTCCAACCATGCCCCTCTGATCTTGGAGCTAAAATCATTATTCCCCACATACTCAGCTCGCAGATGGTGTCTTAACCCACTTCTATTAGCAGACAAGAACTGTACAGAATTTATATCAAAACAAATCAGTTTCTTTCTAGAGACAAATACTTCCTCAAAGGGCTCTGCAGGAATACTCTGGCAAACTCTAAAGGCCTTCTTAAGAGGACAGATTATTTCATATCTTTCCCACAGAAATAAATTAGAAACCAAGAAGGTATAAGAGCTAACCAGCAAAATTACTAGAATAGATCAAGAACATGCCAGGTGTCCAAGTGAAGCTCTTCATATTAAAAGGCAAGCTCTGCATTCAGAGCTCAACCTCTTAGCAACTAAAGAAACTGAACAACTCATTTTTAAATCAAAACATCATTACTATGAACACAGAGAGAAAGCTAATAAGCTCTTAGCTCAACAAATCCACAAGCAAGAAGTTCGCAATGCAATCTCAGCAATCACTAACACGAACAGAGATAAAATCATTGACCATAAAAATATAATGCACATATTTAGAGACTACTATAAATCCTTATATTCTACGGAGATTCAAGAAGACACACACAATCTAATGCATTTCTGGATGCATTACAGATACCCCAAATAGATACACTTAGTGCAGAGGAATTGGATAAACCACTGGTGATATCAGAATTATTAGATGCTATAAAGTCACTTCAGAGTGGGAAAGCAGCAGGCCCTGATGGCTACCCTGATGAATTTTATAAGAAGTTCTCCACTCAGCTAGCTCCCCTCTTATTAGCAATATTTACAGAAGCTAGAGACAATCAAATCCTACCTCAAACTTTTCACCAAGCATTAATCACCATCTTTCCTAAACAAAATAAGGACTTATTACAATGTGCATCATACAGACCAATTTCACTTCTGAATAATGATGTTAAGATACTCTCCAAAGAACTAGCTAGAAGGATGGAGAAAGTGCTGCCTTCGGTAACATCACAAGATCAAACTGGATGTATTAAAGATCGACACTTAGCTTCCAATCTCCAACGCCTGTTTAATGTAATATAATCACCAGCAAAGTCAAATACCCCAGCGATATTATTATCGTTGGATGCAGAAAAAGCATTTGATATGATTGAATGAAACTACCTTTTCACTACATTAGAGAAATTTGGGTTTGGCCTGAACATTTGTGCATGGATCAAACTACTGTATACCAATCCAGAAGCTTCAGTTTCTATTAACAACATTTGTTCAGACTACTTTAAACTAGAAAGTGGTACCAGACAAGGATGACCCTGCTATTTGCAATCGCCATTGAACCACTGGCGGTTCACTGTCGAAATACTTATCAGATAAAGGGGATTATCTTGAAGGACTTGAACAGAAAATTCCTCTATATACAGATGATATGGTACTGTATATATCAGACCCACAAAATACTGTGCATGCAGTCTTAATAGCACTTACAGAATTTCAAAAGATCTCTGAATAAAAGTGTGCTCTTTCCAGTGAATTCACAAGCATACAATGTTAGATTGGACACCTTCCCTTTTATCATTGCAGAGCAGTTTAAATATCTAGGATTAAATATCACAAGTAAACATAAAGCTCATTATCAACAAAATTTCAACATCTGTATGGAAAAAATTAAGCAAGACTTGCATAGATTGTCAACCCTTCATCTCACTCTAGCTGGAAGAATTAACGTTGTTAAGATGAATATCCTTCCTAAACTTCTCTTTTTATTTCAAAACTTTCCAATATATATCAATAAATCATTTTTTAAGCAATTAGATTCAACCATAACCTCATTTATTTGGAACTTAAAACATCCACATATTCAAAGAGCAACCCTACAAAGACCTAAGGCACAAGGTGGCATGGCTCGACCTAACTTTCAGTTTTATTACCGGGCAGCAAACATACAAGCTATAAAAACCTGGATACAAATAGATGAACATACACAGCCCTGGTCCGCAATAGAAGTAAAATCCTGCAGCACTTCTTTATATTCCCTGCTTTGTGCCCCTATTAATGCAAGTTATCGCTGATATATTAATAACCCAATTGTGCTTCACTCACTCAGAATATGGAACCAATGTAGGAAGCATTTTAAGATGGAGAATCTTTTATCTGTGGCACCTCTGTATGAGAACCACCTTTATAACACTCGCAAACATATAATGCAGTTTTTAATATCTGGAAAACATGTGGGATTAAATTACTTAGAGATCTTTATATAGACAACATCTTTGCATCCTATGAACAATTATTTTCAAAATTTAACTTTCCAACAACACATTTGTTTCACTACCTTCAAATTAGAAACTTTGTTAAACAGAACCTGCCCAATTTTCCTCATCTCCCACCTTCCTCTATGCTGGAAAAAATATTGCTCAGTTTCGAGGACTCAGACAGCATTTCTGCAATGTATAAAATTATTTTACAGTCCCTCCTTTTTAAAGATCCAAGAGGACAATGGGAAAAGGATCTCTCACTCGACATCTCAGAAAAGGAGTGGAAGGTAGCAATGTAGAGAATTCACTCGAGCTCCATATGCGCAAAGCATACAATTATTCAACTCAAAAGTATATATTGAGCACATCTGTCTCGCTTAAAACTGTCCAAAATGTTTCCGGGGCAAGATCCAACTTGTGAACGCTGCAATCAAGTTCCAGCCTCACTGGGTCACATGTTTTGGGCCTGCGCCAAATTAACATCATTCTGGACCAAAATTTTTAAGTGCCTTTCAGACAGCCTTGGTGTCACAGTCCCTCCTAATTCATTAACAGCTGTGTTGGGCTTAAAGTGGAGAAGGACAAACAAACTGTGATTGCCTTTACTACACTATTGGCACATAGACTTATTTTGCTAAACTGGAAGAATCCTAACTCTCCTGTTTTAAGTCATTGGGTAACTGATGTTTTATATTATTTGAAATTGGGAGAAATCAAATTTTCACTTAGAGGATCTGTGCAGAACTTTTTCAAAACCTGGCAGGATCTAATCAATAATATTTTAGAATAGGCTCTTAAATCATCGAGGAAGCAGATTCTCTTCCCATTTCTTTTTCTTCTCCATTTATCTTTATCCGCCTATTAAACTCATCGATTTACTTAATTTTACTAGCTTTAAGTTTTAATCCGTTGGCCATGCTCTCTTTCTCAGGGGTGGGGGTTGATTTATTTTCAATCCTATTTTTTGTAAAAATTTATCTGTTTTGTACAGAATGATTACAATAAAATCAATAAAATAAAAAAAAAAAAAAAGAAAATGAGCCTTGTGATTAACTGGCACTCTGTTCTGGGTGGGTTCCTGCTGCAAGACACTGAAATGCAAAAGCAGCTTAGAAAATGGGTGGGCAAAATATTCACAACTCATGACTTTCAACGTGAAGGCTTACTAAATGGATTTTCTGAAAAATAATTTTGCAGCACACTTCAGCTATCTATAAGTGATAGTGACCTTTGGGGTCAGTTGAGGAATAGTGACCTTTCCTGAAGGATCCCATCATTTCCACTGTTTTGTAGAAAGCTGTTTCTAGTGGCTAACATAGGAGCCCTGGGACTGCCAAGGTGGTCCTGCAGCTTAAGTGAATCACGAGAACCTGTAAGGGGAAGCCTGAGGAGTGCAGGAGGTGCCAGGAGTTGGGGGCAGTAATGAGATTCTGCATGCTGATGAGAGTGTTGAAGTGATTGTCACCTGAGAAGATGAAGGACACATGGAGAACTGGTGAGAATATTTCATTTTAGGGCCCCTACCTTTGAAGACATTTGTGTAGATGTGCTAGGCCAGCGTTAAGTAATGTGATGAGTAGGCTCATTCATTTGTCATAATAAAAATATGACAACATTGATCCCATGAAAATAGAACAGAGCTCCTATTTTATGACAAGTAAGCTCAGAAACTGGACAGGCACATAATGAGGTGGGAAAGTGTGCTCACAGCAGCCCCATGGATGACATTTTCAGCCACATGATGTGTCGGGGCAGGACGTCAGACACCCGCGCCCTCCGTGGATGTTGCGCTCTCACTCGAAAGTGACACAGGCGGTGATGCTAATGGAAAGTTCATTAGCGCCTGAGCCCACCTTGCACTCGAGCAGCATGACTTTGTTCTGCCAAGCAGCGGTGACAGCTTTTCTGGTGACGTCGTGGGCTCGTGTGTGGCGCGAGGGGGAGGGGTGCAGCCTTAAGTCACTTGGTTTGACATTCATGAATGCAGGGCTCTAACAAAAATGCCCACAAAATAGAAATTATAATGCGAGAGTCAAACATTCCCAGTGACTTTGATTAAAGAAAGGCTCGCTAACATTAACACTGATGAAGTCAATTGTCTAATGTTCATGCAAAGTCATCTCTCTTACTGTTAATCGTGGTGGCGGCTGCTGCGCGTTCTCAGAAGACCACAGAGCGTGAGGCAAACATTTCAAGGAAGGCATTAAGACTTTTACAGTTTCTCCCGTGTGGTCCTAATCAGTAAAAAGGTCAAGTCTAGCTTGTGCTAGAGGATCATGGGAGCATCCTTCCATCTCGTGGTATTAGCAGGATTAATTAAATTGCTGGAAATAATGGGAAAGACTTGTGTTTTGACTGGAAATCATATTGTGACAGAGAAGTGGTGTAGTGGCATCACAATCTGGTACTGATAAAGTCAGTCAGTCAGTCATTATCCAACCTGCTATATTCTAACACAGGGTCACCGGGGTCTGCTGGAGCCAATCCCAGCCAACACAGGGTGCAAGGCAGGAACAAACCCCACCGCAGTACTGAAGAAGTGTGGTTGGAAATGTGTTAGCTTTAGCTCAATAGGCTGTAAGGCAAGGTGCAAAATATGGTGGGGCAAGCGGTGAAGGGGGTCTAGGGCAATTAACCCTTTGGATCCCCAAAATTGCAGAAGGTGCATGAAAATAAATTTTAAACATTTGTTAAGGTCACTCATTTGTGAAAAAGTATTGCAGCAACTGGCTGGCAGCTCTTCATAGGCGGGGTGGGTGGGGCTACAGGGATGATTGACAGCAGCCTGTCTAGCAGAGAGCAGGAATACCATGATAACAAACCTCAGCAGGTTTCAATAAAGAGAAAGCGGGAAAAATACACAGCCATTAGTGCTTGTCTTGATCTCAGCAATGCCTAAGGCTACAGTCCATGCTACTACAGGTGAGGTTGGGGAGCATGCACTGGTACAACGCATTGCCACACCCACCGCACAATAAAACAGCTTGGGATCACAGTTGGCAACCCCCCAGGCAGAAACGCGGTCTAGTCCCACCCTCCAGAAATGACCATCTATCTGCCACAGCCAGGTGTTATGTGGGCATCCCCTCGGTCTGGTCCAGCCATTCAGGTCCTCAACAATGAGGTTCATGTGAGCCATGGAATCGTGACAAATGGCCATAGTGCTGTAACTGACGCTCCCTCACAATGACAGGTAATGTGCCTCATTTGGGACTCCGTGAGCAACTGCTCATCTGACACAAAGTCAAACCACTGGTACCCAAGGATTCTCCGAAGAGACACAGTACAGAAGGAGTCCAGTCTTCATCTAAGGTCACTGGATAGCATCCATGTCTCACAGCCATATAGCAAAACAGGACTTGGACTTTCATCCTTTTGCAGAGATATCAGGAGCACCATACACCCCTTTCCAGCAACCTCATGACTCCCCCAAAACCTGTTTTGGATCTAAATAGATAAAAGTTCTTTCTTGAATCTCCATGTGGATGGGTCCTTTAGGAACAAAAAAATAGTATCCCCATGGCATCGCACTGAAGAACAACTCTGACATCTTTATTTTTAAGAGTGAAGTTTGAGGAATGGAGAAGGGCTTTGGAAGATGGCGGTCAGGTCAGGTCAGGGAGCATGCACTAGTACAGCGTGTTGACACACCCACCACACGACAAAATACTTCAGGATTCTGGTTGGCATCCCCCCAGGCAAATACATGTTCCAGTCCCATCCTCTGGAAATGACCATCTATCAGCCACAGCCAGGTGTTACGTGGGTGTCCCCTTGGCATGGCCCAACCACTTGGATCCTCAATAATGAGGATCCTGTGAGCCGGATCACCCTTGGGGAACGCTTCCTCACAATGCAGGTAATGTGCTTCATTTGGGACTCCGTGAGCAACCACTCATTCGACACAAAGTCACACCAACGGTGCCCAAGGATTCTCTGAAGAGACACAGTACTGAAGGAGTCCAGTCTTCATCTAAGGTCACTGGATAGCATCCATGTCTCACAGCCATATAGCAAAACAGGACTTTTGCAGAGATATCAGGAGCACCATACACCCCTTTCCAGCAACCTCATGACTCCCCCATGCTTTCCCAATCCATCTACTGACTTCATAGGAAGAGTCACCAGAGATATGAATGTCACTGCCAAGGTAAGTAAACCTTTTGACAAGGTCGACACTCTCTCCGCAGGCAGACACTCTGCTGATGGCTGTGCCCAAGAAGTCATTAAAGGCCTGGATCTTGGTTTGTATCCAGGACACTCGCTCAGTCCCTTGAGAGCCCCGATCAGAGCTGCCATTGACTCCACAAAGATCAAAGCACTGTTGAAAAAGTCAAGATCAGTGAATCTTTCTTCACCAACACCCAGTCCATACAAACATTGAACAGTGTAGGAGCACAACACACCCTTGACGAACCCCAGAATCAACTGGGAAAAATGCAGAGGTTCTGCCTCCAGTCTGCACAGCACTCACAGTACCAGTGTACAGGCCGACCATGATATCAAGTAACTTCGGAGGGATCCCATGAAGTCTCAGGATGTCCCACAGGGCAGCTCAATCAACTGAGTCCAAAGCTTTATGGAAATCAACAAAGGCTGGAAAGAAACTCTGCTGATACTCACGTTTGCGCTCGATGCCAGGATGCGCTCGATGGTAGACTTCTTAGGCATAAAATCAGACTGCTCCGGTCACTAGTAGGAGAGCAAGTGATCATGGATTCTGCTGAGGATGACTCTAGCAAGGGCCTTACCAACCCTGAGAGCAGTGTTATCCCACTGTAGTAGTTGCCACTACTATGTTTTCATTTAAAAATGTAGACATTGTTCGGAGTTTTGGTCTTTAGTCCACAGTACCCCGAAAGTGGAGATTTTTTGAAAATGCTCTCCAGTGTCATATACTTCTAAAAATGACAGCTCAGAAAATGTACAGTATACTTTTAAAAACACAGATTCTAATGGAGTTCTGATTTACTCGTACTCATTACGTATCCCAGGGGTGTAGCACAGAACTGTGGGCCCTATGCATAAGCAGTCTCTGTGGGCCCCTTCTTCTCAAAAACAAACTTTTCATTCCAGGTTTCCAGAGCCCCCAACCCAGTGGGCCTTGGGTGATCATTAACCCTTTCTCCCCACTATGATGCCCATGAGTAGCCTTTCCCTGACTGGATCCTGCTCATTACAACTTCTCATTCCCTGATTGCAAGGAAACCATATGTCAATCTTGCAGGCATAGAAGAGTTGCTTTCCATGGTGTTTATTGGATTGCTTACTTGTATGCCTCTGAATTGTACAGATTCAATGCTGCATACATGTGCACAAGGCAAATAATTTACTGGTTGCTACAGTTTTGCAATAGTCCCTGTGACTGGCAGCATTACCACCCCTTCAAGGAGCTTTTCACCAACGTGCTCGTGCCCAGTGTAGGTGAACATATACATCATACATACGTGTCTTCAGTTGTTTTAGTGCAGACAGAGATACTTTTGTCAGCGATGTGAGAAAACTAGTATGGACGGAGAGAGTTTTTGCTTAAAAAAACATTTTTGAAGGAATACATAGTTGTGTGGATGGAGAGAAATGACAGACGGGTGATAATATAATGCATGGGAATACTGCTTTACTGTCATGATGGCAAGTTTCTGCCTTGTGTCTTCTTACCTAACTACAGCTGCTGCCCTGTTCAGCTGCAGGGTGGTGAATCGGCTCATGGCCCACAATTACCTTAATCTGGCATATTGAAACAGCTCTTTTACCAATGCACTCCTAGCATCTAAGTGCGTAAACCTCAGGCAAAATGCATTTTTTAAAAACATGGCCTTCAGCACATTTTTCCATACAAAGAGACACTTAAACGCACCATTGCACCCATTACTGTTTCTTCCACAAGAAAATCTCACTCAGCTCACCTTCTACTGACTGAGTTTGAGGATATGATGCTATGGAGCTTCAAGTTTCTTTTCTGTTTCCAATGTTTCTTTAGGATTGCGATTGCCAAAATTGTCATCTAACGTGGAAAAATGGGAATGGTCATACCAGGACACATCAGGCGACTCAACAAAATGCCTACAATGTGGCAGGAAATGACAATTTGTTTTTTCAACTCGATGTCTTTATTTAAATGTTCTGTGACAAGCAGATTGTAAAACATTAAACTATGTGTGTACTTCCATACTTTTTCTGTTTGAGTCCAGTGGGGGAACCAATCAGCTACTGCTTTGTTTTTAACAACTTGTGTGAGAAGTGGGATATTTGTATGGCAAATCAACTAATGTAGACTGTAGAGGAAATCAAAATGAACTTGTTACAATGAAGTGCGCCCCTCACTGAAGGAGAGTGAAGCTGCGCCTTCTTGCTACCCAATAACCTCCCCTTCATCCATCTTCATCCAAAACACAAAGAGGACCAACAGGACTGGGTGAACGGCTGGGACCAAACACTGGAAGGAACAAATACTCATTACAAAGCACAGCCACAGATCCAGCTAATTTGGAGTCTCTAAATTGAACTTTCACATCATGGTATCTGAGAAGAAAAACTCCATACAGGCCACCGGGGACAAGTGCAAATGTCATACAGACAGTGACCAAGTTTAATGGAGTCAGCTCTCACTGTGCCACCATGGCCAGCTAAAGGTATTATTATTATTATTATTATTATAAAACACTTCAGAACAGTCTAGCATAACATGTGAAATCAGTTCTTCGGTTTATTTGTTAAATGGATTATTTATGGCTATGACATCAGAATTAATCAATGCAGTCCAGTGATGTAATTCTGCCCTGTATTTCTGTTTTACAGTTAGGTCCATAAATATTTGGACAGAGACAAATTTTGGTTCTGTACATTACCACAGTGAATTTTAAATGAAAAAACTCAGATGCAGTTGAAGTGCAGACTTTCAGCTTTAATTTAGTGGGGTGAACAAAACGATTGCATAAAAATGTGAGGCAACTAAAGCATTTTTTAACACAAACCCTTCATTTCAGGGGCTCAAAAGTAATTGGACAATTGACTCAAAGGCTATTTCATGGGCAGGTGTGGGCAAGTCCGTCGTTATGTCATTATCAATTAAGTAGATAAAAGGCCTGGAGTTGATTTGAGGTGTGGTGCTTGCATGTGGAAGATTTTGCTGTGAACAGACAACATGCGGTCAAAGGAGCTCTCCATGCAGGTGAAAGAAGCCATCCTTAAGCTGCGAAAACAGAAAAAACCCATCCGAGAAATTGCTACAATATTATGAGTGGCAAAATCTACAGTTTGGTACATCCTGAGAAAGAAAGCAAGCACTGGTGAACTCAGCAACGCAAAAAGACCTGGATGTCCACGGAAGACAACAGTGGTGGATGATCGCAGAATCATTTCCATGGTGAAGAGAAACCCCTTCACAACGGCCAACCAAGTGAACAACATTCTCCAGGGGGTAGGCGTATCGATATCCAAGTCTACCATAAAGAGAAGACTGCATGAAAGTAAATACAGAGGGTGCACTGCAAGGTGCAAGCCACTCATAAGCCTCAAGAATAGAAAGGCTAGATTGGACTTAGCTAAGGAACATCTAAAAAAGCCAGCACAGTTCTGGAAAAAACATTCTTCGGACAGATGAAACCAAGATCAACCTCTACCAGAATGATGGCAAGAAAAAGTATGGAGAAGGTGTGGAACAGCTCATTATCCAAAGCATACCACATCATCTGTAAAACACAGTGGAGGCAGTGTGATGGCTTGGGCGTGCATGGCTGCCAGTGGCACTAGGACACTAGTGTTTATTGATGATGTGACACAGGACAGAAGCAGCCGAATGAATTCTGAGGTGTTCAGAGACATACTGTCTGCTCAAATCCAGCTAAATACAGCAGTCAAATTGATTGGGCGGCGTTTCATGATACAGATGGACAATGACCCAAAACATACAGCCAAAGCAACCCAGGAGTTTATTAAAGCAAAGAAGTGGAAAATTCTTGAATGGCCAAGTCAGTCACCTGATCTTAACCCAATTGAGCGTGCATTTCACTTGTTGAAGACTAAACTTCAGACAGAAAGGCCCACAAACAAACAGCAACTGAAAGCCGCTGCAGTAAAGGCCTGGCAGAGCATTAAAAAGGAGGAAACCCAACATCTGGTGATGTCCATGAGTTCAAGACTTCAGGCTGTCATTGCCAGCAAAGGGTTTTCAACCAAGTATTAGAAATGAACATTTTATTTCCAGTTATTTAATTTGTCCAATTACTTTTGAGCCCCTGAAATGAATGGATTGTGTTAAAAAATGCTTTAGTTGCCTCACATTTTTATGCAATCGTTTTGTTCACCCCACTGAATTAAAGCTGAAAGTCTGCACTTCAACTGCATCTGAGTTGTTTCATTTAAAATTCATTGTGGTAATGTACAGAACCAAAATTAGAAAAAAGTTGTCTCTGTCCAAATATTTATGGACCTAACTGTATATTTGCAGTTACTATATAATGGAGACCATCTTGTTGAGTAGACAGGTTGGATTTGAGGTGGGACTGATAGAAGGGCATAATCTTAACAGTTACAGTTGCAAGTATATTATCAATAAAACGTAATGACCAAAAATCTATTTAACAAATGTACTTTCATTTGAAATGTTATGGTGCCCCCTACAGGCAGCACCCAGGACTGTGACTAACAGAGCAATGAGAAGTAGGCCTCTTTTGTTTTGTTTTCTATTGAGTAGACAACCCAAGATACATCCATCCATCCATCCATTTTCCAACCCGCTGAATCCGAACACAGGGTCACGGGGGTCTGTTGGAGCCAATCCCAGCCAACACAGGGCACAAGGCAGGAACCAATCCCGGGCAGGGTGCCAACCCACCGTAGGACACACACAAACACACCCACACACCAAGCACACACTAGGGCCAATTTAGAATCGCCAATCCACCTAACCGGCATGTCTTTGGACTGTGAGAGGAAACCGGAGCGCCCGGAGAAAACCCACGCAGACACGGGGAGAACATGCAAACTCCACACAGGGAGGACCCGGGAAGTGAACCAAGGTCCCCAGGTCTCCCAACTGCGAGTCAGCAGCGCTACCCACTGCGCCACCGTGCCGCCCACCCAAGATACAAATTAAGGAAAGTAACTGACAGTATAAAAATGAAAGATAATCGATTCCCCTTTCCAGGTTTGACAATATACTGGTGGGGCAACTAATCCACTGACCCATCTCAACGTAAATAAATTGTGGAACAGACTCTTGGGTGGTATGGCGGTGCAGTGCTTGGCACAGACCTACCATTCTCAGTTTGAATCTTGTGCCCAGTGGCCATCTGTGTGGCGTTTGCATGTTCTCCCTGTGTCTCATTGGTTTTCCCCAAATGCTCAAAGGCATGGAAGGTAGGTTAAATGGAAAACCCAGAATGGCCAAAGTATGGTTGTGGATGTGAGTGGGCCCTGTAATGGACCCTGCTTTGAACCCAACCCAACCCTTTCCAATTCTGAATTGGTTTAAGAATGTTCTGTTAGTTTACAATAAATTAGGAAACACACAGACTGTCTGTCCTGACAAGATCAAGATTCCAGCTGATGTAGTTCACTGGAGCTGTCATTCTTCTTCTTCCTATCACTTTATCTGCTCCTGAAGTTTGCCTCACACTTAGCTGATGTCGCTGCTCTCCTTTCTCTGGCCATCATTTCACCTTCTTGACCAGTTTTCCTGTGAATTTGCAGTAAGAAGGATGTAAACTTTAGTAACTTTGTGGAGTATAAATTTTTTGCTCCACCAGTGAGAATCACATCATAAGCTTTCAATTAAGACCAAGATCAAGGTTCTAGCCATGGCATGATAGATAGCTACATCCCCTTAGCATTTTATACATAAAGATTGTTCTCCACACTCCAGCCATTCTAACTCCTACCGGTCTGCCTATGCTTGATTCGTCCCTTCACTTCTGAACTGACAAAGTGGGGTCATTTACACAGTGCCACTTTTGTGTAAAGTCCTCAGGCCCTCTTTGTAAAGAGTCTCAGATTCCATACACACCTGAACCCTAGTTTGTAATAACGGTTTCCAAGCATTGCTAAATGCTGCTTGGCCTGCGGTATGACTCAACTAGTTTGGTCTTTGTAATTCCACGGTGGAGTTTCCTGGTGTTACGTAGAGGGATGACACTCCCAGTTTATGTTTGTTTTTTTTTTCAATAGATTGATTTTCCACTTTTCCTTGGCACTCGGGTCCCAATCCTGAGGGTTTGTTGTGTGGTGTGGCTACACACTATCAGCATAAGCTTACAGCTTGGGAATTCCCTTTTCTGGCCATGCAGTCTTCTGGAGGTGATTTTCTCTTTCTTATGTATTGTATATTTCCCAGGTATGGATGGCTCTTCCTCCATCCCTTCCCCCTATATGGGGAGTAAAGCCACTTCAAAGAATTGTGGTTCTAGCCTCTGGGTGGGTCATTGCACGACAGAATACGGGAGGGTGATAGGATGAAATGGGGACAGGCTTCAAGCACACCATGGCAGGCCTACTCTTTGTTTGTTACTGTGATCCACAGCAAACCCACAAGCACTTCTCACTGTACACACAGTCCAGTCAACCACAGGACGTTTGCTAACAGTGGTCAAAGTGCCTCACTCTCTATCTTAGACTGGAAAGTTTGCTCAAAATCACTTTTTCCTTGTATGGCATAGAAGGGATGTAAAGGGAGAGGTCTATTTTAGTTCAGTAATATAGGAAAACACAAAGAAGGGTATAACGTGCCATTATGGGCCAGCCACACTCTACATCACCCTACCACTTCCTGCATGACTTCACAACATAACATAATATTCTTAAAATCACTTAATCCAATTCGGGATTGTGGGGGAAGGAACCTGTCCTGGCAGTACTGGGTAAAGAAACAAACCCCTGAATGGCTGCAATGCAATGCATTACACTGCACACTCACATAACATGTAACATGGCCCACATTTATAATCGGCAATTAACTTCACAAGAATGTCTTTGTGATGTGGGAGTGGTGGCTCTGAGCCTAAGGATCTGTGCTGATATCCGGAAGGTTGCTGGTTCAAATCCCTGTTACTGCTAAAAGAGAGTAATCTACTCTGCTGAGCCCTTGAGCAAGGCCTTTAACCTACAATGGCTGACCTTGCACTCTGACCCCAAGGGGTATGGGAAAACTAACAAATTCCTAATACAAGAAATTATATAGGGAAAAATAAAGAACAAATAAAAGAAAAACAGAGTACCTAAAGGAATGCTCATTCAGATGTGGGGTTAGTGTTATAGAAAAAACTTTCTTCTGTTTTTCAAAGAAGTCATTCATGGAGACAAGATGAAAATGTAGAATGGTTCTTTATTTGCACTTAGATATGTACAAATGTCTCAGTCCATTCAGTGAGCACTCATTAATACAATTCATTCCCTTTTATACTTTCCTATTACCATCACCTTATCTAGTACATCATGTTATCTGACTCTTAAAATGCAGACGTTTGTCATCTTAGCCAATCAACTACAGCCACCAGTAACTTCATATGCATGTTGATTCTTCCCTCTTCATTAGTAGGGGTGTCCTACAGGTTTTCCTATTGATCTTAACACCGCTTCATAATAGGGGTGTTTGGGCTTTCTCACTAGTTTGTTCTTGCTTTTTAAGGGGGTGTTCATTACACACCTACTTCATTTTAACCTTAGCAACCATCTTGGTGGCTCCTCTAGATGAGGCATAAGCCTCACGTGCCCAAGCTTCAAGCCGCGTTTACTTAACCCTGTAGTTACCTTCAGTCCTTTCCCTTATGCTTTTAAGAATCCATTGTTACAACTTCATTTAAGTATATGCTTTGTAGATGCTACAGGGGCTGAACAGGCATCCCGGCCAGAAGAAGGGATGGTACCTTATCTGGATGGCAGACTCCTAACAGGTAAACAGGCATCCTGACCGGGGAGGAGAAAGGGATCAGACCCAGAAGAGAGGACCAGATAGGATAGATGGACAGCCCACCGGAACTGGAAGGTGTTGCTGGGAACTTTTTACTCCCCCAGTTCATTAGATGGTAGTGGCCCTGGATAGTGGTGCCCAGTATGGAACCAGTAGGACATGCTGGGAAGTGTAGTCTGGCAACACAGCCCTGCTGGAGCCCCTGGGTGCTGCAAGTGGGTGCTGCAGGGAGTTGCACCCCCTAAAATGAGACTTCTGCATGACCCGAAAATACTTCCATCGGGCAGTGGGCCTGGCACTGGAAGTACTCTCGGATCCTTAATAAAAGGGTCAGCACTCCCAGGAATTCTGCTTAATAAACCATCCTTTATCTGAACCCAGGACTCGTGGTGTGTTTGTGTTGTGGTTTGGGGCTCATTGTTGACCCAGTTTCCTTCACAGCTTATATTAAATTGTAAAAATGATTATGCATTGATTAAAAATATTTGATTAAAATTCTATAGGAGACAATATTCCAAGTGCTTATCTTCAGGAAAATGAACTCAGGCTGAGGGATTTAAATTCAAAATGTGCCAATTGCCAATGCCATTTGCTGTGCCAATGTGACTTTTAGCCGAGTCTCTGCTATACTGAAGTTAGAAACATTTGACTAGAGGTCAAGCCTACCTGCTACAGAGTTCGGAATTCATCAAGGAGCGAAGACCATATTCCTGGACATGATTTTTCTTCATCCACCGACAAACCATGGAGCTCGTTGGTTGTGCAGAGTGATGTTTCCACTAAGGCCTGACCAAAGAATTCTATGACACCAGAAGCCCTTCTTGTTAAGACTTTGACCTGACAATTAAATCACCCTCTTGGTCTAGCTGTCCCTATTCTCAAATACACAGTAGAAGACCTTGGAGGCTGCAGCTTTGCATTCCAAGCATTTTTTTAATTACAACCTAATTCTTGTTGTTAGTGATGAGTGAAAGTTTGATGCCTATCACATTATCATGAAGGTAACACTAAAATGCATATTGCTGGTGATTTCAGAATTGCAATATGAAAAACTCATTAAAGAAAGTGTTTAAGGGGTTTGAAGTTTTTTAGGGTAGAAAATAAGGAATTTTGCTCCCTAAAGACTTTGTTCACAAAATTTTTTTTTTATTGTTGCAATATGCCTGCCAATCGTTCAATGCAGTTCTATTTACAACTCTTGTTTATATCACCAGAGAGGTGCAAGGCTGACTTGCTGCATTTTTTCCACAAGAGAATGACACAAAATGCATCATGGTGCACATTACTGTGTTTGTGCCATAGGAAGATGCACTACTAGCAACTGTCCTTTCCTGTTTTTGGGTGATGCAAGCACCGTAGAGCCATGAGTTTCATTTCTGTCTCTGATACATCTTTAGGATTGTGATCACCAAGACTGTCATCATAATTTGGAAAGTGTGCATCCTCTTACCAGAACAAACACAACACACGTCTGACAGCTCAACGTAGCGTCTTCACGTGACTCAGGAAATGTTTTTCCAGTAGAGATCTTTATTTATACACTAAATAACAGGCAGACACATGTGGCATTAATGTATTATTGAATCGTGGTATTTAATTCTCCTATGATCACATTTCAGTCTGGGTTTCTCTCCTGGTTGGGATTCAATGTCGAGTTTCTTTTCTTTCTTGTTCATTTTTGTTGCCATGTTAATGTTACTTCTGCTTATTACCTGTTTTGTTGCCAATGCTTGCATTATGTTCCTGGTGCTTTTTGGGTTGTACAGCAAGAGGTGGGACCACCTGCCAATCACGGCCAGGAACTGCCCTTTAAATATGGAGGGTCTCCTGGTGGTTCATTTTGAATGTGGTATTGAGTTGCTGAGTGTTACTTTGACTTTTGCTGTTACTTGCGCTTTTTGTGACTTATTGATCCCTTTAGCTCTGACACTTTGATATCTGCATTGGAACCTTGTTTGCGTTGGACTGCCTTACTGATTTTGACAATTCCAGTTTTGACTTTATGTTTCATGGACCTTGATTGATTGGAAGACCATTTGTGAGCAGTAAATCTTTTTATTTTTAGAAAGACTTTGTGTTTGCCAGTTTATCTAGCCAGGGTTTGGCAGTATATTTCCCTATAGTAGGTATTTGCAACCTTTTGGGACTTATCTTTGGAGCTCTTACTTCATGACACGTACTTCAGATCTTTCTAACATATTCAACATTTTTCTTTTTGCAAGAATGTTATCCTAAATGTGGTGTAGACAACAGTAGAATATATTTTTCTAATTTATTTCCAAAAATGTCCTGAAGTATGGCACATTGGGTAGTGCTGTTGCCTCAAGGACTTAGAATTATGGGTTCAAACCTCATGCCTAGTTATTTCCTAAATGCTGTTTGCATATTCTCCCCATTTCCATGAGGGCTTCCCCACCAAGGTCATGTTGGTTACGTTGATTGTTGGTTGACTGGTGACCTGCTGAGGGCTACTTACTGCCTTGTGCTCAGTGCATCCATAACAAACTCTGATGTACGTGTGGCCAAGTGAGCTATTGAAGTGTTGGTCCCATCGTTATTTGTGTCTCATTGCAGCAGATTAAAAAAAAAAAGAAGCAAAGCAACTCTGAAAATACAGATGTTTAGGAATGAACAAAGAAATCAAAGGTTTGCTAAATTTGCAAATTTGCTAAAATTAAACTCAGATATATGTTGCATTACGAACAATTATTGGCTTCCAGTTGAGACGATAGCTGTGGGGAAAGCCTGCAGGTTCTGTGGACAGCTGGGGTTTAAATGGAGGACCTGTGGAAAAGCATTTTGACTTAAAATTATCTCTAAGAGTATTAATGGAGGAGGATATTTACCTTTATGTGCTTAGTGCTTTTAACAGACTTTTTTTAAGTCTGCTGTGTTAACTGCCTCGCTGGCTTTTAGTGATGTGGCACTCACATACAAAGTCACAGAGTGACAGGCTCAGGTGGGTCCAGTGTCACCAAACAGTTCGCATAACAGGACTCCTGTAGTTACGATTTACACCTAAAAGCTTTCCTGAACCTCCTTTGAATTGCAATACATTTGCAAAGCTCATAAATGAATTTAGCTTTTTAAATATTTATCCAGATTTATGCTGCTTGGTAGCTCAGTGGGTAGCGTTGCAATGCCCTATGCCAGACTGACGTGTGTGTGGAAGTCGTATGCTAGGAATGAGCAAAACACAGGCATTTTTGCTAAACTATTGTTGATAGACATGAATCTAAAGCCTCATGGGATTGACCTGCCTCTCCACATCATTCATATGTCCATTCAATGCTTTTTGCACATTTTGAACATACAGTGGAATTGTGCGACACAAGTAATATGAGATTTTTTCCTTTTTGTCATATCATTTCATTGGTCACTGTTGGCTTCTATTACTGTATGTCATCAACTTTGTTTATCACTCCATTGTACATTGTAAGATAAGAACGGGTATCCCGGCCAGGAAGGACTGTGGTTTATTATTTGGCCAGCTGGACGTAATGAGAACTTTGTGCCCAGCCGGTATAAAATAATGAGCAGACCAGCAGAAACTGAGAGTCGGGAGAGTTCCATTCCCCATACACCAGGTGGCAGTGGTCCTCACATGAGAACCCAATCAGGACACCCGCAGGGGTGCTTGGGATATGGAGTCTGTCAGGGTCCCTACATTCCAATAGAGGGTGCTGTCAGGGAAGGACCTCCATACTTTCATTGTGGACTGGAAGTGTTTCCCGGAAGACATGGCATGGCCCCAGAAGCATTCCTGGGTCCGGCATAAAAGGAAGCCCGCTTCCACATATGGACCAGTCAAAGTCAGGAGGTAGCGCTCATCGTGGAAGAATTGTATGGTTTATTGTATTGTGTGGCTTAAATCTGGAGAGGTGATCACTGAAAGGTGCTTTGTGGAATAAAAAAACATTTATTGTATTCATTTAACGTGTGGTGCTTTACTGTGTCTGTGTTGTGGGGTACTCTCACGCCCCCTTGTGGTCACAACATGAAAACATGAGATTAAACATTTTTCTCATCCACGACTACAAAGTACTTGGAGTAAGTAACATAAAAAAGTAAAGTGGAGTGTTCCTTTGAGGATCCAGCAGTAGTCAGAGAGCATGCTGGGATTCCGCTTGCCTTGGTTTTGCTTTTCCATTTCAGAAATGTCCTGCTGAAACAGTTCGCATTGCTCATTGCTGACTGCTCCAAATGTCACAGAGGAAAAAGTCCGATTGAAATTTTAAAGATACGTTAATCCTGAATTACACTTTAATAAGGGTTTATATACAGTATTAGACAAGGCATAACTCAAAACCTATGGGCACATTTCCGAAATATGTACATTGCGGGTCAGGTTGCCACCACCACTGGGTTGCGAATGAAAAGACCACCAGTGGCATTTGCTCAGGAATATGCCGTCCTACTCATGGCCCTGGAAATAGAAGTGTCAGTTTGTCAAATTTACATTATGTGAAAATAAACTCTGATCATGGCTGTGTGCAAAAAGAAGCCTCATCAACTAATATTGCATTGTTTAATTTGAGATCTCTTAATGGCAAAACATTGGTGCTGTCAGAATTCATCATTGACACCAAACTTGATATTCTGTGTTTAACGGAGACCTGGCAAAAAGCCGAATGAATTTACGTCTCTCACAGAGGCGACACCTCCTGGATTCACTTTCCACACAGAGCCTAGCAGCTCAAGAGAAGGCGGTGGACTTGCAGTAATTGCCAGAATGGATTCACACATCAAAAGAATCCCAATTGATTGTCCATTGTCTTTCGAGTGTCTGGCTCTTAAACTAATAACGGAATCAGGTCCTGTCTCACTCATTGTTCTTTATTGTCCTCCAAAATACAATGCATCCTTCTTATCTGATCTGACTGAACTTTTAACCCACTTTAGTCCCTTTTCCCAGAGAGTTATCCTTCTTGGTAATTTCAACATCCATACTGACATCCCCACATCTAAACTGAGAAATGAATTCATCCTAACTGGACTGTTTTGGCTTGACACAACATGTTGATTTTCCCAACCACTCTGGTGGTCATATATTGGATCTGATCTGTACTTCTGGACTTTCTGTTGCCAACATTTTCAGCACTGATTTGGGACTCTCTGACCATAAAGCAGTACTTCTCACTGTCTCACTATCTCTCCCTCCTCTTACCTGTAAACGACAAATTTCTTACAGAAACCTTAAAAATACAGTATCTTCCCCTCTGTTCTCTCTGGATCCATTTCTGATCTTTTACTGCCATCAACACTAAATAGTCTGGTTGACCACTATAACTCAACCCTTCATTCAGCATTAGATAAAACAGCTCCTTTAAAACATAAGGAGGTTTCCTTTAAGCGATCAGCTCCTTGGTATAATTCAGAATTGCGATCTATGAAAGCAGCTGGCTGACGCCTTGAGAGAATGTCACATAAGACTGGCCTCACCGTGCACATCCAGGCTTTCTCTGACCACCAAAGAGCTTACACAGAAGCACTAACTGCTTCCAAGAACACCCATTTTGGCAGAATAATAGAAAGAGGCCACGATAACCCAAGGGTTTTGTTTTCTGTAGTTAATAAACTACTCAAACTCGCATCTGGCCCAACTACCTCTTCTACTGAAGTCTGTGAGAAATTCCTCCACTTTTTACGTAACAAAATTAAAGATCTAAATAATTCAACTAACATAAATACATCATCTGTTTATATCTCTCCCTGTTTTCCCACTCCATTCAGCTCCTTCTCTAAGTTCTCACCAGTCATGTCTGCATTTTTTAATAACCTGCTTTGTAAGATGAGGCCAACTACTTGTGCAATGGACCCCATCCCCACCACACTTCTTAAATCATGAAGTGTGGTGGGGATGGCCATAATCCCGACTGTTACAACAATAATAAACTCATCCCTTGACACTGGGTTTGTGCCGCTCACTTTTAAAATCGCTTCTGTAACCCCCATGCTAAAAGAGTCTGGCCTTGATGCTGACAATCTTAACAATTTTCGGCCTATTTCCCACTTACCTTTTCTGTCAAAAGTTCTCGAGTGTGTTGTAGCCTCCCAACTCACCAATTACTTAACCTCTAATAATTTGATGGTTTCAGGGTGCAGCACAGCTGTGAAACTGCTCTGCTACGGGTAAGCAATGATTTGCTTATGGCAGCAGACTCTGGACAAACCGGCATATTAATTCTATTAGACCTCAGTGTAGCATTTGACACTGTCAGACCTGACATTCTACTGTCCAGAATGGAGAACATGCTGGGTATCTCTGGCACTGCCCTCCAGTGGTTCAAGTCCTATCTGACTGATAGGCAAAAGTTTGTTAGTCTTGGCAACAGCAGATCCAGCTCAGCGCCAGTCAAACAAGGAGTTCCTCAGGGCTCTGTCCTCGGCCCTCTTCTCTTCTGTATTTATATGCTTCCCCTTGGCCATATTATTCGTAGCTTTGGACTAGGTTATCATTTTTATGCAGATGATACTCAACTCTATTTCAATGTTAAAAGTGAAACTTCATCAGAGCTTTCTCAGCTCACAACCTGCCTCAGTGAAATTAATACCTGGAAGGAACAGAACTCTTTAAAATTAAATTGCAACAAAACTGACCTCCTGCAAATTGGGACTAAAGTGCAACTTAATAAAATGAGCTCCTTCCCAGTCCATCTTGGCGATGATCTCATCAGACCTGCCTCTACTGCAAAGAATCATGGTGTCATTTTTGATTCCTCCCTTTCTTATTCTGCTCACATAAATCACATTAAGAAACTTTCTTACTTTCACCTCCATAACATATCCCGTGTTCACTCCTTCCTCTCCTTTTCTAATTCTGAGAAACTCGCCCATGCTTTTATCACATCCCGTATCGATTGTAATTCCCTACTGGCAGGTGCCCCTTCTAATCTTATATCACACTTCCAGCTTATTCAAAACTCAGCTGTAAGAGTCCTTACTCGAACCAGCAGCAGTGAGCACATCACACCCATCCTTCTTCACCTTCTCTGGCTCCCTGTGTCTTACAGAATCGAATATAAAATCCTACTAATAACATACAAAGCCTTAAATGACCTCACGCCAAACTACATCAGTGACTTTCTCCATCACTATGTGCCTGTCCGCCCACTAAGGTCCTTTGATTCTGGCAATCTTGTTGTGCCCCTCACTAATCTACACTCCATGGGTGACAGGGCCTTCAGCTGTATAGCGCCCAGACTCTGGAATGACCTACCGAAATTAATCAGGTCAGCTGACTCCATGAATTCTTTTAAAAAACAACTCAAAACTCATCTGTTCAGGAAGGCTTTTAGCTGTACTTGACTTTATTACCTTTCTCTCAGTTTACTTCTCTGTCAAGATGCTCATGTAACCTGTGTGTGTGTGTGTGTGTGCTAGATCATCAATTATGTTGTCTGTTAGGCTTTTTTCTCTAAATTTACTATCTTACTCTTCTTTATTTACTTATCTGGTTTAGTACAATGCTATATACTGTATACCCAGCTGTTCTTTCTTAAACTCTGTGGAGTGCTTTGAGCATGGGAAAGGCACTATATAAATGAAATGTATTATTATTATTATTATTATTATTTCTGAAATCAGCATGAAAAGGTACATTTAAAACGTCCCGAAATTGTTCTGTGACAAAATCTTTGCTGACCAGTGTGTGGAGATTTGAAAACTATTAAGTAGAATTCAGCTGCTTTTTATTTCCTGTTACTTTCTTCCCCAAATACACAGTCATTCTTATAGAGGCTATCAAGATATTATAGACAAATGATCCTCTTTATATTCTTCAATGCTGAAAAAACGAAAATGGAAACAGTCACCTCTGTCTGTGTTATAGGTGGAATATTTACAAGCTCATATAAATAAATCAGTAGTGGCGATTTATTTTCTAAGCCTTGATTTTAGGCAGCCCACATGCTGTCTGTCCAGCTGTTTATAAACAGTTAACATCTCTTCATAATTTACAGGGTGACAACGTAAGAAAAAATTTAGACGGCCTTGCATTTCAGCTGCAGCACACTTCAGAAATACCTGCTGATCTAAAATTGAATGTCACGGGCAAGTGAGCAATAAAAAGTAGCAGCAGGCAAACAGTGAAGCCGCCCTGCCGTGCCAGCTCGTCACTCCTATGGGAGTTTACAGTGGGCTGCTATAACTTGTCAGGAGGATTTAGGAGAGATGGAAGCACTGACTCAAGGGGTCTTCACAGCCATTCCTTGATTTATATGATCTGCCTGCAGTGTATATTAACACTGACATAATATAAAACTCTCAAAACAGCTTCAGTCTGTTTTGGGTTGAAGCCCTTTTGCGTGAAGATGGCACTGCCATATTTCTCCTGCTGGCGCTCTAGTGTTAGCTTCATACCAGGTATCTGTGGGTGGTTGTTGTTTGAGCCTCAGTGAGTCTCTTGGAGACGGAGAACATGACAGTTGTGGTCTGTGCAGATTTTCGCCAGGATTTCTTATTTGGCTCTTGTGTCACCATTGGCAGAGGTGACAGTCAGCATCAGAAATGAAAAGAGCCCTTTCGGATGACCTTGGTGCACTCTGCTGGTAGGCATCTTAACTTTATTTGGTTAAGGTGTGTAGTAGGATTGCAGATTTAGATAAAATCTTACAGGGGTCATCACCAGATCGCTCCTACTGTGAACCCCAAACACTTCAAATCTCGTAAAAGCTTCATGCTCAAGAGACCTCAAGACTCAATGGCAACAGCAACAAGGCTGGACTTATGGTACAAACACATCAGAAACATCAACATAATTGTATTAGCATACAAGTGAGAGAACATCTACCCGCTGGTGGTGACCTAGACTGGCTAACAAGTACACCAGGACTGGCAGATCCCAACATGACCAAGTGGGGATACTCTGATGACAGCGACCTGTGCGACTGTGGGCAAAGATAGACCATGGAACACCTCCTGATCGGCCGATTCCTGGACTGCACTGGCACTGCGTGTAGCTTAGTACGATGTCCTACTATTTTGTGACTTCCTTATTCGACTTTTTTTTTTGCTTTTCATCTACTTTAAATATCATTATTTTTAATATCTTTGTTGTGAAGTCTTAGTGTTAACATCAAAAAACTACAAAACACCGTCACAATTTCCAAGGAAAACGCCTTCAGAAGCAGTGTTGTGCCTTTACTAGTTCAAAAGAGCGCGTTCATTGAACATACTCATTTTTCTAAGAACGGTGAACTTAACGTAACGTATTTACAAGTGAAGAACTTGAACATGAGCTAGTTCAGTTTTTTTTTTTTGCCTTTTTTAATATTTTTATTTTATTAATTTTCATTGTAATCATTCCATACAAACAGATCAATTTATAACCCAACAAATTTGAAAACAAATCAAACCCCACCCCTGAGAAGGAGAGCTTAGCTAAAGGAAAATTTCTTTAAGCTTTTTAATAAGGCAACATTAGACAAAAGAAGGGGAGAAGTAAATATCTATATAAATAAGAGATGGAGAAGGGAGTTAAATGCAATAATAGTTAATTCTCTTATTCTAAAATACTATTGATTAAATCCTGCCAAGTTTTGAAAAAATTTTGTACAGATCCTCTAACTGAAAATTTGATTTTTTCCAATTTCAAATAATATAAAACATCGGTTTCCCACTGACTTATAAGAGGAGAATTAGGATTCTTCCAATTTAACAAAATAAGTCTGCGTGCCAAGAGTGTAGTGAATGCAATCACCGTTTGCTTGTCCTTCTCCAATTCAAGTCCATCTGGAAGAACACCAAACACAGCTGTTAATGGGTTAGGAGGGATTGTGACACCAAGGTTGTCTGAGAGGCACTTAAAAATTTTTGTCCAAAATGATGTTAGTTTGGTGCAGGCCCAGAACATGTGACCCAGTGAGGCAGGAGCTTGGCTGCAGCACTCGCAGGTCGGATCCTGGCCTGGAAACATTTTGGACAGTTTTAAGCAAGACAGATGAGCTCGATATATAATTTTTAGTTGAATAATTCTATGCTTTGCGCATATAGAACTTGAGTGAATTCTCTGCTTTGCTACCTTCCACTCCTTTTCTGATATATTGATTAAGAGATCTTCTTCCCAATGTCCTCTTGGATCTTTGAAAGGTAGGGACTCTAATAAGATTTTATATATTGCGGAAATAGTGTTTGTTTCCTCGGAATTGAGCAGTATTTTTTCCAGCATTGTGGAGGGTGCAAGGTGGGGGAAATCGGGCAATTTCTGTTTAACAAAATGTCTAATTTGAAGATAGAGAAAAGCCAAGCAAAATGACCTTTTATTGGCTAACTAGAAAGATTACAATATGCAAGCTTTCGCGGCAACTCAGGCCCCTTCTTCAGGCAAGATGTAATTTGAAGATAGTAAAAGAAATGTGTAGCTGGGAGGTTAAATTTTGAACGTAATTGTTCAAAAGATGTAAATATGTTGTCTATATAAAGATCTCTGAGCATTTTAATCCCAAAACTTTTCCAGGTATTAAAAACTGGATATACTTGCGAAGGTTGAAAGAGGTGGTTCTCTTGCAGAGGTGCCACTGATAAAAGATTTTCCATCTTAAAATGCTTCCTAATTTGGTTCCATATTCTGAGTGAGTAAAGCACAATTGGGTTATTAGTATATTTGCGATAACTTTCATTTATTGGAGAGCAGAGCAGGGAATATAAAGAAGTACTACAGGATTTTACTTCTATTGCAGACCAAGCCTGTGTATGTGCACTTATTTGTGTCCAGGTTTTTATGGCTTGTATGTTTGCTGCCCAGTAATAAAACTGAAAATTAGGTAAAGCCATGCCACCTTCTGCCTGAGGTCTTTGTAGGGTCGCTCTTCGGATACGTGGGTGTTTTGAGTTCCAAATGAATGAGGTTATTATTGAATCTAACTGTTTAAAAAACGATTTATTGATATATATTGAAATGTTTTGAAATAAAAAGAGAAGTTTAGGAAGGATATTCATCTTAACAATGTTAATTCTTCCGGCTAGAGTGAGATGAAGGGTTGACCATCTATGCAAGTCTTGCTTAATTTTTTCCATACAGACGCCAAAATTTTGTTGATAAAGAGCTTTATGTTTACTTGTGATATTTACCCCTCGGTATTTAAACTGATCTGCTATGGTAAAAGGTAGGGTGTCTAATTTAATATTATATGCTTGTGAGTTCACTGGAAAGAGTATACTTTTATTCAGATTAATTCTAAGACCAGATATCTTTTGAAATTCTGTTAGTGCTGTTAAAACAGCAGGGACAGTGTTTTCTGGGTCCGATATATATAAGACCATATCATCTAGCTAGTTCAGTTTTATGTGACCTTCTGCATCTGGTTTAGGTCCAGATTAAACATTTTGCCTTACCCTGTAATGTAGGGATGAAGCCGAATCTGAATGCGGTATCCAGATAAGCACAAATAGTGGATTTTTACGAATATTTATTTTGTACGAATGTTTTGCCATTTGTTTGTATTCGGAAAAAATAACTTAAAATCAAATAGGCACTGCCTGCGTCTGCCTGATTGTGCTTAAGCTACATCCCCGCTGACACGAACATGTGGTGAAGCTCCGCTTTCGCTTTTAGGAAAATGTACTTCGCAAGGCCACTTTATATTTTTCCCCATTGGACATGCAATATGTGACCGTCAGCGTAATAGGTTAGTTCACCTACACGCTGGATCCACATTCACCATTTGCAAATAGAGTGGTAATTTATATGTTTAATTGCATCTATTTATTTTCTTTTTTGACCGGGAGGATATTAGTATAGGGCAGCACGGTGGCGCAGTGGGTAGCGCTGCTGCCTCGCAGTTGGGAGATCTGGGGACCGGGGTTCGCTTCCCGGGTCCTCCCTGCGTGGAGTTTGCATGTTCTCCCCGTGTCTGCGTGGGTTTCCTCCGGGCGCTCCGGTTTCCTCCCACAGTCCAAAGACATGCAGGTTAGGTGGATTGGCGATTCTAAATTGGCCCTAGTGTGTGCTTGGTGTGTGGGTGTGTTTGTGTGTGTCCTGCGGTGGGTTGGCACCCTGCCCAGGATTGGTTCCTGCCTTGTGCCCTGTGTTGGCTGGGATTGGCTCCAGCAGACCCCCGTGACCCTGTGTTCGGATTTAGCGGGTTGGAAAATGGATGGATGGATGGATATTAGTATACTAGTATACTGTATATGGTGTGGCAGATGGCCAGGACCTATGCCCGCTCGGGATGCCCCTTTGACACTGGGTCTGGGGGACCAGCCATGGGATGCACACTATGTTTCCCGGAATGCGTGGTGGCAGCCTTCCTGGGTTGCACTGGGGCCACAAGCATGGGACTTCAGGGTTCAGCCCTTTTGGGCTCCGTGGCCACCACCGGGAGGAGCTGCACGGCTTAACAAGCCTGTGTGGGCTGGAATGCAGCCACACCGGGAAGTACAACTTGAATTAGGTTAATTATCACCAGAAGCACTTCCGGGTGGGCTTTAAGAAGAGCCAGCAGCCACTTCTCAATGCGCCAGAGTTGGAAGGAGGAGGACAAAGCTGCCTGGGAGGAGTGGAGGAAGAAGAGAGTGATTTTTGTGGGTGTTTTTCTTTGGTTGTGTGTTTTGGGACTGTGTTGCGTCTCTGGGTACAGGGAAGGCATAACCCACAGATGCAGAAAAATAAATCTTTTTGTTCATTTTCACCCGTGACTCCGTTGTCAGTCTGTGTCGGGTAGGCACCAACAGAGCACTTATTCCACAATGGTCGTACGTGTTTGTTGCTGGGTGTAACTCAATAAGGTGTACTTAAATAAAAAAGTCTTCATAATTATTGTATTTTATTCATGAACACTGTAATAGTCTAATATAAGGCATGCAAAACTGAAAAAAGGAAACTCATGGGTCATTTATTCTAACTCCTAAAAAAATACAAAATGAACTGAACATGAACAAGTTCAAAATTGAAGTGGTGAACTATGAACGTGAATTTATTCATTTTTCTGAACTTTGAGCTAGTTTTTGTGAGATGTGAACTTGCACAACACTGTTCAGGAGTGCCATTTTGCAGCTTTGGGTGTCATTCACTTTCAAATGTGAACCCCTGCTCTTCACTGGGAGTGGGTGGGTGTAGGACACTTTGTAACCCTTTTTCATGTCCCACTCTGAGGTGGGACAAATTCTTATCCTGGTCAAATTTTTAGTGCAATTCCTAGAGGTAATTCTGAAACGCACCGGTTTCTAGCTTGTACCCAGTGCAGAACTGGTCAAGTGCTTTAAAAAAGATGAACACTTGCTGTGCACATTTAGCTGAAGCTTTTACCCAAAATATCTTTCATGGCTTCTGGTCTCAAACTTTCCACAATGTGGCAGATTCACTCAGCATGTGAACTAAACTCGAAAGCCCCTGGTTTAAAGGCTGATGCCATAACCATCAGGCCACATAGTCTGACATTCCAACAAAAACAACAAATGACACAATTTAAACAACACACTAAAATAGCCTACACTGAGACCCCATAACGTCAGAGACGTCCGCCAAGGCTTCCTAAGCCGGGTTGACCTCACTGAACTTAATAAACTGGCATGGAAGAGCAGCTGAGGCAGCATGGAAGGTCTTAGTTTGATACTGGGCTCTTGGCACAGCTTAGGGTGGCTCTGCTTTGAACCTTCAATTAAATATACGGTAAGAGATACACACTTACAGCCATATTAAGTGAAAGGCTCCCCACCTGGTGGCCCAATGTAGACATTCACTACTCTGACCTCCCAGGCGATCTGGTGGGTTGTTCAAAGAATCCTGATAGGCATCACCCTGCACGGCAACAAAATAAGCAATCGGTTGACCGTGTAAATATTGTGGCCTGTTTTCTTACCCTGGTCACATTCCTTTGAGGGCGGCTGAGGAAGCACTTTCTTAGGCGTTACTGGTGGGCTCACAGACGCTGACTGCTCATCTGGTGCTTTGGGGTGGGCTGTGAGATCAAGGAGCCCACGGTCCGTCTGTGTGTGTGTGTGAGTGTGAGAGTGGCTGAGGTCAAAGGTGAGCAGCCGAGTGGGCTGGCTACTTTACATGCATATGTTGAAAAAAAGTGAACCCCAGAATTTTAGTGAAGTGGGGGGCTGCGCCTCCAGAATTGGATTTATAAAATGAGCTGATTGATTTTCCACCATGGGACTGGTGTAGGACAGCAGCAAGTGCAGAACAGGAGTTTTCACAAACATCTCATTTCATGTATTTTGCGACATTGAAAGAAACATTTTGAAGTTTTGAAGCCAAATCCTCTTTTTTGTAACTGTGTAGGCCGAAGCCTGCCTGTGGAGTTGAGTGGTCAGGCAGCCTAGAGTGAGGTATATTCAAGGCAGGCTAGGGAAGGCCCTGGCCAGGTTTAGAGGTCTTTTAGAGACCCCTCACACATTCACAATTTGGAATGCATGCATTTCATAAGAATTCCAGTTTGGGAATCAAACCTACAAGATTGGAAGGCCACCATCATGTTGCCCCAGCACGTGTCCATAAAACATATCCTGTCATAGCACTTGTTTGATAATTATGTTGAAACTCTATAGTACATTATTGCAGACTTTACTACAATTAGACAATTAATGGATGGATATTAATTAGTTTAGGGGGTCATTACTGTCACACGTACAGAGCAGGGTGACATTTTACTTGCATGTGCTAATTAACATGAAATACGCCACCACTCTCCAGCAGCATGAGTTGCCTCAAAGCTTCTATCTCACTTCACTGGTAAATCTCAGAGGACATTTGTCACCACCTAGAAATGTAACAAAAAGCAGACATTAATAAAGACACCGGTGAGTTTTTAAACCTAAATGGCTTCCCAAAGCCAACTGTTGAGCTTTCACTGACACTACTCCTGCCTTGGGGAATTTACTTCTCATTGTCATCTGCTTGCTGTAAAGTGATTTCTGATGTTGTAAAAGCGCTTGTGCTAGTTTCAATGACCTCTTTCCCTGCAGTAACACTGGACTCATTGTGGATATTATATTAGAAGGACACAACTGCTTGTCCTGTTTTGGCCAGTAAACCAATGGAGAGCCATGATAAGAGTCAGAGGTGCACATAGAATTGGCAGCCCTGTGGTTACTAGTGCCCACTAGTGGGTGTCACATGCTACAGATGGACACTTGGGCACATACGTGAATAGCATGCAGGGCTCAGTATGTGGGGACATCCTACTGACTGTCAGTTTTGATTTCCTACATAAATGCTAAAAATGAATGCTAACAATCTGTCACTTTTGGCATTTTCATTTCCTTAAAATGGAGGCGTACATCCAGTTTAGTTTATGTTGATAGTGAAGTTCTTGGCACTGAAAAAAAATACCTACTAACTAGCGCTTACACGGATAGACCCTTTAATAACATGGCTGTCAGCTTTCTTTTTTTTAGCCAAAAAGAATAAGGAAGGAGAGGAAGCAAAGAAGCAGGGTGACACAATAATAAGGGCAGCTGCTGCACAACTCCAGGATGCGGGGATTGAATCCTGCCCTGTGTAGGGGTTTGCAAGTTCTCCCTGTGTTTGAGTTGTTTTTTCTCTTACATCCCTAAAGTTAACCAGCCACTCTAAAGTGGTCCAGCATGAGTGTGACCAGTGCAGGGCCGTCTAAACAGCATTATAGACCCCCGGGCAAAGCAGTGCTCTGGGGCCCCTATCTACCTAACCACTCAGCAAGTCACAACATGCAAAGATTAGCATGGAGCCCCTATGCTTGTGGGGGCCCTGGGCAACTACCCAGCATGCTCATGTGTTAAAACGGCCCTGGACCAGTGATGATGTAGTGCTTTGTTCACCCAGGATTGATTCCGTTCTTGCACTCTGTAATAGCAAGGACGTGCGGTCAGGGGAGGCAGGTGAGCCTCACCTGTCATCATGAAAAGTAAAAAAACTAATAATGATAACATAATAAATGTGTCCACTGATCTGTGCTATAAATTTGTTTTCTGTATGATTCCAATACTGTAATTTAGATCATTTTCATAGTCAAAATCACTGAATTTGCGCATTTCCTCTTCAAATAAAGGGGAGTAACGTGAGGTGCGGCAGCAACGAGCCTCACCTCACCTTGGACTGCGCTCTCCCTCACACACGGAGTGATGCCTACAATTGGTGCCTGCCTGTTGCTGTCTCTCTGTATGTCGCCAATATAATGTTTGCAGACATGTTTATTATACACCCTGACTTTCCACAGTCTGGCTAATATCTTTAATGGATGTGTGTGACATATCTAGTCTTGCTGATCGGACATAAAATAGCAGTGAAAGGCACAAGGTGAAGCTGACAGTACAGTGCCACCCTAAGGGGGCGCATGTGAGCCCAACAGGTGCTCGTTGCTGCTGTTCTTCTACGCAGAGGCGCCAATACATTAGCGATATCAAAAAGTCAAGTGCATTGCAATGTTCTGTTTAGTTCTATTTTTTGCTGTACACCACTCTATACTTTCATTTGTATTGAGTGAGTATGAATTATGGAATTGTAGTGGCAAATTGAGAACACATGGAGGGTGCAGAGCAAATGCACTCTCTCCGCTTTCTCTCACAGCTATAAATGTAACGTTATTTCTTAGCTAAATATGTTCCTTACCTATCTGTGTGTAAAGAATGTTGATGAGATATGAACCATAACCAATAGTCAATGTGCATGCTGCAAACTGAATAGTGAATAAGATACTCTTTTGGGTTCATATATTCGTAACTCTGACTCTGAACCTCATCACACGTCACTGTGTAATAGACAAACCTTAATTGGATGAAGCAGGTTTGATGTTATGCAGGTTCCATAATGGTGGTATACTCACAGTATTTATTCATCAGTCCATTTTTTGAGCCTTCTTTCTTCATTACAGAGTCACAGGGAGTTGGAGCCACTGGGAATCAAATCTGATGGGAACAGCAATAAGGCTTTTCTAGGTTTACCAGGACCTTAATGTCACAAGTGCAGAGTCCAGTTATATTTGTACTTGCAAGTGCTAATCGACATGCAGCATGTCACCACATTTAGTGAATACAATACCTTGAAAGGTTATTCCTTGAGTTTAAATCATTTGTGATGTCAATCACTTTGACAACAACAACAACAACATTTATTTATATAGCACATTTTCATACAAACAATGTAGCTCAAAGTGCTTTACATGACAAAGAAAGAGAAAAAAGACAAAATAAATAATTAAAATTAGGGAACACTAATTAACATAGAATAAAAGTAAGGTCCGATGGGCAGGGAGGACAGAAAAAAACAAAAAAATCCCAGACGGCTGGAGAAAAAAAATAAAATCTGCAAGGGTTCAGAGGCCACGAGACTGCCCAGCCCCCTCTAGGCATTAATGCAGTTGGCTTATTTTTTTCCTTAGGTAATAATTGTACCTGATAATAGGTAGTTAAGCTTTGACTGCTTTTTGTTTGTGTATTGTTTTATAATTGTAGTCTCTCTATGACCTGAGATATTTCAAGAATTTCTGAGGTAGGTACGCTCACTGATTATGGTGCCAGAACGTGGCAAAGTGTTGTGTGTTGATTGGCACAAGTTGAGTGTAAGGTGTCACACATGCACGTCTGAGGGCCACCATGCAAGCGCTTCCCAGATGTGTAATAGTATCTCGGGCCGAGAGGGGGCACTGCCACTTAACAGCCTTGTTGTGTTCTTCCTCCACAGTCCAGAGAAAGCACCTTGTGAAAGCAATTAACCCCATCCATTCCTGCCCCGGGGCTATAAACAGGACGACAGCCTGGGGAGACGATCTGAAGACAGAACCTCCTGACTTTGAGTTTACGTTGCCAGCAGAAGCCTAATGACCAAGGCCACTTTGCTAAGTGGTAGCGATCCTGTGATTGTATTTATTTAAGTTTATTAAAGAGCTGGTAGTAAACAGGAAGGGCCGTGTTGGCATTCCAAACCATTTTTGACTTACCGACTCTTGTTCCCTCGACCACAAAGGATTATTTCTGCAACCACAAAAATATACTATTTTGGGTTCTGATCACAAGCCTGGCATGTGTGTCTGTCAACACCTTCTTCTCAAGACACACTGCACTCCTGTTCCTACTTATTCACTCCAATTTGAGGATCCAAACTCTGAAGAGGACATACTAATAAATACACCTGCACTCTGTGTTACAGGACAAATTGCTGGGATGGGAATTGAATCCACGTCCCTTGAAGCAGTGTCACTAACCACATGGCCGCCATGTTAACACGTACTAGTAGCAATAATGATAATAATAATAATAATAATAATAATAAAGAAGGACAGCATGGTGGCACGCTGGCTAGCACTGCTCTTCACAGCTTCAGAAGACTGGATTTAAATCACAAGCATGGTTGCAGTCTTTGTGGAATTTACATGTTCTCGATGTGTTCATGTCAGTTTTCCTCCTGTTTTCCTAACGTTATTTAAGTTGCTGGTTCTAAACTGGACCTGTGTGGTAATGTTATTGGGAAAGGGTCCTGCACTCAGCAGCCTGAGTTGAGTGGTCTCATATGAGTCAGTGTGAGCTGGGCAGGATTAACAATATGGACAACTGAGTGAGTGCTGAGGGGCACCAGGACCTGAGGGGACACAGACAACCAAAAAACCTAAATACGAAACACTGGACTTACTCTTCTCATGCTTCACAAGCATCTCTATGGCTGTGTCTGCACATCTGTGTTCCACAGTGGGATCAAAAATTAATAATGTTGAACAAAAACCTTTGCTGAAAATAACAAATAAGACCTGTTAAATCCCCAGGTTTTGGGGGTTTTCTCATGTTTTATGACTTGCCAAGCGCACGGGAGAGTCTTAATCCAGCCGTAAGTGTGGGTACCCAGTGACAGCCGGGCACACGGTCCAGGGGATGAGACCTGGTCTTCTGTAATGTTGTATTGGAGCAAGCAAAGCTTGGAAAAGAATAAAGGAATGTGAGAAGAAGAAGAATATGACAATAATGATGATGATGATTTGGCCTCAAATGGAGATGCAATAATTTATTGTAAAAAATAACAACAACTGTTCCTCCCATCATTCATCTAATGTCCTGGGTTCAACTCTTACATCTGCTTGTTGTCTGAGTGGAGTGTGCTTGGTCTTCCATTGTCAATACAGGTTTCCTCTGATTACCCCGGCCTTCCTCCGGTAAGTTAGAAGACATGTGCTTTAAGCCAACCAGTTATTCAAAACTGCATAAGTGTGGCCTGTAATGGACTGGGACCCTCTCCAGGTTGGTTCCACGGTCTTGTCTTTAGTGGGTGGAGTGGTGGCTCTGAGGCTAGGGATCTGCACTGGAAATCAGAAGGTTGCCGGTTTGAACCCTGTAAGAGCAAGGCCCTTAAACTGCAATTGCTCTGTCCTGTGTATGAAGTTAATCGGCATCCAGCCATGCATGCAGGCCATCCAACCTCCACCACCATAAAAAACCTCACACTGGTTCCATTCCATCTGAACTAGTGTGGTGCTGAGATGTCACCCGTTGCATGGCTGCACTCAGGTCCTCATCTGGGATCCTGAGTTGGTTTGTCATGTGGTGGGTGTATCAGCCCATGCTCCTAACCTCCTCATCCTTGTCTTTAGTGAATGAAACAGGTTTGAGTTTGTAGTGCAGTTCCTGTACTTTGAACAGTTTTGACGAGGAATGGCCATTCAGCCCAACAAGCTCATTGATCCTGTTCTAGTAGATTCTCTAAGGGACAGGCAGAGGGTGACAGCAGTGGAATTTGAACTCTCATCCTTGGCCTAGAGTCCAGAAACCTAATCTCGAGCCCCCAAGTGTTAAAACGTTTTTACTGCAAGGAGTCTTTACTAGAAGTCAGTAGCTGTCTATTGTCACTCCATTTGAATTCCCCATTTCCAGCAGCCCCTGATCATCCGCGTGCCTGCAATAAACAATCCCCGGTGGTCTCCGCTCCTCTCACACTCTCTAGCAGGTGTGCAGCTGCTGTTACATGAGGGTGGTCAGGCTCGGGTTTCGTTGTTTTGCTGGGGCTGATGTCAAAAACATGTGGCAGAACGGCAGGCGAGAAAGTTTCTGTGGTGCAGGAGCCCAGCTCCGATTTCGCTGTCTGCTTTTCGTCTGACACATCAGGCTCATTTTGTCAGGGGATTACATGAATCAGCATCACGGTAAGACAAGCAGTCAGTGGCATGTCATATGTGTTGAAGGCGGAGTGCGGCTCACCAGACATGTAAACAGTGAGGTGCAACAACACTTTTTGCTGGGTGATTAAAATGTGTTTAGGGTGAACTGCTGAGTGACAAAGGACAGGCTTGGCGTGATGAGTGCTCTAGTTGCCCAATTTTAGGGTCACAGCAGCACTGAATGGAGGTGCCAGTCCACTCCAGGGCACAATAATACTCACGCAAAGCCAGTTTAGATTAACTAGTTAAACTAACTTTTACATCTTTTGAATTGGAAAGAAGGCCCCATACCTCATTATTATTAGGACCACCATACTAATACAGGGTAGGGCTCTCAAAACAGCCTCAGTTCATCATGGCATGGATGCCAACATGTTGGAAACATTTCTTTGAGATTCTGGACCATGTGGACATGATTGCATCACATAATTTCTGCAGATTTGTCAGCTGTACATTCATGCTGCCAATCTTCTGTTCCACCACATTTCAAAGGTGTCCTGTTGGATTCAGATTTGGAGACTACAATGGCCCTTGAAGAACATTGAACTCCTTGACATTTCAGTTAGACCATTTTGAGACAACTTTTGCTTTGTGACATGGAGTGTGATAATGTTGGAAACAGTCCATGGCTAGCAACATCACTCAAAGAGGCCATGGCATTCAAGCGATGATTGACTGGTATTAACAGACCCAAAATGTGCCAAGAAGATATTCCACACACCATTACACCAGCACCTCCACCAGCTTGGACACAAGAGAGATTGGGTGCCTGGTATCATGCTGTTGGCACCAAATTCCAACACTGTCATCTGTGTGCCTCATGAGAAACGTAGATTTCCTTTATGACTGAACGGAGTGAAGCCGAACAATGTCTTCTCTTTTTGTTGCCCATCTGCATCAATTTTCAATGTGCTGAGTATTCTGAGATGCTTTTCTGGGCACCACAGAGGGATTATCTGAGTTACTGTCACCTTTCTGTCATTTCAAACCAGTAAGGCCATTCTCTTCTGGCCTCTCTCATCAACAAGGTGTTTACGTAGGCAGAACTGCTTCTCATTGGAAAGTTTCTGATTGTTTTGCACCATTCTGAATAAACTTGAGAGGACGTTGTATGTGAAAATCCCAGGAGATCAGCAGTTTAGCAACTAGCCCAGCCGTGAAAAGACTAAGTTTTGTTATTTGCTTTGAAAACTCAGCTGATAAATGGGAAGACCTATAATATTTCTGACCACTTTAAACACACACACATATATATCAATATATATATATATATATATATATAAAATCCAATGTCTTTCACAAGAGAACTACTTAGCAGATGTAGGTCGGGTTTTTTTTTAAATTTGCTTGAACATTCTGGTTGATTTTGTGACTTCTCTTTTCACGCTAAGTATCATAGTTCACTTGCGGTACCAATTTATTTGTGCAAATCCAAGAAAGCAGCTGCGGGTCAAGGGGAGAGGGCCCTTCTCATTCATGTGCCAGCCTCCATTCGAGTCGCTCTACCTCTCGCCACGTATTGGAGGGTACCTTGTCTCTGCTTAGCTAGCGAATGAGAGAACTACTTAACGGATTTAGATCAGGTTTTTTTTCTATAATTTATTTGAACATTCTAGTTGATTTTGCTACTTCTCTCATCACACTACGTATCATAGTTCGCTTGCAGGAGCGATATATTCATGCTAATCCGAGACAGAGGCTGCGGGCAGTGGGGATTGGGAAGTGTGACGTCAGGAGTGGGGAGGTGGTATACCTTGCCTGCACTTAGCTAGCGATACCTTTTTGTTTATTGATTTTTAAAGTTTGTCCTGTTTCACCACTAGGCAGGTGGAGCCACGGGGGACGGCTAATATACATATAAAATCTAATGTCTGTTTGTCTATCTGTATGTCTGCCTGCTTATCACGAGAGAACTACTTAAAGGATTTAGATTGGGTTTTTCTCTACAATTTGCTTGAACATTCCGGATGATTTTGTGACTTCTCTCATCACACTAAGTATCATAGTTTGCCTGTGGTACTGATTTATAATTTATTATAATATGAGAGAGTGGCTGCTGGCCTAGGGGAGAAGAGCAGTGCACTCCTCACTCACACGCTAGCCTCCATTCGAGTCGCTCTACCTCTCACCACATGTTGGAGCGTACCTTGCCTCCACTTAGCTAGCGATACCTGTTTGTTTAGCAGACATTATCATCTACAGATTTTTAAGGAGTAGCATTTGCCGTTTTTGAGAGAGAGAGATCACAGCTATGTGTATTTTAGAAGGTAGCTGCTGATTGGCAGAGATATCACGGCCATGTGTTTTCTCCCCACATGGAAGACACTCTCCCATCAGAGCTGAGCTGAGCACAGTGGCAACGTTTGATGTAGAGCATACCTACCTTCTTCCACTTGGCCAGAATTATATTTTTTTAACTTTTTTGATTGATTTTTAAAGTTTGTCCTGTTTTACTACTATACGGGCATTGCTGCAGGGGACAGCTAGGATATCTATACTGTCACATATGTGCGAGTAGGAGACAACTAAAGAGCCTGAATAATGCTGATTCCACACCCAGCCAGGGGGCGGTGGGGTGCATTAACTGTCTTTCTCAATCCCTTACAGACCATTCTCGGGAAATCCCTCATGGTTCTGTCACCTCCAATAACGTCACTTCCAGTTCCGGCACCTCCGATGACGTCACTTCCGATGCTGGCAAATAATGATGCCATCTTTACTGTTGAGAATCAGTTCTGTTTTGAACTCTGAACTGTAAAGACCTTCTCAAAAACGTTACCTTTTTCAGCCAGGACATATTGTATGGGTGGCTGCCCCAAACCATCTTGATGTCTTTGTGTGCTCTTTGTGACAATATTTATAGTGGCCAGGTGTAGAATGACAGGCAAGGCAACTCTGAATTTCTGGGACACTCACCATGTCATCACATTTACTTCCATTGTAATTTAGAAGAAACTGACGCCAGCAGGTAGAAAATAAAAGCAGCCTCTTGGGTAATATAACTGAAGTTACTCTTGGCTTCTTTAAGAAGATAGCTGGTCTTTCTTGGGTGCTCCATCCGGTGGTTCGCTCTCATGAGCAGTGACACCTCCATCCATGCAGCCGGGCTTCTTTACAGCATGAGCACCAGAAGGAGTGGAGCTAAGGGCCCTTTTGAGCTGTGGAGTGAGAAGGAGAACAGAATGTAGTGACACCATGGATGGTTATCACATACCTGGAAAGAGCCTGTGAGGAGTTCCTCCAGTGACAATATGTATCTTATTATGTATTTTGTCCAGAAAATTATAGTATAGAGTATATTTCTTGCCCATCCAGCATAAGATAGCTTGCATATATAGTGCCTTTTCAAGTGCCTCCTATCACAAAAAGGTTTACATTACAGTTCAATCAAAGTCCAGCTTCCTCTGCGCATGCTGCAGTATACAGTATGGTACCTTTACTTATGACAATATTTAATTAGTCTGCTGTGAAGAGCAATATTTTTTCAGCCTCCTAGCATTTTTGATCAGTACTCTAACTTGAAGGAACAGGTCAGTTTGTTTTGTCTCCCAAATGGGTTTGAGTCATGGCAGATGACTAAGAGCCATAATGGAACATAAAGCCTGACCGCTGCTGCCTCCCTGAATGCATTAGTGCCACATGATTCATTCTAGAGAATCACCCGGAAGTTTCCTGTAAATCTGCTGTGAAGGTCATCTTGTGGCGAGCTGCTCCGGGGCTTTTATGCGAATTGATGAAATTCAATCCTGACGAGCCGATTCACCCCACTCACACATCAGCTGTTGACTCTCAAGTGATGCCAGCGTTTAAGAGGCCTCTACCAACGCCAGAATGTCGCAGATGAAATTCCTACCTGGCTGGGATCAGAACAAGAAATTTTTATTTATTAACAAGAAATAAGAATAGCAGCTTGTAGTAAGAGGATAAATGGCAGGCATAGGGTGTCCATTTTTACTGACTCTTTCTCTTTTAGCACCCCTTGTAAAGTACTGGCCACCAAGTAGCAAAATTACTTTTATTATATAAAATGTGAGGAATGGAGGGCGTTAATTCCTTCACTATTATACATTGGGTACAGCGCAGAGGGGGCATGGACAGCACTTTGGATTTTGAGTGCACAACAGGAATTCAGTGAGTCACCCACAGGCTCTGCACAATCCCTTTGAGAGGCAATGATGGAGCCCCTGTAAGCATCACAAGGGGAGGCAATTCATCCAGCTCTCCTCATTTTGCCTTTCCTCATTGAGAGTCGCAATGACCTGAATAAACAACACATCAGAAAATAACCCAAGAAGAAAGCATGGAGTTACAAAAGTGATGTTAATCCAGTCCATGGCAGAGCACTTAAGTTCACAAGCTTTAAAGTGACCCATGATCTGTTTCTGCAGCTCCCACAAATACCAGGGTCAAACTTTTAATATATCCATCCATCCTCTTCCGCTTATCCGAGGTCGGGTCGCGGGGGCAGCAGCTTGAGCAGAGATACCCAGACTTCCCTCTCCCCGGCCACTTCTTCTAGCTCTTCCGGGAGAATCCCGAGGTGTTCCCAGGCCAGCTGGAAGACATAGTCCATCCAGCGTGTCCTGGGTCTTCCCCGGAGCCTCCTCCTGGTTGGACGTGCCCGGAACACCACACCAGGGAGGTGTCCAGGAGGCATCCTGATCAGATGCCCGAGCCACCTCATCTGATTGCTCTTGATGCGGAGGAGCAGCGGCTCTAATCTGAGCTCATCCTGGATGACTGAGCTTCTCACCCTATCTTAAAGGGAGAGCCCAGACACCCTGCGGAGGAAACTCATTTCAGCCGCTTGTATTCGCGATCTCGTTCTTTCGGTCACTACCCATAGCTCATGACCATAGGTGAGGGTAGGAACATAGATCGACTGGTAAATTGAGAGCTTTGCCTTACGGCTCAGTTCCTTTTTCACCATGACAGACCGATGCAGAGCCCTCATCACTGCGGACACCGCACGGATCCACCTGTCGATCTCACACTCCATTCTTCCCTCACTCGTGAACAAGACCCCAAGATACTTGAACTCCTCCACTTGAGGCAGGATCTCGCTACCAACCCTGAGAAGGCACTCCACCCTTTTCTGAGGACCATGGTCTCGGATTTGGAGGTGCTGATTCCCATCCCAGCCGCTTCACACTCAGCTATGAAACCGATCTTTTTTCTCCCCTCTTACAGATTTATTGAGCGTGCCAGCGCAACATTTTGCTGTTAATCGTGCTGCACATTCGAGAAGATAATGTTAACAGAAAAGCTTATTTAGGAAAGCTTGTTAGCTAGAATGCTATAGTTATTGTTGTTTTATCTCTGTTTTTTATCTTGCTTTGCCTTTGTTTAAACTTTTTATGTAGCACTTTGAGATTTACTGCTAATGTAAAGTGCCCTATAAATAAAATGCATTATTATTATTATTAAGGGAAGAATTTGCAGCTTTTCTTGCCAAGTACAATTCACGATCATCTGTAAGGTGAGAGTAAAAACTTGTCTTTAGCTAAAATGGTATTGAATGAAATGACATTGCATCATTGACGTCATGTCTGTGTTCCGTCACACTGTTCCTAAATCCTACTGAATCGTGCCCGGGCACGGTATGGTTGGCTTGGCACAGAGCGATTACACTAGTCAAATGAACTAGACTTTGGGGGGTTACATGCAGGCAAACGGAACAAACTGTTAGTGAGAGTACACTCTGTAGTTCTCACTTGTTAAGGTTCTCCACCTTTAATCGCTTATTTCAGTCTTAAACTACTGCATTTGTTGTTCTTAATGGCACCTTATTAGCAATAAGATGGAAATGACAAAGGAGCCAGTAGTTCACCATCTAACTTGTTTCAATTTATATCTGTGTGGATTCATCATGCACTATTTGGTTTAATAAAAAGCTTAAGAGAACAATGTGACAGACTGAAAATTATCAGTTTTAGGCTTCAAATCAATTGGATGATATCATTGAAAAGGAAAAAATCTACGATATAAGAACCTAACATTGCAGACTAACAAGCCATAAAATTAAATAAGGAGATTGGCATGGATGGGTTTCAATTTAAGCAATTAGGTTGGAAGGAAAACTTGCAGCCACTGTGGCCTCCCCTGTATTTAGAGCAGCATCAAGTGTAAGACAGGAATAAGGCCCTAGACAGGGGGTTAGCCCACCCACCAATTCACCTGCACACGTCCATACCAGCGTTTTCATATCATTTACAAAAGTGTCTCCGCCTGACTGAAAACACATAACTTATAGATGTTTGCCTACACTGGGCATGTGCACATCTGAGGAGAAATCTTTGAGAGAATGGCAGCTGCACCAGCCTCAGGATTTATCGCAAAGCTCTAGAGACCACTAAATTATTTTTGGCATTCAAACTGTACAACGCACAATTTAGATGCATACGGGTGAGCAACACAACAATGGAAAGCAACTTCTTCTTTGTCCACTATGTTAGGATATGGCTTACTTCCAATCCCCAATCAGGGAAAGTGCTGCATAATAATATAATACAATACAATACAGTTCATTTTTGTATAGCCCAAAATCACACAGGAAGTAACGCAATGGGCTTTAACAGGCCCTGCCTCTTGACAGCACCCCAGCCTTGACTCTCTAAGAAGACAAGGAGAAACTCCCAAAAAAAAACCTTGTAGGAAAAAATGGAAGAAACCTTGGGAAAGGCAGTTCAAAGCCTTTCCAGGTAGGCTGGGCGTGCAGTGGGTGTCAAAAGAAGGGGGTCAATACAATACAACACACAGAACAGAACAAATCCTCAATACAGTATAAAATAAAAAGTTTTTTTTTTAGAAGTAAAAAAAAATACAATTTTAGAAGTACAGAGCAGAATTTAACAGTAAATGATATCACATAATAAGATTTGGATATTTTTAGAGTCCTGGAGATCTCATCCATCAAACTGCCTCCCCCATTTGGCCATTCCACGGATGAAACAGTGCTGGGCCAGCCAATCCAATGAAAGGACCCCTCTTTCCCACGATTCCTGCGATCCTCCATCAGTGATGACTTTACCTTAGGCAGGCAAAACAACTTGGTAGGTGGGCCGTGGCACCAAGTGCCACATTTGAGTACCGAGAAGAAAAACAGAAAAGGTGAGGGTTAGTATCCAATTATAACTACAGTAATCCCTCGCTATATCGCGCTTCGCCTTTCGCGGCTTCACTCCATCGCGGATTTTATATTTAAGCATATTTAAATATATATCGTGGATTTTTTGCTGGTTCGCGGATTTCTGCGGACAATAGGTCTTTTAATTTCTGGTACATGCTTCCTCAGTTGGTTTGCCCAGTTGATTTCATACAAGGGACGCTATTGGCAGATGGCTGATAAGCTACCCAACTTACTTTTCTCTGTCTCTCTTGCACTGACTTTCTCTGATCCTGACGTAGGGGGATTGAGCAGGGGGGCTGTTCGCACACCTAGACGATACGGACGCTCGTCTAAAAATGCTGAAAGATTATCTTCATGTTGCTATCTTTTGTGCAGCTGCTTCCTGAAACGACATGCTGCACGGTGCTTCGCATACTTAACAGCTCGAAGGGCACGTATTGATTTTTGATTGAAAAACAAACTCTGTCTCTCTCTCTCTCTCTCTCTATCTCTCTCTCTCTCTGCTCCTGACGGAGGGGGTGTGAGCTGCCACCTTCAACAGCTTTGTGCCGCGGTGCTTCGCATACTTAAGCCAAACAGCCCTATTGATTTGTTTGCTTTTCTCTATCTGTGTGACTTTATATGCTCCTGACGGGCACTCCTTTGAAGAGGAAGATATGTTTGCATTCTTTTAATTGTGAGACAGAACTGTCATCTCTGTCTTGTCAAGGAGCACAGTTTAAACTTTTGAAAAAGAGACAAACGTTTGTTTGCAGTGTTTGAATAACGTTCCTGTCTCTCTACAACCTCCTGTGTTTCTGCGCAAATCTGTGACCCAAGCATGACAATATAAAAATAACCATATAAACATATGGTTTCTACTTCACGGATTTTCTTATTTCGCGGGTGGCTCTGGAACGCAACCCCCGCGATGGAGGAGGGATTACTGTATCATGTTACTTATGTTTTAGTGCTAATGACTAACAACAGAGATGCAGTATGTACAGTTAATCAGCAGCTCTAGTCAGGATATGCTAAACTGAAGTAGTGAGTCTTCAGCCGGGATTTAAAAGCTGAGACCAAAGGGGCATCTCTTATAGTAGCAGGCAGACCATTCCACAGTTTAGGGGCCCTGTAACTAAAAGCTCGACCTCTCACTGTTATTTTATTAATCCTAGGAACCATAAGCAGATGGTTTGTAAGTCATGATAAGTTCAAAGAAGTAAGCCGGACCTTGGCCATTTAATGCTTTATATGTTAAATGGAGGATTTTGAAATCTACCCTAAACTTAACCAGAAGCCAGTGTAAGGATTTAAGAACTGGAGTTATGTGTTCATATTTTCTTGTTCTTGAAATAATTCTTGCAGCCGCATTTTGGATTAACTGGAGGCTGTATAGAGAACAGTTTGAACATCCAGTGAAAACCGCATTACAGTAGTCAATTCTACTAGAGATACTTGCATGAATTAAGTTCTCAGAATCCTGTTTATTTAGAAAGCGCCTTAATTTCCTAACATTTTTTAGATGGAAGAAACATGTTTTGGACAACTTGGCAATATGCGCTTTAAATGACATGTTAGATTCAACGATAACTCCTAGACTGCGGGCTGATTCAGTAAAATTAATTAATAAAATAAATTAATAAGCACAAACAAATTTAGAGCACAGTTAGAGTCTGCGTTTTCACCTTTCCACATTACAACACCGAGTTAGTATTTTCAGAAATTTACAGTTCTGGTGGGTGTTTTCAAATGTCTCCCTTTTTGAGAGTTAGTGTTAGGGTTACCAGGTGAGTGCAGAAGAAAGGCAAAAGTGGAGACGAATGTCTGCATTTTTAAATAAAAATGTAATAATTTGAGAGAAATTGATCAAATGTACTGCCAATTTTGACACTGGCATTGGACAAGATGTGGAAACAGCTCACTATTCATGGTAAAGCTTGAGGAGTGATCAGTTTGGAGGGAATTCTTTGAGCATCCAAAGACCCTGATGAGTTAAGGACCTGCTCCAGACCTCATGCTGATTAGAAAAAATTCATTCATTTTTCAAACATGAAATTTCCACTTGATTTATGAACAATAAGAACAAATTAACAACATAATCCAACCATCCCCTCTGAATGCGTATCATCTAAATATACTTGTGTGTGTGCAGAGGGGACAGCTTTAGGCAGGGTCCTAAGTCATGGTTCTGGAAGGCCACAGCGAGCTGCAGGCTTTCCGTACAACTAGTTTCCTAATTAGAACTCAGTCCTTGTTGATTTGGCTTGTTAATCCTTCGTTCATCCAAGAGAAATGTGAATTGCACTGTCAAGATTCTTTTTCTGAGAACATTATCCATGTGTTTTGTGGACCAGAACAGATTTCAACTTAATTGGTCCTTCCAATTCCCCCTCTCATTTTTTTCTAAACATTTTTATCACAGATACCTCGTGGTGCAGATGCACAGGTTTAGCACGTTAGCTGGGGAGCTGCTGCTTTATCGGTTACCTGCATTTCATAATTAACTAATGTCTGGTTAAGAATAAAGGCAACAATTTGAACTTAAATGCAGCTGCTAAAACCTAAAATAGGCAATTAAGGAGTCTGAATTGTAATAAGCAAGACAACTAAAATTAAATGCAAATATCTATTGCTTTAGTAGAAAATAAATGGGTTCTATTATAAAATTAGATGAAGTGAAAACCTACAGCCACTGTGGACCTTCAGGACTATAATTGAGGACCCCTGACTTAATGGCTCTGGTGATTGCCATTACCCTCCACTCCAGGGATTGGCACTCTTTTCTCTTCTGCCTTTTCTCTTCCTTCCTATGCAGACCAGATGATTGACAGCTGTAACATCTCACTTCCAGTGTCCGCCCGCCTGGACCCGCCTCTTCCTGCTGGAAGGACATATAACTGGAAGTTCGGCTATTTTGAACACAGTTGCATCTGAAAAGGTGTTATTGAATTATTGATCATTTTCTTGTTTTGCTGTATTTTAATTCTACCGGGTCACCAAGGTGGTGCCCGACTCTTTATCATGGTCTGTCTGATCACTTGCACTTTCTATGCATTTTGCAAGCCAAGAGCTACAGGAAAGCAGCCAGCATAAACTGATGGAGCACATCTCCACACACTCTTATGCCATTTACAGTTACAAGTGAACGCAACCTGCATGTATTTGTGATGTGAAAGGGAACTAGAAAAGCCAGCAAAAGGGCATTGGAAGAACATCCAAACTCAGACTTGACACAGAGGGTCTTTGACCCTGGATTTGAACACACGAGTGTGGAGCTGGGAGCCACTAAACAAAGGTGCCATCTCAGTTTAGATTTCAAATGAAATCAATAGTTAATGTAATTCTTGAAGATGAATGGCTGTTAGAATGATCTGTTCTCCTGTTAAAGATAATTATTTCCTAATAAAGGCAGAGAAAATGAAGGAGATAATGAAGAGCGGAAAAGGAGCAGGAGACGGCAGGAGGAAAGGCACTCAAACTGGGGTGAAGTGCTGAGCAGGGATCTGTGAAATGAAACGGCTCCTCACTCAAAATTAAACAGATTTTAATTTTTTTTCTTTCTTGGGATTTGGCCTAATTGTTTCATGCACTGTTTTTTATCTATAAAATTGTATATCTCATGCATAAAGCTGGGTAGCATGGTGGCACTGTGATGGCACTGCTGCCTCACAACAAGAAGGCCGGGGTTCGCATTCCCTGTGTGGAGTTTGTGTGTTCTCACTGAGTCCATGTGGGTCTCCTTCGAGTCCTCTGGTTTCACTTGCAGGTTAGGTGGACTGCTGATGCTAAATTGGCCCATCAGTATGTTCACCCTGCTATAGACTGGCACACTATCCAGGGATCGTTCCTGCTTTGTGCCCTATGCTAGATTCTCGTGACCCTGCTCAGGACAAAGCGATGAATGTTTAAGGCTTTTATTACGTAACACCCATTACTAGTGAGGTCCTCCACAGCACATGGTGGCACAGCGCTTACTCCTGCTTCCTGACTCTTCCAGAGTCCGTGGCTCAAAGACATCATGTGTGACGTAGAGTCTTCCTTTGGCTCTCCAGCCAAACTCCAGCTTTCCCCTCCTTAATAAACTGGCCTTGTGTAAGTGAGCGAGTGCTGCCGGTGATGAACTGATTTGGGGTTGACCTGTGCCCAAAGCTAACTGGACAGGCTCCGGCCCACCCTTAGTATTCAATCGGATGGAGCTGGTTCATTCATTTAATGAATAATTTAAGATGAGTAATTTCTTACTGAACACTTGCAGATAGAAAATTACAAATGACATCAGTGCAGATGGACTGCTACACTGCCCAGGAACCAGTGCTTCCGGAATTGTCTCAGACTCCTGCATATGCAGGTTAGCAAATGGATTGATGTCTGCATTTGGGGTGGAGTGGTGGCTCTGTGGCTAAGGATCTGCGCTGGTATCCAGAAGGTTGCCGGTTCGAATCTCTGTCACTGCCAAATGAGATCCTACTCTGCTGGGCCCTTGAGCAAGACCCTTAACCTATAATTGCTCCAGGGGCGCTGTACAATGGCTGACCCTGTGCTCTGACCCCAAGGGGTATGCGAAAACTAACAAATTCCTAATACAAGAAATTGTATAAGGCGAAATAAAGAACAAAAAAAAAAATGTTGTTGATTCATATCATAAAACCAAACCACTGGCAAATAAAGTGACTTTAGAGATGATCCCATGGGCTAGTCACTCATATTCTCTAATCGGTTATCCCCTGCTGCTTTTACACATGTACTTTGCTTGATTTGTACTTCCTGATGGCTACTCCTTATTATAATCACTCTTTCTGAAATCTCTCCAAACTTCTACATTCTAATCCATGCGTGCTTTACTATCAATGGAGGCATATTTGTTTGCTACAGACATTGTCAGATCAGCCACAACATTAAAACCACCTGGCTCATATGGTGTAGGCCCCCCTCCTGATGCCAAAACAGCTCTGATCTGTCAAGTCATTGACTCCACAAGACCTCTGAAGGTGTCCTGTGGTATCTGCGCCAAGACGGTAGAAATAGATCCTTTAAGTCCTGTAAGTTGCGAGATGGGGTCTCCATGGATCAGACTTGTTTCTCCAGCACACCCCACAGTTAATTGTTTGGATTGAGATCTGAGAAATATGAAGGCCGGGTCAATATCTTGAACTCTTACTTGAATAATTTTTGCATTATGGCAGCTGGCATTAGAGGTCACTTCCATCAGGCAATACCATTGCCATGAAGGGGTCTATGTGGTCTGGTAGGTAGTATGTGTCAAAGTAACATCCACATAAATGACAGGAACCAAGGTTCCCCAGCAGAACATTGCCCAGAGAGTGACTCTGCCTCCGCAGGTTTGCCTTCTTCCCATAGTGCATCTCGTTGCCATATCTTCCTCAGATACACAATGTATACACACATCCGACTGTCAACATGATCTGAAAGAAACCATGATTCGCCAGACCAGGCCACCTTCTTCCATTGTACCATGGTGCAGTTCTGATGCTCACATACCCATTTTAAGCACTTTTGTTGAGGGACAGTGGACAGCATGGGCTATGCAGTCCCACATGCAGCAAGCTATGATGCACTGTGTGTTCTGACACCTTTCCCCCATGGCCAACATTAAGTTTTTCAGCAATTTGTGCTACAGTAGATCTTCTGTGAGATCAGACCAGATGAGCTAGCCTTTGCTCCCCACGTGTATTAAAGAGCCTTGGGTGCCCATGACCCTGTAACCAGTTATCCTTCCTTGGACCATTTTTGGTAAGTACTATCCATTGCACAGCAGGAACACTATATAAGACCTGGCATTTTGAAGATGCTCTGATCCAGTTACCATCACAATTGACCCTTACGCTGCCATTTTTTTAGCTTCCAAAACATCACCTTGAAGAACGGACTGTCCCTTTGCTGCCTAATATATCCCATCCCATAAAAGGTGCCATTGTAATGAAATAATCAATGCTATTCACTTCACCTCTCAGTGGGTTTAATGCTGTGGTTGATCGGTGTACACAGACACATTACAATAAATGAAGAAAAGAAAATAGACAAGTTACAAAAATCTTGCCACGTGCTTGTGATATTTCAACAATAATCATTAATTGAATAATTATTACAGAGAGTGCAAAGTTCAAAATCTTTACAATTTCATACCTTTGTATATCCAAAAGTGATTGATAGTGAGTGACACCCCTCCTGGAGCACTGGTGGCTTGCCATCATTTGGCACAGTGGATGTTCATTTCAAAGGATGACATGAATGAAAGGTCCAACCACCATGCACTGGAATGAGTAGCTTTGGAAAATGAATGGATGGACTGATGGGTACATAAAAGGGAGAAAAGAGCATATCTTAATGTTCTTGTAAACAGGGGATGGGGGGCGTCTGGTTGTACAAACAGAGTGAGCCTCCTCAGTTAATGAAATGACTAGCACTCTAAATCAATAGGGGCCTCTGTTTGAAGAGGCGACTTCTGACTGCTGAGTGTCCTTCTTATCTGAGGAAGCTACCCTTGACATGTCTGAAGTAAATGTTTGCGTTACCTTTAAACAGACCGAAAAGCTTTGAGATCCTCACAGGGTGACGCATCGTTTGTTATCCTGATATTTCAAAGCTTGATACATTTTGTACGACCCATTCAGGAGGAAAACAAGAAAACTCATCATCTGGGTGCTGTGTGTCAGCATGGCCTATGATGGACTGGCATCCTGTCCACAATTGTTTCCTACCCTGCACCAAATGCTGCTATGATAGGCACTGGGCTCTGTGTTGCTGAACTGGATGAATTGGCCATAAAATGTATGGATTGATTTTTATTTTTTTGTCAGTCTCTAAAGTCCTGGTGCTTGATGTTATATATTATTTGAATTTGGAAAAAAAAATCTAATTTTCACTTAGAGGATTTGTGCAAAACTAATCAATAACATTTTAGAATAAGAATTTAAGTTGAGGAAGCAGATTCTCTTCCCTTTTTTAATCTATTTATTTATATTTTTATTTATTTACTTACTTATTTACTTATTTTTCCTACTATTTAAGTTTTACTCTGTTGCCCTAGCTCTCTTTCTCATGGGTGGGGGTGGATTTGAATCAAACCTAGTTTTGTAAAATTTGACTTGCTTGTATGGAATGTTATTTGATTTTAATAAATTCAATAAAATGTCTGCTGCTTCACTAGCAGACCTGAAAGGATAAGAAGGAGCATAGGACCACACGAGCATCTCCATATACATAGGTGATGACCCATGGAGTACGGTGTTGAAAAACATCAAGGATGCATACTTAATGTGTGCTACAACAGGGAATCAATGCAGTGACCTGAAAAGGGGGCAACATGTGCTCATCTTCTGAACAGAGGCCATGTTGCTGCATTTTCAATCATCTGCAGTGACATGGTAGTACATGCAAGTACCCCTGCCAGTAGATATTTACAGTAGTCCTGATGTGACAAGACCAATGCCCAGACCAGATGTTGTGCTGTGTACCTGGTCAAATGCGGCCTGGCACAGAGGGGATCTGCATGAATGACAGACAGTTGCAATGTGGTCAGTAATGGACAGATGGTCATCAATCTTCACCCCAAGCTTGCGTACTGACTTGGTAGGTGTTAGGGATGATGAGCTGAACTTTATGAGGATAGACATGCTCTGTCTTTGCCCAGTTGTGCTGAAGATGGTGTTCCTTCATCAAACTGAAATTTCAGTGAGAAATGAGATGGTGTGATCCTCAACATCAGCATTAATATGAGAATGTGAGGGAGGGTTCAATGGGCTTAGTGAAAAGATTGGGCCAACTTTGACTTCTCTCTTCTTCCTAAGACTTAGGGTTCAAACCATCTGAGACAGTGCCTGAGGTAGACACCAATCACTGCTGGAACTCAGCGTTGGTGTCAGCTTCTTGGTCCTCCTCTCACTGTGTTGCAGATTTTACATGACTTCTTATTTACAGTTCCAATCAGAAATATTCAACCCCCTCACTCACCTCAAAAGACATTATAGTGACACAAATCAAGTTTAATGAAAATATATGACAAGAAGCCTCATTAAACAAGAAAAAATATTTATTGGCCCATTTTTAGAGTTATTTTGAGAATATAAATTGGTTTAAGTTTGAGTTCAAATCAAAAACGTAATTCTTTTCATAAACGTGCATGTGCACTAGTATTCAATCCCCTGCTTCAACACTTTGTGGCGCATCCTTTAACTTTTATAACTCCTACTAACCATTTTCAGTAAGCGCCGACAAGCTTCTTACATCCCTCTGTTGGAATCTTTGCCCATTCTTCAGCCTCCAGCTCATTTGTTTGATGGCTTCCATGCTGCAACTGCCTTCTTTAAATCCCAGCAAAGATTGTCAATGGGCCTGAGAAGGTCACTCCAGGATCTCTTTCTCAACCAGGCTTTGGTTAACTTGGAGGTGTGCTTGGGATCATCGTCTTGCTGGAAAGTCCAATAATCACCAAGATTCACTTTCTCAATAGCATACATCAAGTTCCTCCTTAAAATGACCAGGTATTTCTAAGAATCCATGATGCCACTTACACGATCAAGATTCCAAGTTCCTGCAGCAGAAATACATCCCCACATTTTCAATGACCCACCTCCGTACTTGAATGTTGGGATAATATTCTTTGGGTCATAAGCCCAGCCTTTCTTGCACTAGACATACTGCTGGTCTGTGTGTCCAAACAGTTCCAATTTCATTTCATCAGTCCAAAACTCTTCAGGACTGTCCAAATTTCTCTTGGGATATTCTAGTCGACCTTTGATGTTTTTTGTGGTCAAGAGTGGAGTGCATCTTAGAGTACAGCCATGACATCCTCATTTATTCAGTGCTCATCTTATAGTTGCCACTTGTCTCAGCCTTCATCAGGTCATCCTGTAGGTGCTTTGCAGTAACACAGGGTTTTTTTTTTTAGTTGTCCTGACTAAGTTGTTAAGGGCTCTTGATGAAATTTTGGATGTTCTCTCTTGGCCAGGGAGGTTTGCAGATGTGCCACACGTTTGAAACTTCCTGACAATGGTGTCTCTTGGGGTGTTCAGTTTTTGGGAGATCTTCTTATACAATGCAATGAAAACATTTCCTCTTTCATCTTTTGAGAGAGCCTCTTAGTGTCTTATCCATGATTGCAACTCACCTTCAACGCCTTCATGGGTGGGTTTTACATATGCGTCACAGCTGAACCCCATTAAGGATCATTATTGAATTCCCAAAGGCTTAATTATGATTCAGCTCCACTTTAGGCCATAAAAACTAGCAGAAGGTGTTAAAAACAGCAGTATTATATAGGGGTTGAATAATTGTGACATGGCTATGTTACCGTATATACTCGCGTATAAGCCAGGTGTTGAAACCCGAAAAATAGATCATGAAATCAGACCCAAACTTAAACACCGATTCAAAAATGCGATACTTAATGTTTTTTTTTACATCTTCTTGCTTCCTCCAATCTCACATCACTTTCTCATACACATTGAATTTTGTTGCAGCAGCGCAATTACCAATTTCTTTCGCCACATCAATGACTTTTAATTTAAAACCAACTTCGGATTTTCTTCTGATCAAATGCTCCATTGCAGATAAGGGATGCTCTTACGATAAAGGTGTTTGAGGGTGTGAGATACAAAAAACACAAATCAGTGCAATAGTTTGGGTATTATTATGTGGCCCAATACATAGAGATTAAAGGCAGTGTGCTCTGTGGTTGCTCTCTCAGGGGGGCGTTAGCATATTATAATATCTTGAGCCAATAGCATGAGTTTTCTGCATTCGACTTATATAACTGACATTATGAAATACTGGAATTATACGGTAAAGTCAAGCCCCAACTTATATGCGGGAGAACTTAAACACGAGTATATACGGTAATAAAATATCCTGTTGTTCATGAATACTACATCATACATTTTCTTTGTTTATTTTGCGTATATCTCAGCCGATAAAGAAGTCATCCAGAGCAAACTCTACCTCTTTGAAATAACTTTCATTGGTAAACCCTTACAGTCTTTGGGCAAGGGGGGGGTTGAATATTTGGGGGGCAGAGTGTCCCCTTGGAATTTCAATAGCAATGATGACTGTACATTAGATCAGACACCAGGCGTGCCCCCCTTGAAGGTCAAAGTGGGAGGTGCTGGTATGCCACCCTTTCCTCCCAGAAAACATGGAACAAAGCTGCGGTGTAGCAGCACACGTCAAGCCTTCCTCTGAGATCAGCCCCAGTGATACCAAGGGTATCGGGGAGAGGGCGGCAAGAGGAATTGTATGGTTAACTGACATTTGAACCGAAAATGTGCCTGCAGAAATGTTTCAGCATCTTCTCCATTGTTTATCCAGTTCATTACTTTTAAGATTTGACCGACATTCATTAACAAGAAAAAAGCAGATCAGGAAATCTTCGAGTGAGCACAAACATGACCTCCCTGCTGAATGCCTGGAGAAATCCTGAAGACTGAGACACACATTCTGTTTTAAACATCCAGTCTGATGTTAACAGACTAGCATTTAGAACAAGTAGGAACATTTATGAAATCAATACAAAGAGGGGCACTTGAGCACTTAGAAATGAAGACATAGGGCCGGTTTAAACTTCACACTCCGAACACTTATGCACACACATCACGACTGCCATGCATTCCCAGTGTCCTTTTGATGTGTCCTGTGAATACGTCATCAGAAATTAACATGACACCTGTGCGAGATGCAGTTCCAGCAAAAATATGGGAGGTGTGTGTGTTCAAATTTTGGTACTTGACATCAGCATTGTTGTTTACTATCGACATGTGACAGGAAACCACAATGGAGCCCCAACAGTAACAATCTGCCTGCTTTGATGTTTGATGAATGGTGCAATGCAGTGAAGCAAATCATCAAATTTAAATGCTAACGTGCAAATGTCTTCATGGTGCTTTTCTTCATCCATCTCTCACACAGGTAATATAAGTGTTGCGTATTCCCCATCGTAATGACGTGATACATTTAAATTTTGCACATCTTCTGTGTTGCTGCTGACATCTCTTTTTGGTTTTTTACACCTTCACAACATCATCAGAATGCAAAAAAATTTTACCTTTAACATCTTCCTTCCCTCAACTCACAACACAGTGAAACCAGACATTATTTTCTCACACTGCCACCTGGTGGATTCTTCCAGATTTACTTAAAGTACACACGCAAGTATAGTCAGCACACAGCTTACGTAGCAGCAGCGTCCTCAAGCGCACACGTCTCGTAACATTAAGGATATTCCCAGCTTTAGCCAAAGAAGAAGTGGGATAGTCAGAGAGATGCAGAAAGTAAACAAGAGTACAACGAGATAAGGTGCAAGGTGAAGAGAGAGGTGGCGAAGGCTAAAGAAAAGGCCTATGATGAGTTGTATGAGAGGTTGGACACTAAAGAGCAAGAAAAAAACCTGTACCGATTGGCTAGATAGAGGGACCGAGCTGGGAAAGATGTGCAGCAGATTAGGGTGATAAAGGATAAAGATGGAAACATACTCACAAGCGAGGAGAGTGTGTTGAGCAGATGGAAAGAGTACTTTGAGAGGCTGATGAATGAAGAGAATGAGAGAGAGAAGAGGTTGGATGATGTGGAGATAGTGAATCAGGAAGTGCAACGGATTAGCAAGGAGGAAGTAAGGAAAGCTATGAAGAGGATGAAAAATGGAAAGGCCGTTGGTCCAGATGACATACCTATGGAAGCATGGAGGTGTTTATGAGAGATGGCAGTGGAGTTTTCAGCATATGACAGGGTGCCTCAAGAGGAGCTGTGGTATTGTATGAGGAAATCGGGAGTGGCAGAGAAGTACGTAAGAGTTGTACAGGATATGTACAAGGGAAGTGTGACAGTGGTGAGGTCTGCTGTAGGAGCGACGGATACATTCAACGTGTAGGTGGGATTACATTGGGGATTGGCTCTGAGCCCTTTCTTATTTGCAATGGTGATGGACAGGTTGACATACGAGATTAAACAGGAGTCCCCATGGACTATGATGTTTGCTGGTGACATTGTGATCTGTAGCGATAGTAGGGAGCAGGTTGAGGAGACCCTGGAGAGGTGGAGATATGCTCTAGAGAAGGGAGGAATGAAGGTCAGTAGGAACAAGACAGAATACATGTGTGTAAATAAGAGGGGGTCAGTGGAATGGTGAGGATGCAGGGAGTAGAGTTGGCAAAGGTGGATGAGTTTAAATATTTGGGATCAACAGTACAGAGTAACGGGATTGTGGAAGAGAGGTGAAAAAGAGAGTGCAGGCAGGGTGGAATGGGTGGAGAAGAGTGTCAGGAGTTGTGACTGATGGGTATCAGCAAGAGTGAAAGGGAAGGTCTACAGGACGGTAGTGAGACCCGCTATGTTATATGGGTTGGAGACGGTGGCACTGACCAGAAAGCAGGAGAGAGAGCTGGAGGTAGCAGAGTTAAAGATGCTAAGATTTGCACTGCGTGTGACGAGGATGGATAGGATTAGAAATGAGGACATTAGAGGGTCAGCTCAAGTTGGACGGTTGGGAGACAAAGTCAGAGAGGCGAGATTGCATTGGTTTGGACATGTGCAGGGGAGAGATGCTGAGTATATTGGGAAAAGGATGCTAAGGATAGAGCTGTGAGAGAAGAAGAAAAGAGGAAGGCCTAAGAGAAGGTTTATGGATGTGGTGAGAGAGGACATGCAGGTGATGGGTGTAACAGAAGAAGATGCAGAGGACAGAAAGATATGGAAGAAGACGATCTGCTGTGACAACCCCTAATGGGAGCAGCCGAAAGAAGAAGAAGAAGAAGTTTATAAAATAAATAAAGATGGTATAAATAAATAAATAATGATAAGTTGCATTTATAGAGTGCCTTTCACAAACCCAAGGTCGCTTTACATGCAGAGTAAAAAAAAGAAAAAAAAATTACACAGAAGACAAAAGTTTGTAGAGTTGAGGGGCTATAACCCTAAAGGACCTGCCTCCCAGGGTGGAGAGTCCGGTGCGTGGGACAGTAAGGAGATGGCTGCTGAAGGACCTGAGAGAGCGACAAGGAGTGTAAGGAACTAGAAGCGTAAGCTAGCTAGTATGGTGATACATTGTTTGAGGAGATGCTGGCAAAATAAATTCATACGTTCAGCGAGATTAATGATTTGAGAAAACAGAAAGATGGATGGAGGGAAAAGCTAAGCGTGTAAAGAATTCCCACCTGAAAAGCAGGGATGGTGAAGACAGGGCTCATCGGCCCCCATTTTACTTCTTCATGTTGTACTTACACGAGAAAGCAGGACTGTCTATTAAATACATGTGAACATCACGTCGGCACGCCGGTCACATCTAGGAATGATATTTGTTGGAAACACGTTGGATTTTCCAGGGAAATACAATTTCTGGCACGTGGCCAGGAGCGCCAACCAGGGAAACCACGGGGGCTCCATATAAATAAATGTGTTTCTAGGGCGACGCTTTGTTTTTAGTTTGCTAGTAACCATGTGCTGATTGTGCTGTTACTCATGGTATCGTGAAGCACACACTCGCCTTTGGCACCAGGTGGCCATTTCCCAAAGTGGTGACTGTCTGCGACTGTCTGTTTCTTGGGACAGCTCAGGGGCTGTGTTTGTGGCATTTCTGTGTGATTTCAGGGAGGAGGAGTGGAGCTAATTTAACCATTTTGGACCCTACTTGTTCCCTCGCTGTCTCGTCTTCTTAATTATAAAAAAGAAAAAGGTGATAAAAAAATTGAATGCATGCTCTTCATTATTTATTAAAAGTGCACAGATTGCATTGCCCAGTGACTTAAAAATCTAGTAATGCCACACATATGAAGAAAGTTAGACAAAATTGACAAATCTAAAAAAAAATAAAAAATGCAATGAAGCAGAAAGGCATTGAGAGGACCAAAGCTGGTTATCCCATCTACACATTTGGATAGTAATTATAATAAATAAAATTAATTACATTTATACAGCACTCCTATAGCTCTTCACATAGACATTGGGGAGGCACTTCATCCAACACCAATGTACAGCACTCACCTGGATGATGTGATGGCAGCCATTCTTGTGCCAGTGCATAGGTGATGAAGAGGTGAGAGTAATAGTTAAACAGTTGGGGACAGGGAGTGATTAGGGGGGCAGAGTGGATAAGGCTGTGGTGGGAAATTTAACGAGGAAATCAGGATACACCCCACCCTTTTCAAAAGACGTCCAGGGATCCTTGATGAGGACAGAGAGTTAGGACCTCACATCCAAAGAATGGTGGGTGCCAATTTTTAGTGGACAGTGTCATCATCAATGCACTGGGGCATTGGGATCCACACACACTCCAGAGTTGCAGCATCCTGAAGCAACCCAAGCTTTTCTTAGGTGGTCTCCCATCCATTCACAAAACATGCTTAGCATCAGGTGGAATACCTGTTCTGAAGTGCAGGAAGTATGGCTGCTAGCTGAAAAGTCGACCCCCCCCCCAAACCCAAACCCCCCACACACCTCGAAGCACATCCAGGCCAGCCTCCATCTGCCCCCTGGTGTCCTTCTTTAATGTGTTTAATTCTTTGGACTGATCCGCGCTCTTTGTGCTCTGCCCTCTTAAACTAACCCCTGCAGAATTTCTCCTCATGCAGCTCCTCAGTAATTCCTGTCAACAGACTCAGTTAAGGTGATTAAACTGCTGAAATGACATTTTTGAATCACATTCACATCTGATTAAAATAACAAACTCACAGCTCAAAACTCACTGGAAACCTTTTCTAGGGTAAGTCTGGGTCTTTCCTTCGGAAATGTCTGCTGAAAGCTGAATCCTATCTCTCGAGAGACTCGTTTGAAATCGCTCAGCATCTACAAGCTGATTCAAATAAACGGCAGCTCGGAGTTTCATTTTCTCTCAAGAAAACCCCCAGCCCTTCACACACAAACCAGAATGTTGGCTTTATGGGCACACGGCTTCTGTAAAAGTGTGAAATGCAGGCAAGGATCAGAGGCCAGCCAGTAGAACAGGAAACACCATTGTTATCTGAATTTGGACTGTTAATTATTAGTAGATGTTGATGGATAAGATGCTGGTGGCATATGAGCAATATAATGAATGTCTCTTTGAAGAAGCTGGAGACTAGCTGATTTATTTTTGGGGCTTATTATATTACAATGCAACATATTAATTTCATGCCTGCTTAATCCAAATTCAGACTCAACAGGAGAGATGTGGCTGGAGCCCACCCTGACAGCACTGAGCTCAAGGCAGGAAAGCCACCACAGGACAGCACAGGTCCCGCTCACACACTCTGACACGGGCCACATTGCAATGCAGGGGCAAAACCTGCATAGATATGGAGGAGCATGCAAGGGACACAGAACACTTCTAGGGGGATGATTTGAACTTGGGACCCTTGATCCATGAGGCAACATGACTAATCCCTTCATCTCCATATTATATTATATTATATTATATTATATTATATTATATTATATTATATTATATTATCTCTAGGGCGGCACGGTGGCGCAGTGGGTAGCGATGCTGCCTCACAGTTGGGAGACCTGGGGACCTGGGTTCACTTCCCACGTCCTCCCTGCGTGGAGTTTGCATGTTCTCCCCGTGTCTGCGTGGGTTTCCTGCAGGCGCTCCGGTTTCCTCCCACAGTCCAAAGACATGCAGGTTAGGTGGATTGGCCAATTCTAAATTGGCCTTAGTGTGTGCTTGGTGTGTGGGTGTGTTTGTGTGTGTCCTGCGGTGGGTTGGCACCCTGCCCGGGATTGGTTCCTGCCTTGTGCCCTGTGTTGGCTGGGATTGGCTCCAGCAGACCCCCGTGACCCTGTGTTCGGATTCAGCGGGTTGGAAACTAGATGGATGGATGGATGGATATATTATCTCTAATGGACTGGGTTAAGTGGCTTTGTAAAATTAAATATTAATTAAATGAACAGTGTGGACCACCCAGGCTGGCATTGCCAGCTGAACCCGACACAGAAAAGCGTGGGACACAAGTTCAAGACACACACTTATTTTTTAATTTCTTTTTACCTAAACACCTTCCCTTCATTTCCCACAAGTACAGTACAACACAGTCTCAGCACAAGCACAGCACACAAACAATTCTCTTCTGTCTCTTTCTCTCCTTTCTCCTCCACTCCTCTGATCAAGCTTCATCTTCCTCCTCCCAACTCTGGCGCCCCGAGTAGTGGCTGCTGGCTCCTTTTATAAGGCACCCAGAAGTGCTCCAGGTGCTTGATGACTCAGGTGTTGTGGAGGAACTGCCCATAAGGGCTCAGCAGCAGCTAGCAGCACCCCCTGGTGGCGCCCGCAGATCCTGGGCTGCACCAAACTCCAACTCCCATGAAGCTCTGTGGGAGTCAGAGGTATTGCTGCAACCCAGGGGGGTGTCCATCTAGCATCCCAGGGGAGGTAACGCTCTGGCCATGCTTGTTCCCCCGGTCCTCCCAGTGTGGAGGCATCCCGACTGGGCAAGGGCCCTGGCCACACTCTACAACAGTTGTATTGTGGTATGGACATGTGATGAGAACAGATGATGAATATGTAGGCAAAAGAGTGATGAGAACGGAAGTACAGGGGAAGAGAAAGCGAGGGACGCCAAAGCAGAGGTGGATGGAGAAAGAAGAAGACAATCTGCAGGAAAAAGGTTTGACTGGGGAGGAGGTGCAGGACCAAGGTGTATGGAGAATGCTGATTAAGCGCATGGACCCTACATAAAAATGAGAAAAAAATTAAGAGGAAGAAGAAGAAGAGGAAGAAGAAGGAGAAGAAAATTGAGTTAAATTATATGATCCATCCATCCATCCATCCATCCATCCATCCATCCATCCATCCATCCATCCATCCATCCATCCATCCATCCATCAATTCAGAGTAGGATCATAGTAGGATCATGAGGAAGCTGGTGCCAAAGCCAGCAGACATCTGGTGCAGGGCTGGAACAATCCCTGGGCAGGGTGCCAGTCCATCGCAGGGTGAACACACAGACCCACCTCACACACACATGCATACACACACACAAGGGGCCAGCTTTGCATCAGCAGTCTACCTAACCTGCATGTCTTTGGATGGTGGGAGGAAACTGGAGCACTCAGACGAAACCTACATGGACACGAGGAGAACAAGCAAGCTCCATGTCCAAGTCTTCATGTTTGCATTACCTAAGTAAGGAATTTTAAGGCAGAATGACCTCACTTCTATAAATGGTGTTTCTTAAAGTGTACCCTCCCATAAGCAAATTGAATTAATTGCATTTATTTCTTGTGGGTGGCACGGTGGTGCAGTGGTAGCGCTGCTGCCTCACAGTAAGGAGACCTGGGTTCACTGCCCAGGTCCTCCCTGCATGGAGTTTGCATGTTCTCCCCGCGTCTGCATGGGTTTCCTCTGGGTCCTCCGGTTTCCTCCCACATTCCAAAGATGTGCAGGTTAGGTGGATTGGCAATCCTAAAAAATTGCCCCTAATGTGTGTGCTTGGTATGTGGGTGTTTGTGTGTGTCCTGCGGTGGGCTGGTGCCCTGTATTAGCTGGGATTGGCTCCAACAGACCCCCGTGACCCTGTGTTAGGATATAGCGGGTTAGACGGTGACTGACTGACTGACTATTTCAGGCTTCCTAATCTGGAAAAGGGTGCTGTCCTTAAAAATCACAGTAGTAAAAAGACCCCACCACCACCACCACCAGGTACCCCAGGGTCAATATTTTGGGTTCCAAAGTAGTCTAGCGGGCCACCTTAACATATGGGAACAATGGGCACTGGCCGGGGGAACCAGGAGCATAGGGGTCCATAATGTTTCTGATGACAATGCATGTTTCTGTCCCAGTGTACTTCTTTGCCCGGGGGCATATGATGCTGTTAAGACGGCCCAATGTCCCTTTTGACAAAGTGGGATATGTGTGCCAAATTTTGTTGAGATTTGACCAGCAGTGTGCAATTTTATAAACGACAAACACACATAATGAACATTATATTCTTTGATTTTATCTTAGGTGAGGGTTTGGTTAATTTATGACACTAAATTACTGTAGTGTGGCTGAGTGTGTAGGCGTGCAGTGTGATGAACTGCTGTGTCATGCAAAGTTAATTCCTGTGACCTTGAACTAGGTTAAGTGGTTTGTAAAATTACTATTCAATTAAATAGTTATATTATATTATATTATATTATATTATATTATATTATATTATATTATCCATCTATCCATTATCCTAACTACAGGGTCACAGGGGTCTGCTGGAGCGAAACCCAGCCAACACAGGGCGCAAGGCAGGAAACAAACCCCGGGCAGGGCGCCAGCCCACCGCAGTATATTATATTATCCATCCATCCATCTTCCAACCCGCTGAATCCGAACACAGGGTCACGGGGGTCTGCTGGAGCCAATCCCAGCCAACACAGGGCACAAGGCAGGAACCAATCCTGGGCAGGGTGCCAACCCACCAGAGGACACACAAACACATCCACACACCAAGCACACACTAGGGCCAATTTAGAATCGCCAATCCACCTAACCTGGAAGGAGGAAACCCACGCAGACACGGGGAGAACATGCCAACACCACGCAGGGAGAACCCAGGAAGCGAACCCAGGTCCCCAGGTCTCCCAACTGTGAGGCAGCAGCGCTACCCACTGCGCCACCATGCCGCCCATATTATATTATTGAAGGCGGAGTGGTGGCTCTGAGGCTAGGGATCTGCACTGGCAATCGGAAGGTTGCCAGTTCGAATCCCGTAAATGCCAATAGGGACTCTGCTCTGTTGGGCCCTTCAGCAAGGTCCTTAACCTGCAATTGCTCAGCGCTTTGAGTAGTGAGAAAAGCGCTATATAAATGCAAAGAATTATTATTAATTATTATTATTATATTATATTATATTATATTATATTATATTATATTATATTATATTATATTATATTATATTATATTATCTGCGGTGGGTTGGCACCCTGCCTGGGATTGGTTCCTGCCTTGTGCCCTGTGTTGGCTGGGATTGGCTCCAGCAGACCCCCATGACCCTGTGTTCGGATTCAGCGGGTTATATTATATTATATTATATTATATTATATTATATTATATTATATTATATTATATTATATTATGTGTAGCCCAGTGGCAGAGTGGCAGTAGGCTCGAATCCTCAATCCAGACATCATCTGTGTGGAGTCTGCATGTTCTCTTAAAGACAGACATGTTAAATTTATTGGTGCTTGTAAACTGGCCCCCTGTGTATGAGGGTCTATGTGTCCCATCCAAGGTTGATTCCTGCCAGGATAGATTGTGGCCTCCCAATTCCTGAAATGGTTGAAATGAGTTTTAGAACTGTATTTTAGATTATGGTTGTGTTTCAGAAGCTAGAAAGTGAGAAATCCATTTCATATGCCAGAAACTCATCTCATATTAGGAGGGTCTCCGCAGTAAAAGCTGAATCTGAATCCCCTTCACTGGTGGGCCATGATGTGAAGAGTTAGGGTTCCCAAACAGGTCAGTTCTTTTTTTTTAGTTTTTTATTATCTATACAGTTTATTTTTTAAGTTTAGTGCTACCCTATCAGCTGATGAAGGCACCACAGTGTATACGTAATTAAAATGAATTAAACAGATTGGAGCCACTTGATTGTCATAGAAAAGTGAAATGAAACAGTTAGAAGTGGAGAACTGACTGGCATTAAACAATAGAAGTGACAAATCCAGCAATGACCTCCCATGTGATATTTTAGAGCAGCAATGTGGGTGAAAGGTTATTTGTAATGAAGCCCAGTCAGGGATTTTTGTCCAAAGTCCATCACCCAGCCCCTGTTTACTGTAGGAGGAGAGCAGGGTGCAACATTTCCTCGGTGATTGCATGAACACTTCTTGACATTTTGCAGGCAAAAGAGCAGCTGCAATCGCTGGCGATGCCGTTCCGATTTCAAAGGCCGAGCTCGCTGTCTGCCACTTGTTCCCCTTGGCAACGCGCTCCTGACTCAACACTTTCCAGCAGCCACAATGACTGACTCATTTGTCAGCCAAGAAATATAAGCTCCCCAGTGGCATGCAGGTACAGTCAATGTTATACAAGCTTTAGCTGCTCGGCCTCTGCTGCTCCCCGACCTCTCCAGAAAGGTCACAAGCCCGGCCCTGCAGTTAGAGCTGAGGGCTCGACAAGACAATTAGGGCAACATCTCTGGTGCAGACCCTTGCTGAAAGTAAAAGTGCAGACAGTTCATTGCTGATTACAACATGAGAGGCTGGAGGTGACGTCGGTTATTGCTTGGCACCACACATTGCTGCTCTTTGCATTTATTTATCTGGCCAAAGTGATTTATAAATCAGTGCACTGAGGTGGTTCCCATATTTCTACATCTGGAGCACAGGGGGATCATTTGAGTCACTCAGGGTTACTTGGGAGTCAAGGACTGGGGTTAGTAGTCAAGGCTTCATTCATCTGAGCACATTGCTGGTGTCTGACTTGGTCTTTGAATAAATGGAGCATGGGGCAGACAAAGGGGCTTCACGTCAGAACTACAGTCAACAATCCATGACTTCCTCCCCGTGACCAGTAGGGGGAACTCTTGAGATAGCTCTAACCCAAAATAAAACCAAGTAGGCAAATGAGAAAGGGAAAACAGAAAAACACAGCCAGACCGACACCAAATGTCCAAAAACACACACGTTTAATGTTCTTCTCCTTAGCACAGTACACAGTACACTAATCAGCCACAATCTGCTCACAGTCCCTTTTTGCCTTTATTCTTCTTCTCTATTCTTCTCTATTCTTCTGCCACCTCTACTCCTGTCCTCACAAGCTCTGTCCTCTTCCTCCTGATTCCCTAATGGCATCCCCTTTCATAATGTGCTCCAGGTGCTCCGTGATGATCTTCCAGCAGTATTTCTTGGTGTGGCGGAAGTGCTGCAGTCCAAGGCTCTGTAATCATCCAGGCGCCGCCTGGCGGTGGCCATGGGCCCCAACAGGGTTGAGCTTCTAAGGTTTGATCCCGCTGCCCCAGTGCAGACCAGGGTGGCTGCCCTTTCGTGGCCCAGGGGGAGGTATTGTCCCTCTTCCAATCCTTCCATCTTCTAGGCATCCTGGCTGGGCAGGATCCCTAGCCATCCGCCACAAGGGTTAATCCCACCAGACCAGGACAGTCCGATTTTTGCATCCTTATTTTCTATTTTTATTCTCCAACTCATTTCTCTTCCACCAGGGGAGTGCATGTACTTGTACCTTCTCGCCTTCCATCCTGACACTCATCTGTCATGACCTTCAGTGAACACTCCTGGTTCTGACTTCCATGCAGACTCCATGCAGGGAGCAACAATGCCCTGAAAAATGCCCCCTTGTGCTACCACTGCACCCTAGAGAAGTTCATGTTGTCCATAATTGAGGCCGATGGTGCATCCGAGAAGTTGCCGCAGGGACACTTGGAGGTTCTGCCTTCCTCCTTTAGCTCCAATTATCATTAAATCTGCAGTCCATTGGATGGTCCTGTTTGAGCTCTCCAAAGTGTGCAATACTTCTGCTAACAGCAGGCTACCACTCAGAACTGTTCAATATGCTGTCTTCAGTTGAAAAGGCCCGGTCTCCGCAGCCATTTTCACTTTCCACCCTTCGCTTATTTCTTTAGTATGTTCTGCATGCCAAAACAATGTGGAGAATTTGGTTCATTGCTCACGGATTTTCATTCTTGAACAGCTGCCTCTTCAGACTTTGGAGACCGTGTCGAAGACTGCTGTGTAAACACGAGGAGCTTTCAGCAGCCCACCTGCCTGACAGCAGCCAGCAGCTGCCCTGCTCGGAGCACCTGTCCCACATGTCGGTGGTGCCTTACTGCGTGAAGCCGTGCCTTGGTGTCAGCTTCTTAGTACACCATTGTATGGAGAAGCAAAAATGACAACCCTTCCTGTAGTCCATGGTCTAATGCAGGGCCATCTTAACAGCATTATAGCCCAATGGGCAAAGCAATGCACTATGCCCTAACCCCCCCACAACTACTCACCAGGTCACAACATACATAGATTAACATGCGGCCCCTATACTTGTGCAACTGCCCAGTGTGCCGATGCATTAAGACAGCCTTGGTCTAATGGGTTTTATCCCTGATTTAGTGTTATTGGGTGCAGGAGTCTATCCCAGGGGCACCATCACACTACCTACCCATGCCCACACCCAAACTCACATACCCAGGGCAAGTCTAACAAAATGTCTCTAAACAGTAAAACTTAGATATGTGGGGGTAAAACCAAAGTAAGCAAAAGATCTGGCAATAAGCACAGTAGTCAGAACAATAGTAAGAAGTAAGAACAATAAGCACAGTAGCCAGGCCAGAATTTGAACAGAAGTCCCTGGCGCTGTGAAGCTGGGCACTAGATTGGAAGAAGGATAACATACAAGTCAAAGATGACCACTAGATCAGAAGGTGGCAATACTGTAGAGTGACGGTAGGAATGATAAGAGGACAGCACGCTGCTCCATGTCCTATACTAGATAAACATAATGGATGGACTGGTACCCCAGCTGGAATAGACAGTGGTCTCTTACCCAGCTGTGAAGTTCTTATGGATGGTCAGCATGGAATGGTATGCCCCCCCTGGCCAGAATTGTTCCAATTCCCTTCCCCAGTCAGGACGAGCATGCAATGGCTGGAGTAGTGGAAATGGCCTACCAAGAATGGCTCATCTCTCCAGTATGATAGGAAGAAGAGTTCATCTGGCATGGCTCCAGTTTGGATACCCCCCAGGTTGCATAGGCCTTGTAGTTTGGCATAGCAGCCCTATTGGGAGCCTGTGTGCCACCAGAAGGCACTGCCAGGAGAGGATAATGATGTGCCACTGGAAGGACTCCTGGGCCTAGCATAAAAATTGCAGCCGTACTTTACTCTGGGAGTTGAAGTTATGAGAGGAGAAGGACAACACTCATCTTGGAGTATAGAAGGAGGAGAAAAGAATCGAATCGAATCAAATAGAAGGGAAGAGAAGAGAAGAGAACTGTTTATGATGAATGTATTGAGCAGGCATTGTGCATAATATAAATAAGTCTTTTGAACCTGGAACATTTGTCTGTGTGGTTGTGTCAAGATTTTCTGGCTCTGTTACGCTCCCTACAAGTAGGGTTGCCAGATTGGAAAATTAGAAATACAGGACACTCTTAAAATCTCTCTCTATATTACTATATATATAAATGTATACATGCCCCCCTACACACCCAGACGAATATATTATATAAAAGTAGAGACATAAGTTAAAAACATAAAGCAAGGATTTTAATGGGTTATGAGGGAAACAAAAGTAAAATCATTTGAAAATTATTTAATACAAGCTAAAAAAAATTATGTAAAAGTGAATTCATTTGAAAATATTTATTTAATACAGACAACAGAGAAATATTATTATTATTTAATACAGGCAGTTAGAAAAAAAAGTGGGCAGTGGCAAGTAGTAACAACACTCTTTGTTGACGCTGTATGTTGCAAAGGTGATCCAGAACTGCACAGCAGCGCGGCTGGAGAGCAAAATGGTAAGAGTGTCGCTGTCCTCAGCCAGCCATAGCAACTGAACGAGTTGCAGACAGGCAGCAAACACGAGCTTCCTCGTTACATTTGGGTTATTTTCATCAAGAGAATCTAAGAAAAGAAAGTATAATTACTAATAAAGTTACAACTAAGTACCGTAAGAAGGTAGTAAAAATATATTTTTATTATGAAATTTGAAAATGAACTAACTACAGGACATTTGGGTGTCCCTGAAAGGGGACAAAATGATCAAATATGGGACATGTCCCTTATATAAGGGATGTCTGGCAACCCTACCTACAGGTCACATTAGATTCAGGATACATATACGGTCTCATTAAAGTGGTGACTTCTCACTGGTCATTGGAGGACAAAAGCAGGGTCAGGAGGTCATACAGCGACATATGGTGAATGTAGCAGCAGGGCCATAAATACTTTGGTGGTTCAAAATGTTGTCAGTTTGAATGGAGACTCTGCACACAGACAGATGTGACTGAGGGGCCTGTGTGTTGGATTGTCATTCTGTCCAGGAGTGGTTCTTACCTTTTGCACACTGTGACAGAATTATTTCTATGTGTTTATCATGCATGTGATTAATAATATCATCTTTTGGTAGTCAACTCATGGAGAAATTTATTATGCATCCATCAATCCAGTCCCAGCTCCAGACAAAAATGGTAAATACTGTGCGGTGTAATATGCTGTCAAAAATCCACCAAGTAAGAGTAAACCTGATGGTGTGGGTGGGATGCTGGACATGATGTTTTGGGGAGCATAGCCCCCAGGGCTATGCCTTCATCCATCCATCCATCCATCCATCTTGAACATGTTTAATCTAGTATTAAAGTCACAAGGGCTGTAGCCTATCCCAGTGACAGATAGGGAACAATCCTGGATGGGACACCAGTGCTTTTCAGAACTCACATTCCATTAGAGTTCACACAATATAAACTGTGGAAGTTGAGAGAAGGCTTAGGGAAGAGACCACCACAGAGGAGGAGCAGTTTGGTTTTAAACCTGGGAGAAGAACATTGAGATAGCTCACAGAGAAGAACTGAGAAAAACAAAAATGTTTGTATAGGACATTTATTGATTTGAACCAGGCTTTGCATGACAGAATCAAGAGGCCTGGAGGAGCATGATGGATAATGGAGTACAAGAGGAGCATGTGAGGATAGTCCAGGATACTTATGAGGGAGTGAGGACTCAGGTTAACAGATGTGTTGTGGTAACAGATCTCAGTTAGTGTTGACCTGCACCAGGGATCTTCCATAAGTCTTTACCTGTTTGATCTGGTTATGGATGTGGTGTGTCATGGGATAAAAGACCAACCCCCGCCCCCCGTGTAGTCTTGTTGATGATGACACATGGTGTTGCGTGATGCCAGAAAAGAGGAAGTGATGAAGAAGTTGGAGGAATTCAGAAGGGCTTTGGTAAATAGATGATTAAAGATAAACAGAAAAAGTTAGAAAATTTGAGGTTTAATTATGAGCTTAGTTCAGAAGTCATCCTGCAAGGAGAGCTTTTAACGTATGGGCAACAAAGGGCACTGGCTGGGGCCCCCAGGAGCATAGGGCCCATAATGTTTGTATTGCCTATGGATGTTTCTGTTCTGCTGTCGAAACAGGGTCCCCAGTGCACTACTTTGCCCGGCCTATGATAGTATTAAGACAGCCCTGATCTATCTATCTATCTATCTATCTATCTATCTATCTATCTATCTATCTATCTATCTATCTATCTATCTATCTATCTATCTATCTATCTATCTATCTATCTATCTATCTATCTATCTATCTATCTATCTATCTATCTATCTATCTATCTATCTATTAATGGGCACTGGCCCACAAAGTTTCTGATGCCTATGTATGCTTCTGTTTTTATTTCAAAACAGGGGCCCAACCACCCTACTTTGCCAGGGGTTCTATGCTGTTGTTAAGACAGCCCTGAGCTAATGAGAAGAGTGGATATATGTAAAGATGGAGAATTAGCTCCAGAGATAACCCACAGAGTGTAGTGAGAATGCAACAGCTGGAAGAGGGTATCAGGAGCATTGATTGGTAGAAGAATTAAGACAAAGGTTTAAGGTAAAGTTTATAAGATGGGGGCAAGACTAGCAATGATGTATGGAGCTGAGGCATGGACAGTAAAGGGAGCACAGGAGAAGAAGTTAGATGTGTCAGAAAGGAGATTGTTAAGATGGATATGTGGAGTTACAAAGAAGGACTAAAAAAAGAAATGAAGCATTCAGAGGTACAAAACATGGGAGAGGCATCTAAGAAAGTACTGGAAGGTAGGTTGAGTGGTATGGAATGTGATAAGGAGAGACAATGAATAGGTGGGCAAAATTACAGGGAGAGAGAAAGCGAAGGAGGCCAAAGTGGAAGTGGATGGAGAAAGCAGAAGATCTGACCTGAAGGAAAAGGAGCTTGACTGGGGTGGAGGTGCAGGACTGAAATGTATGGAGAGGTTGATCAAGCACATTGAGCCTACACAGAAGTGGGAAAAGAAGAAGAAGAAGAAGAAGAAGAAGTGTTGGTCCTTTTATAGCTTATCAATAATCTGAAATGTGTAAGAAAAACATGCGAGGCCCACCCTTGATTGGAATTTCAATTCAGTCTCCTGGCACTTATAAGTCAGCAGCACCCACCACTGTGGCACTAAACCACTCAGCAGCAAAGATGAAAGTTAACTCTGTGCAAATAAATGCACCACCGGTGTGTCATGAAAAAAGTATAAAGTATCAGATTATATCTTTGGCACATACATTTAATGGAGTAAGCATTGACTATTTGCACATATCACAGTATTCCCACACAAAGAGTGCATATTACTCTAATTATAGAAAATATAAAGCCACCTCCTTGCAAGACTTCAAGGGATTTCTAAAAATAAAAGGAGACACTAAAAGTGTACGTGCAGAGCAAAGTGAAGACTCGAATCGTTCCAGATGCTCATAAAGTTCGGAGGCTTTTGCTGAATTTCTGACTTGAGTCCCTGAACAGACAGGCGAGCTGCGAGCCTGTTGCCCCCTTCTGGCGAGCATCTGTGCCGCAGGGCTCCGACCTGAACTCACAAGATTGAACGTGCCACAGCAGTCTTCATATTGTGCAATTCTCTGAAGCTTTACAGTCTTTGTAGAGCCAATAATGATCAGGCTTTTTTTTTTCAACAGTCAGCCTACGAAGCAGCTAACGCTAGAAGTCTGTCATTTGTCATTTTATGGGCTCTTAACGTGGCGCTAATGGCAGCGCATCCTGAAGGGCAGCTTGTAGAAGCTGGAATTCCCACTAATGTTCATCTTAATAGCCAGCAATTACACCCTAATGCAGGGAAACGTTCATGATTTGATGGCCCAGAAGACATCAGACTTCAGAAAAACAGCTGTAAAGTTCAACAACAAGCCGCACGAGTCCTAATTGACTTGAACAGGGCTGTCAACGTGTCCTGCACCCTCCGCCACTTTCAGCGACCTCCCATGGGAGCTTCTGCTGAGGATTTTATTGACTTAGCACAATCAGTGGAAGCACAGTCTGGAGACAGCAATAGTATTATAAGACACCAATTCCAAAAAAACAGAATACGATGATTTGCAAATCTCATAACCCCATGTTGTATTCACAACATAGAAAAACATATCAAATGTTGAAAGTGAGACATTTTACTGTATCAGCTCATTTTGAATCTGATGGCCGCAACAAGTTGAGACGGGGGCAACAAAAGGCTGGGAAAATAAGTGGTACTAAAAAGAAACAGCTGGAGGAGCATTTTGCATCTAATGAGGTTAATTGGCAACATGATTGGATATAAAAAGAGCATCTTAACGAGGCAGAGGTTCACCAATCTGCAAAAAACTACATCTAAAAATTATGGAACAATTTCAGAATAACGTTCCTCAACATAAAACTGCAAAGACTTTGAATATCTCATCATCAACAGTACATAATATCATCAAAAGATTCAGAGAATCTGGCGAAATCTTTGTACTCAGGGGACAAGGCCTAAAATCAATAGTGGATGCTTGTGATCTTTGGGCCCTCAGGCATCCATGCATTAAAAACAGGCCTGATTCTTCATGGAAATCTTCACATGGGTTCAGCAACATTTCCAGAAATCATTGTCTGTGAACAGAATTCACTGTGCCATCCACAAATGCAGGATAAAGCTCTATCATGCAAAGAAGAAGCCATATGTGAACATGATCCAGAAACACCACCATCTATCTATCTATCTATCTATCTATCTATCTATCTATCTATCTATCTATCTATCTATCTATCTATCTATCTATCTATCTATCTATCTATCTATCTATCTATCTATCTATCTATCTATCTATCTATCTGTTAGCACTTTCATGTTTATTTAACTGCCTCTTATTTGGTGCTTTTAATATCTCCGTATCAATCTCTCTATCTCTCTGTAATATAGCACCTTTCATCTCTATGTGTCTATCTCTTATCTCTGCTTGTGTGTATGTAAATATGTATCTGTTATGATCTGTTGTGAGCCACTGAGCTCCCCAAGCCCCAAACATAAAGGCGCCAACCCAGTCCCTAGTTCAAATAATAATTTATTTAATCAGCAACATTCTCAAGCTCAATTCCTTCTTCTTTCTCTTCTTTCCTCTTCTTCTTTCTCTCCTTCTTCCAGTACTCCAGGTGGTCTTCGACTTCTGACTCCCCAAACAGATGTGAGGTGACTCCCAGGAGTACTTCTGGTGTCAGGACGTAGTCTGTGGGAAGCACTTTCAGGTCAGGTCCCTAAAGTAGAGAGGTCTTTTTCTCTGCCCTCTGGCAGCACCCAAGGACCCTGACAGGGTTGCACCTTAAGATTAATGGTCCCATGATATCCAACTTGAGAGAAGCACTGCCACGTATTGGGGGTAAACTGCTCATCCACTTCACCTAAACCACCCCAACTGGGACAGGAATCATTAGCCATACCGGGTTGGTTGCTTCTTCTGTTACACTTTCCATCCCCTATGGCCTACCGGCTGAGTAAGACAACACTTTCCAACCCAGTTGGGATGACAGTCCTTTTGTATCAACGCTAACACTGCTTATCTATTTATCAATTACTGTATATAGTGCCTTTCGTGTTTGCCTATCTGCCTAATTATCAATATAAGGTTGTTAATCATGGCAATGTGCTGCATTTTAATTCAAGTTCAAGTAAGAATTTCATCATGCTCTATACGCATAACAATAATGACTAAAAACCGCATGGCGGGTGAAGCAAACCATGGCCTACAGGTATAAGGATGAGTAAAGGGAATAAAACGTATGGTAAGAAATAACAAAGAAATAAGCAAAGCCAAGAAAGAGTCCTCGCCGCTGCCTCCATATTTCAGCCCCGTCTGACACTCAGGCCACACTCTCTGGTGTGAGTTTCCGCCCAAGATGTCACCTCCACTCTGTGTACATAATGGCAGAGCCATCCCCATCACAACAGCATCTCCACACTCCTCATTATCCACAATTTTGCTATCTGGCAGCATGAAGGCACCGTGTAGTAGACGTTGAGCCGGTGTCACAGGATTGATTCATTTGAAATTTGTTTCGGGGAGCGAAGTTGCACACGGTGGCCTCGTCTCAATTAAATCTTAATTGCTCTCTCTTCTGTGGATCAAAGGCTGGTACACAAATGTCTAATTACCAACGGGGCCAGACTCTTGCACACAGACGATCACAAGCACAAAGCCTGTTTTGTTTGTTTTCTTATCTTTTTTTCTTCCTGGAGCACAAAAGTCAAACTTGACAAGTAATTAATTTATGCCATGCCTTGTTTACTGAGCATCAGAGAGAAACCCGAAAGAGCGTTACAACACCAAGCAGCTCCTGCACCAACCTCTGCCAGCTGCTCACGTCTGGGGTTACCCGTGCGATAATAAGGAAACCGCAGCTCTCAGATGTTCCAACCAGGTGCACCATGCAGCCCAGGGAAGTCTCCGGTGAGGTTACACAACACAACCGAAACGACTCTGCTTCTCGTTGTGGAATGAGCCCAAGTGCTGAGATGATGTGCCCGTGCCAGGCTTTGGCAGGTGGCCTCTTTACAAAAAACAGGCATCATCACAGTTACAGACCTGAAATGTGGAGGTCTGTTTTGACCAAAAATAAGTCACCAATTTCAGTGAAAGATAAAGCAGCACTTGAGCAAAAGAAATGAAAATATATTAAACAGGCTGGGGTAGGCAGCCTAGAGCACGGTGCTAAGTACAACTCTCGGGACTTGGCTCTAATTATAACAAGAATCATCATCTGGGTGAGGTGTGCTTGTCCTCCATAAATCCACAAGACTTATTTCTGGATATTCTGGGTTGCCCCCCACACCCCAAAGACGTGCCAGGCTTCCTGTTGCTTCTCATTTTACTGGTGTTGGTGACTGTAGGGTTGTGTGTCTGACACACTGGCTCCTGCTCTGCCTCTGATGTTGCCGAAATAAACTCCATCTCCCCATTTCATTACATATATTGCAATGGAAGGCAAGATTGGTCTGACCTCCCAAATAGGATGGATGGATGTACCTGGCCAGAAAGGTCTGTGTAGTGGGTGGATTTCCTGACTGTTCGATGGGACTGGAAAGGGGATGGGCTGCCTGTCAGAGCTGTATACTCGCCCAGAGTGCCAAGTGGCAGCGTCCCTTTACTGGCTCACCCACGTGTGCCCCCATGGGACAACCTGAGAATTGTTGCCCCGTTGAGCAGCCCTGCTGGGTGCCATGGATGGTGCCAGAGAGGAGCAGCCAGGACTAGATGTCCTTCTTTTGATGTACCCTGAAGCACTTCTGCCATCCAGTGCTGTGGCACCAATCTGTAAAAAAAAACTACATCTACAAATTGTGGAATAACTTCAGAATAATGTTCCTCAATCTAAAATTGCGAAGACTTTGATTATCTCCTCATCTACAGTACATGATATCATCAAAAGATTCATCGCTATACTCAAGTGCTGTGTTCCCTTGGCCAGCATGAATGGAGCTTCCTCGCCTCAGTCTGGTGGAAGGACAAAGACACATGGAGAGGAGTGGAGAAAAGCCTGTTATAAGGTGTTACTTGAAATAAAAGGTTTCTTGAACCGGGAACATGTCTGACTTTCACTTACATCAAGGGTCTGGGGCTCTGCTACTCTCCTAGTGGCCACAATGTAATCAGCCCTGTCCACCCTACTAAAATCACAAGTGTCTTTTTCCCTCTATTTAAATGCTTAATCTAAATTTTTTTAATTAAGTCTTGCCATGATTGCTATGTTTTGGACAGATTCAGCGAGACTTTGATTGTGTCTAATTCAAATAATATAAAACATCTGTTACCCCCTGAGTTATAAAAGGTGGGTTGGGATTCTTTCAGATAAGCGAGATAAGTCTGGGTGCCATTAGTGTGGTATCGGCTCTCTCAATCCATTTGAGGCCCATCTGGAAATACGCCAAGTATACTGTAACTGTTAATGGGTTAGCAGCTATTGTGACACCAAGGCTGTCTGCTAAGGTTACAAATGTTTTTATCCAAAATGATATTTATTTGGTGCATTCCCAAAACATATGGCCTAGTGATGCCAGAGCTAGCCCTGCAAAGAGCATTTGACTACAAAAAAATGATTTTTGGGTGAGTTTCATATTTTGCTGTTGCGACATCACCTGTGAATCGAACTTGAGTGTTGTTTCACAAAGCTGTCTGCAAATTAAAACTTGACTGTTTTGCTTATCACTCCTGAAACACTTAAAATCTCAATCCCACTTACTGCAATGGAAGGTCGCAAAGGCCACAGCCTACGCCACTACTACTGGGTGAAAAGCAGGAAAAGAAAAGCGGTCTGTAGCAAGGCTTATTCTTGGATGATTTGGAATGGCAAATGAGTCTGACGTCTGGGACCTGGAAAAAGAACCATGTTGACACCGAGGCCACGTCCACACTACTGTATTTCCATTTTAAACTGGTGTTTTTAAAAGAGAGCAACCTGTAATTGCCTTTACCTTGGTGCATAGACTTATCTTGTTAAACTGGAAGAATCCTAACACACATCTTTTAAGTTGGTGGATAACTGATGTTATATACAGTGGGACAAAAAAGTATTTAGTCAGCCACCAATTGTGCAAGTTCTCCCACTTAAAAAGATGAGAGAGGCCTGTAATTTTCATCATAGGTATACCTCAACTATGAGAGACAAAATGAGAAAAAAATCCAGAAAATCACATTGTCTGATTTTTAAAAAAATGTATTTGCAAATTATGGTGGAAAATAAGTATTTGGTCACCTACAAACAAGCAAGATTTCTGGCTCTCACAGACCTGTAACTTCTTCTGCAAGAGGCTCCTCTGTCCTCCACTCGTTACCTGTATTAATGGCACCTGTTTGAACTCATTATCAATATAAAAGACACCTGTCCACAACCTCAAACTGTCACACTCCAAACTCCACTATGGCCAAGACCAAAGAGCTGTCAAAGGACACCAGAAACAAAATTGTAGACCTGCACCAGGCTGGGAAGACTGAATCTGCAATAGGTAAGCAGCTTGGTGTGAAGAAATCCACTGTGGGAGCAATTATTAGAAAATGGAAGACATACAAGACCACTGATAATCTCCCTCGATCTGGGGCTCCACGCAAGATCTCACCCCATGGGGTCAAAATGATCACAAGAACGGTGAGCAAAAATCCCAGAACCACACGGGGGGACCTAGTGAATGACCTGCAGAGAGCTGGGACCAAAGTAACAAAGGCTACCATCAGTAACACACTACGCCGCCAGGGACATCAAATCCTGCTTAAGCCAGTACATGTGCAGGCCCGTCTGAAGTTTGCTAGAGAGCATTTGGATGATCCAGAAGAGGATTGGGAGAATGTCATATGGTCAGATGAAACCAAAACAGAACTTTTTGGTAAAAACTCTACTCGTCGTGTTTGGAGGAGAAAGAATGCTGAGTTGCATCCAAAGAACACCATACCTACTGTAAAGCATGGGGGTGGAAACATCATGCTTTGGGGCTGTTTTTCTGCAAAGGGACCAGGACAACTGATCCGTGTAAAGGAAAGAATGAATGGGGCCATGTATCGTCAGATTTTGAGTGAAAACCTCCTTCCATCAGCAAGGGCATTGAAGATGAAACGTGGCTGGGTCTTTCAGCATGACAATGATCCCAAACACACCGCCCGGGTAACAAAGGAGTGGCTTCGTAAGAAGCATTTCAAGGTCCTGGAGTGGCCTAGCCAGTCTCCAGATGTCAACCCCATAGAAAATCTTTGGAGGGAGTTGAAAGTCCGTGTTGTCCAGCAACAGCCCCAAAATATCACTGCTATAGAGGAGATCTGCGTGGAGGAATGGGCCAAAATACCAGCAACAGTGTGTGAAAATCTTGTGAAGACTTCCAGAAAACGTTTGACCTCTGTCATTGCCAACAAAGGGTATATAAGAAAGTATTGAGATGAACTTTTGTTATTGACCAAATACTTTTTTTCCACCATAATTTGCAAATAAATTCTTTACAAATCAGACAATGTGATTTTCTGGATTTTTTTTTTCTCATTTTGTCTCTCATAGTTGAGGTATACCTGTGATGAAAATTACAGGTCTTTCATCTTTTTAAGTGGGAGAACTTGCACAATTGGTGGCTGACTAAATACTTTTTTTGCCCCACTGTATTATTTGAAATTGGAAAAAAATCAAATTCTCACTTACAGGATCTGTACAAAACGTTTTTAAAACCTGGCAGGATCTAATCAATAACATTTCAGAATAAGCATTAAAATTTAGGAAGCGGATTCTCTTCCCTTTTTTTATTCTATTTATTTATTTACTTTTCCTACTATTTAAGTTTTACTTTGTTGCCCTAGCTCTCTTTCTCATGTGTGGGGGTTGATTTGATTCAGACCTAGTTTTGTAAAATTTGACTTGCTTGTATGGAATGTTATTTGATTTTAATAAATACAATACAATCTCTCTATTATATTAAAAAAATCTTGAGAAAAGAGGCAAGACGTGACTTTCTCAGAGAGACACTTTCACGTCCCGTGAGACAAGACTTTGTGCCAAGAGATTTAACCACGCCTGGGGCCAGAAATAAAAGACAAAGAGTAGATGACAAAGTAGAACGTCATAAGGAATTCAAAAACGTCGGCACAATACACATGCAGAGCAGGTTAGAGATATTGGAAGTATGGAAATTCGAAAGTCTCAAAAAAATAACAGTAGGTTTAGGTTTAGGTTTAGGTTTATTTGTCATATATAGGTTAACACAGGGTCAACATACAATGAAATGTGTATGACGAGAAAAACAAGTCACTCAGCCTAATTCCAATAAAGCTTAAAAAAAAGATTACAAGTTAAAAATAGACAAGTCATATAAAATAAAATGTGTATGTTTTAAAAGAAGTTATAGAGCAAAGATCGCATTAGCGCAAACAAATGGAAATTATTACTCGGTGAAATAACGGAACAGTGAAAAGAGATTGAATATATTGTTCGGATTTAAACTTTAAGTCGGAGACTTGTACGTCATCTAATTCATGTTGCCATCACGGAAAAGTAGTGTTTCTTTCCCAATGAAGAGGCGTATCCGCAAGAATTAAGAGATTAGTTGTTTGGTGAAAGTGAAATCAAGTGAGAGAAAATTTCAAGCCCCGCTAGACAAGACTTTATGCAAAGAGATTTGGAAAAGTCCTGCCCACATCTAAAACATTTACAATCATGCACACGGTTCAATCATTTCTCATTTGTGTGAATGCTATTGTCAGACACAGTTTGTGTGGAGAGAAAGAAACGATATTCACTCATGGGCAGTTATACGTTGCGTTGTCACGATGTAATTCCAAACACGGAATCAAAATCCAATGCGATATTGACGAAAAGGTAAAATCGAAAAGAGATTGAATATATGGACATAGGTGATATGACAGAAGTATGTAGATATTGTTTGGCTTTAAACTTTACGACGGAGACTTGTAGATCGTCTAATTCATGTTGCCATCAGGGAGGCCTCTTCATCCACAAGAATTCAAAGTTTTGTTGTTTGGTGAAAGTGAAATCCACATAAGCGTGCAGAAGAGACGTGAAATTGCTGGCACGTAGTGCAGGCAGGAGAGTTGGTGAGCGAAGCGAGCAGGGGGGCAAAGCCCCCTAGTGTTTAAAAAAAAAGAGAACAATCTCTATCCAGAGAAAAATTTATAAACGTATCTCCTGTCCACATAATAACAGCTTAAAATACATTTGACGTAGACATTCACCTACACTGGGCACATGCATATCGGCAGCCGACCATGGAATTTATCTCTAAACTGAAGTGACCGGTGAATGATTCGTCTTTTGCACACATATGCAGCATTCAAACTGTACTAAACGCTATTTAGATGCATCCCATAGGAATCAAAAATCAAAAAAGAGATCTTTTTGGTTTCTTTTAGACCAAAATGAGATCAGCATGAAATACAATGGAGACAGGTTCTTTTGTCTTATACTATTCTCAGATTTGTCTCCTCAGACAACACTCCCCGGTATTCTCCCAAGTGTCTCCTCTTGAGTTTCAGCAGAGATCTCAGCAAAGTCACACAATGTGCTTAGATCTTCCAAGTAGTGTCTTGATGTTTTTCTTGCAGTTTGAAAAGTATTTGCATTGCATGCTCAGTAATATGTGGTGAAATGTATGGACATCAGTTTATGGTAATAAAACACTTCACTATGATTACAAAGCTGTAGTCGTGGTGTCTGAATAACACTATTAGTTGTTCAGATTTATACTGCTGTGCTCTAATTAAAGCAGACTCATTCTAGAAGAAAAGGCAGGCAGTGTGGCATAGTGGTTAAGACTTTCAACTTCAAATTTAGGTATGGGTGACATGGATAGCACAGGGCACCCACATCAAAAAGTTTGAAAAGGTGATTACAGCCTGATCCTGTCAATCTATTAGGGGTGCCAGTTATGAAGGTTAAGGGGGACGTGGTTATCAAAATCTGGTAATACGGTTTGCATGCCTGAGAAGCACCCTTTATGAAAGCTTAGTGGTACGCGCTCCGTAAATTCCACAGCACATACACAGAGAGGGGTGTCGTTTATGTAACTGAAGGGGCGTGCACTCCAGACACCAAGGGGGGACCCCCTGGTTGTTGAAGTCTAATACTGAGTACTTCCTATAATCACCACACTCCCTCCCTAGGGATCCAAAGGGGCTTTGACTGACACTGTTGAAATATGGTTTTCATCCATTAATGGTGACCAACTAGGGAATGAGACATTGTAATGAGCAGAATCGAATCACAGAGGGGCCACATAATAAGCACAAACAAATCAAAGCAAGGTTAAAGTCTACATTTTTGAAAACCTGCCCGTCCCCACTACAGCGTTGAGGCTGTGTTTTCAGAAGTACAGAGCTCTGGAGAGTGTTTACTCCATTTTAGTGGTTCAAAACACTGTGGTAGTGTGGATGGATGATAAAAATGGTGACTAATGTCTACGCTTTTAAATGAAAATGTAGTAGTGTGGGCATTTCCTTTGCAGAACTTACAAAATCCACATTGATTCTGAAACTAGGATGCAGCAATGGTACCAAAGCACCAGTGTAAGCTGGCTGATATTAAGTTCATTGTCAAATGCTGCAATTCAACAATCATTGGGACTCATGGGATGGCATGAATCTCTGAATCCATCCTGATGATCTCCCTAAACAGTCCAAGACTGGCATCAGGGCCCATCCAGAGCTTCTAGTATTCTTCTGGGGAAATTAGCAGTTGTAGGTGTTCATGACCATCATCCATTCGATTAACCTCCTTAGCGTTAAGACCAAGCACCACTTGGGCAGTTAAAACCGTACTAATAGCGTACGTCCAGAGAGTCACTCGGGCATTGGTATAGACGCGTTTTGACTAAGCCTCGAGATTTATTCAGGCTATAAAAGTGCCAACAGCGTTAGTGGCGAGTGGTTTTTGGAACGTATATGCGTGTCTTGTGTAAGCGTCAGGCCTGAGCGTTAGCTGGGCAACGGTGTAAACGCGTTTTCTCTTAGCCTCATAATGGTATCTCGTAAGCAGTGATGACGATAATGAATCTGTCTTCAGGCAGAAAGGGATTCTGGGAATCCAATAGTGACACTCACGTCACTCTCACATGTGCAGTGTGCTGTTCATATTCATATTATTCAAATTATTTTTGTCATTTATGTCATTATTATACTTTCTACACTTCTGACTTTGTACTTTCAGTGTTTTTCATGGTTTACTGTAGAAAGATGAGATTTCATAAAAATGTCATTTTTCAAGTCAAAAAATGCAACACTTTTTTTTGAGAAAAAACGTAATGCTAAGGAGGCTAATTAAACCCACTTCAGTGTTTCTACAGAACAAATAATGCCAATTAGGTAACGGGATCTGAACAAAATGACGCAAATTAATCTCTGAACCAATCTGAAACTCTCTATTGACCATCTGTTTAGGGCTTATAGAGATTTCCATTTCTGATATCCATCTAGGGGTCCAACGTCCCAGGCTAAGCTCTTTCTTGTTAAAGGTTCCAGGGTCCATTCTGAGGACATGCTTGGAGCCCACTGCCCATAACTCTTATATGGAAGAGCACCACCTGACGAAAGGCCAGTGGTGTTAACAGCTTTTCATTTGTTTTGTCTGTTTTCTCTAATCACCTTTAGCCCATCTGAAAGTCTTCCAAATTGAAAAGATTAATTATACTAGCGATGCCTTCGCTCGAGCTGCTATTGTCCAAGAGTGATAAGCGGGTATCAGTGAGCCCACCATAGCTGATGGGATTTCTCCCTTTATAAAACCTGGAACAGATGACTAGCAGGATAACCTCTTCATCAGCCTGGCCTGCCATACAATGAAGAGCTTATCGGCTGCTTAGCTATCTACAGGGCACGACGCCTTCTGCAAATGAGATTAACACCCCATCAGTGTCAGACGGCAGTGTATTTGAAGGCTTCATTCCTGTGCTCACGTGATCTCTGTTTTCTAAAACGGTACACCTGGAGGGCTTCCATGATAAATACAGTGCTGAATGCATTGTGTACCCTGGATAAAAATAAAAATAAGAGTTGTCTGCACACAAATAAGTTTGGGTGCGTGTTTTGACTGAATTATATTTGAGGAGTGTGCTGCCAGATAGTGCACTCTGTACAATTATGTGCTAGCTAATACTAGGAACAAGGCCAAGATTTGTTTCTCGGGGGCAAGCGAAATAATTCTGTAAATGAGAATTAGGCTTTGGAACTGAACAACAATGACTTACAAAACAGAGCTTCTTGTTAATAGACTGTTCTTGGGATTCAGCCGAGCTGAGCACATAACAAACATTGCAATGGCAGGATAACGCAGGGAGTCGCTGTGGAGGACTGAGCTGACAGGCCCAGCTCAGCCAACTGGTGGGCACTTACATAACATGATAAGGGTGGTGTCCATTAGTCACGTGATTTGTATTCTGAGCATAGAAAGTAAAATGTTGAACATTTAAAGAGAAAGTTAATATGTATAGTGAATTCTACATTTGTAGATAGATAGATAGATAGATAGATAGATAGATAGATAGATAGATAGATAGATAGATAGATAGATAGATAGATAGATAGATAGATAGATAGATAGATAGATAGATAGATAGATAGATAGATAGATAGATAGATAGATAGATAGATATGAAAGGTACCATATAATAGATAGATAGATAGATCTTAATCAGATGAATTTCTTGAATTTGCCTGCATGTGTCACTTGATATGAGCCCCACTTTGATGGTTCACCCTTTCCTTTGTAGTCTGATCAAATGAAAGCAGATGTCACCGATTAGGAGGTAAAGACATTAGTCTCTCATTCACGAGGGGCATTCCACTCTCACCTGCTTCTGTAACTGGTTTTGTTTTCTCATTGTCTGCACCATGAGACTCTTGCCCCAGTTTTGGGACATTCCACACACAAATATTTCACAAGGTGGTTTCTGCCAAATTTCTATTGAACAACCTGGGAGGAGGCCCACACTGCAGATGTGTAACGGGAAAGGTGAAATGATGGGGCTGTCAAGGCGGAAATGGTAGAGTTTCCTGTATTCAGCCTCACGCTGGCAGATCTGCGGGTCTCCTCTTCCTGTAAACAAGCTTTACTCTGAATGTCGAAGAACTCCACATTGAATTCATTGTCTCTGCAGTGAAGAAGTTGCATCTCCTGAGCAGAAATTAATCCATCAAGAGAAGCGGCTTGAAAATTTTCATCCTTCATCTTTCTCCTATTAGGGGTACTGTGCAGTCTCTGAAAAAGACAGGAAACAGTCCTGGCTGGGGAGTCCATTGCAGGGCACACTCACACACACACTCACACTCAGTCAACTTTGAGTTACCTGTTAGCCTAACATATGTAATAAAGTAATAAAAGAAAGTAGAACATTCCCTGGAGAAATTCTACACAAACAAGAGACGAGCATGAAAACTGTCTAGAAATAAATATTTAAGTTGTGAAAGCCGTATTTGGAGTAGAATCTTTAATGATGTAACTTTAAGAACCGTCTTAACATTTGACTGAAGGTGTCTGCAGAATGTTCAAGATGGAATTGGTCAGTTCTACTTGTAATTCATTTACAGTAACTTCTAAGACCATCTTTCTCAGCCTTTTTAATGTTGTGACCAGTTTTATCGTATGTCAGTGTCTATCTGACCAAGCGACAAGTGATAAAGGGTGCGACTCATTACAGCCCACTTTGCGACCCACCGTGAGCCACTACCATTATAAAGAATAGCAACTTGTGACCCAATGTTGGCAACAAGTGACCGAAAAATGGGTTAAGGGTTGAGAAACACGGTTCTAAGAGACAATGCAGGTCATGGTGTTTACTGTTTGTCAAAGTGATGAATCCTATTTGGCCATTTATTTAAGGTTTAAATCACTGCAGGCAAATTTATTCATTTAAATGTAATATTCCTCATCAAATCAGTATATTTAAGCAGGAATTGCAAGATTGCATCTTAATAAAGATCTGTTACCAGTAAAGCAGCTTCACGTCTCCTTTGATTCTGTGAAGTATTCAGGATCTCACCAGCCGTCATGGATTTTCTTTGGATGCTCCCACATCCCAGACATTGAATGAGCAAATGTAGGTGATGCCACCTGTCAAGGGAAGGACAGGACTGAGATGGTTTACTTGCAAAGAAAAATAAAGAACTGAAAGTAACAGGGATAGTAAAAAGGGTTTGCATAGCAAAGTTTAGCCATTGGCTTCAAAACAATAAACTCAAGAGAGAGGTCCAGTCACAGGGTCGGAGCTCTGTAATGCAGGTAACTCATCTCCTGAATGAAACTCCATCTTTCGGGGGCACCTCGCTTTTATAGCTCCCAGACCCAAAGGGGAATGGCCAATTGCCCCCAGTGGGTGGATTCTCCGAACTCTGGATGATAAGAGAGATACCCAGAGCATCCAGAAGTGGTAGTACTTACCTCAGATGAGCCCGGAAGGTGAACCCTCGGACAGTGTGCATGTGATGTGCCCTCCGATGGGCTGGTGTTCTGTTTAGGATTTGCTTCCATCTTGTGCCATTTACTGCTGGAAGTGAATGTGGGATGTTTTTACTCTTTTATTATTAAGCAGGATCAATAATGGATAGGTGGATGGATGAATAGAAAAAAAATGCATGAAGAGAGAAATCCATCAAAAATGACAGCACAGTATGGGAGGGCAAAATAGGAGCAGGGTAACCGTTTGATGCTTCATTCTCAAATGGAATTCTATAATCATGATCATGACGTCCAGATAGGAGGCACGTTATCTCTGAATGCTGCAGATCAAGCCATTTAGAGTGCACATTCTAAGCACTGTAGATGAGTAGCTGAGGCTCATTGAGTCTGGAAGCCGGTGCATTGCAGCCAGCACAGAGGTAACATAGCCATTGCATCTAGTCCAGCTTTAGTATGCTTTTACCTTGGTACAGAAAGGCAACTGAAATAAGAAATGCAGTAATCCTGCTTAGGGTTCTTGAAAGCTGGCAACTGCTGAGATGGAGAAAGATGGTATTTAGATATTAGATATTATTATATTATTAGCTATTATATATGGTATTTAGATGGATTGCATTTTGACTGCATCTGAGATGTGAACTACAAAGCTCTGGTTGCTGTCAACCTGACTTTAATCATGGAGGATGAATTGATTGTCATGCAGGACAGGAGAGTCAGGCTTTTTAAAATGTATCTGATCATAAAAGCTGACATTCTGGTCATTATCATTTGCCACTTTCTACAGTACACATCACAGAGGTTCCTTTCTCTCTACATTTTCAAGTTATTTATTGTACATTTCATTGCTCTTCCTGTTGTGGATGCTCTAACTGTCCCCTAACCCAACTAACTACCAATGAGACAAAAAAGTACATAGAAGGGTGCTTTTTATTATCAAAAACAAAGCACACTCAAGAGGCTTAAGACCAAACCATCACTGCATTCGAAATAACAACTGGCCATCCCAACAAGCCTCCCTGAGCAGTAATTGTCCCTGACTGCCACTAATCTACTCTCTTAATGTCCTCCCATGGAAATCTTCAAAGGAATACTGCATCCAAAAAGGACATTCTGATTTGTAATGATGGCTGAGAAGCCCCGCATCTCCCTGTCAATCATTGGTCAAGGACGCTGTCTTCATGCCAAAGCAAGGCCCTGTTTGAACGCATGTCCTGATTTGTTCAAGGCTCTTATTATGCAGAAGTATTTAATTAAAGATGTTTTACCAAAAAAAGCATGTGTTTTACATGTTATGAGCATACAACTGGATGACTTAACACCTGGATTATGAGACACGAGTAACATGGGATTTTTTTCACAGACATATCTGGAAAGTCCAAGTTATTCCTCCACCCATTCTTCCATTACTTTTCTGTCTCTGGTAATTCTACTTCCACTACTGAGGGATGGAATGATGGATCCTACATTACAGTTTCATTGTCACGAAATTTAGCACTAGAATGTCTGTCTTGTCCTGAGGCCTGAAATAAACTGCAGTCGCAATCTTGACCAAGTCTTATTTTACACTCTGTTTAGTTTCTTGGAAAATGATGACAAGAAGGTGCAGTGTAAATGAATGTGCCCACTGCTTAGTAGACACTGAGATGCCCCAAAAGAGTATTTATGGCTGTGCAGTTGTTGATCTCAGTAGCTAGATCAGGGACATAGCCAGGAATAGACTTTAGAGTGGGCCTGTGCAAAAATGGGGGTTCTAGTTTTTAGTAGGATATATAAGAACACTTTTCCAAAAATACATCTCTTCATACTGTGGTACATTCACATACCCGAATTATTAGGACCATGAGAAGTTGAGCAAAAATTCAAGAACAATGAAACGTTCTTGTGCTACGGTGGACTTACACACAAAATCACTCCCTACCTGTCCCGTATTCGATCCATACCATTTTGCAGAGAAGCCCTGCGGTGGACTGGCGCCCTGCCCGGGGTTTGTTTCCTGCCTTGCGCCCTGTGTTGGCTGGGATTGGCTCCAGCAGACCCCTGTGACCCTGTAGTTAGGGTATAGCAGGTTGGATAATGGATGGATAGATGGATGGATTTTGCAGAGAAACATCAAGCCTTTCCCGTTATAGTAGTTGTTGGAAATGATTACAAATTAGGTTGAGTGGCTGGTTTGTCAATGGCTGACAAATCTTTTGGTGGTTCTGCCACAGCATACTTGTCTTTTAGGGCCGCAAGAGTCTCCACAGATGAAGATGAAATTGAAATGTCTGCTCCAGTTATTTTATCAGTCGCACAATGTTGCATATTGTGTGTCTCATCTGTGCCCGGGTATTCCTCTTCGTGTAAATGACACTTTTTGAAAAAACTTGATATTTCTGTTTGTTTTTCCATGTCAGAAATAATCCCTCAAAATAAGAAAATTTCTCTTGGTGGTCGTTGAAAATACTCAGTTAAGCAACTTAAGATTCTGTTAACTGTCTAATGATTACCACCAATCAGGTTACACATACCTGTAACACCGCCCCATTTATTTATTTATTGGAAATTCAGTAAACCAATGGGATTTGACATACGAGTTCAAAACCAAAGGAAAGGTAAAATAACAAATACCCAATCAATTATAAAATGTAACAAAAAATTTCATGAACTAATTGGCTGTCCCTATGGCCAATCAGGGTGGCCATCCTTCCCTACGCCACTGAGCTGGATAGCAGAATAGGACAGAAATTTCTTCTTCTTGTGTAAAGAACTTTTGTGATACAAGAATGGTGACTGAAGAGCTCTAAAATGTCATTACACATACACATTGGAAAAGGCCCCTAATCCTCCAGAGAGAATGAAGAACATGCAAACCATGAGCTAGAGAGTGAAGGAAGTGGATGTGGGATTTTTGTATTCTTTTCTTATAAAGTGCTCTAGCACTTTACAGCAACAGGATGTGCAGAAAATGTGGTGGATGCCCATCTCCATCTGACAAAATTGTCATTTTGAACATTAGTAAGTCAAGAAGTACTGAATGTCTTAAAGTGGGGTGCACAATTATTGTATTGCTTTTGGGATCTCCATTATAGGTTTTGTTATAGAACCTTAGTTCCATTTTGTGTTTTATAACTTCTTTAAGCCTTGACACTGACCAGTTATATTATTCATGTTATGTCATTACTATACACAATCTTTCATTAATATCTCAATAAAACATGATAATATAAATATGGTATAAGCAACAGAAACAGCATGGCGGGTGTAGGATCTAGCAAGAAAGAGAGAAAAGAAAATGACTGCATGTTTAGGTGCCGGCTAGATGTTGACTAAATCACAAGTGCCAGGTTTATTCACTATGGGTAATGTGGGCACAGACAATCCTAAACATGCCGCATACCAAGGGACGAGGGAGCACCACACACAGTGAGTTCTCATGTTCATTTCTCTTGTCTTTGCTGCATGTGTGCATGTCATGCATTAGTCGTGGTGTTTGTATTGCTTATACAGTATATACAGTATATGCTTTATCTGTCTTGGTGATGCTCTACTCTGGTATTGAGTGTGTAATTAGAATATAGCATTCAATTAATATAACATTTTATTAATACATTTTTAGATTTTAATCTCTTTGACCAGCAATGAAAACCACAATGCTTAGTTAACAGTTTTTATACATGGCCCCCGTTAATAGTGGAAGCACCATCTACACATGTCACCCCACTCATTTTGGTGTTTCAAAGACTTCACTCCACTTGTCCAGTTTCAGTTAGCATTTGTTAGGACTGTGAAAGAAGTCAACCTCGGACACACAAAAAGATTTGGGGCAGCCATCCATATATTGTACCTAGCTGAAATGGTTAACTGAAATGTGGTCAGGATGAGTTCCCAACATGAACTGGTGAGTAGTGGCAAAGATGGCGGCTTTAAAGGCCATCAAAAGAAGTGATATCATCTATATCGGAACTGGAAGTGACATCACTCTTGGCGCCGGAACCAGAAGTGACGACTTTTATGAGAAATCAAGCAGGTTTTCCTGTGTTTGGTCTGCAGAGAAAACAAAGATTATTTAAGGCTTTATAAACCATAAGCAGAATTTCAAAGTCAAACCTGAATAACACAGGTAACCGGTGTAGTGACATCAAAACTAGAGAAATGTGCTAGGATTTTCTTTTCCTGGTTAGGATTCTAGCAGCTGCATTCTGCACTAGTTGCAAACGATTTATGTCTTTTTTGGGTAGTCCAAATATGTCATGTCATGTGACCACCTGGATTTACACCACTTCACAGTCTATCTAGATGGATGGATAGATAGAGGCAGGGCCTGTTAAAGCCCATTGCGGTACTTCTTGTATGATTTTGGGCTATACAAAAATAAATTGTATTGTATTGTATTGTATAAATTGCTCTTTAATCCCATGACTCACCACATCCATAACCAGATTAAAGAAGTAATGATTTATGGAAGATCCCTGGTGCAGGTCAACAATAAGTGAGATCTGTTACCACAACACCTCTGTTAGCCCGAGTCCTCACTCCCTTATACATATCCTGGACTATCCTCACATGCTCCTCTGGTAGTCCATATCCATCATGCTCCTCCAGACCTCTTGATGCTGTCATCCAAAGCCTGGTTCGAGATGTCAGTTTCTATACAGGACCCTGAGGATGCTGAAATTCCTTCCTTACCTTATTAATGGCCACACAATTGTGGAGGCACCAGTGTTTCCATCTAATCTGCTACCATCTGAACATGTCACCCCACTTTACTCTATTTCTCCACTTTCTGTCAGTATTGTACTTCAGACTCTGTGTGTGTGTGTGTGTGTGTGTGTGTGTGTGTGTGTGTCTCCTTCAGTTTGCAGAAGACCTGTGAGCTGGACCTGGAAATTGGAGTTCACTCTGACGTGATGCCTAATTTGCATGTCATGTGACCATTTGAATTCACACCACTCAGCAATTTCCTTATCCTCTTTATTAGATATGTATATGTGGAAGATTGGAACTATGTGTGAAGATAGATAGATAGATAGATAGATAGATAGATAGATAGATAGATAGATAGATAGATAGATAGATAGATAGATAGATAGATAGATAGATAGATAGATATGAAAGGCACTATATGATAGATAGATAGATAGATAGATAGATAGATAGATAGATAGATAGATAGATAGATAGATAGATAGATAGATAGATAGATATGAAAAGGCACTATATGATAGATAGATAGATAGATAGATAGATAGATAGATAGATAGATAGATAGATAGATAGATAGATAGATAGATAGATAGATAGATAGATAGATATGAAAGACACTATATGATAGATAGATAGATAGATAGATAGATAGATAGATAGATAGATAGATAGATAGATAGATAGATAGATAGATAGATAGATAGATAGATATGAAAGGCACTATATGATAGATAGATAGATAGATAGATAGATAGATAGATAGATAGATAGATAGATAGATAGATAGATAGATAGATAGATATGAAAAGGCACTATATGATAGATAGATAGATAGATAGATAGATAGATAGATAGATAGATAGATAGATAGATAGATAGATAGATAGATAGATAGATAGATAGATAGATATGAAAAGGCACTATATGATAGATAGATAGATAGATAGATAGATAGATAGATAGATAGATAGATAGATAGATAGATAGATAGATAGATAGATATGAAAAGGCACTATATGATAGATAGATAGATAGATAGATAGATAGATAGATAGATAGATAGATAGATAGATAGATAGATAGATAGATAGATAGATAGATAGATAGATAGATATGAAAAGGCACTATAGATAGATAGATAGATAGATAGATAGATAGATAGATAGATAGATAGATAGATAGATAGATAGATAGATAGATAGATAGATAGATAGATAGATAGATAGATAGTCCACAAGGGGAAAATTTAGCTTTCTGCGGAAGTTAAAGAAATATAGAAATATTATAATAAACAACAGCAACAACCCCCTCAAATACACATAAGACTTGAAAGAAAATGTCCAACTTGATTAGTATGGATAATCAAAGTTCATTATCTGAATTCTTCACGTATTTTTACTTTCCTGGCCTCAAGATTGAAGTCTCCCTCGTTCCTGCATTGTATCCCATTCCTTTGTCTCTGTATTATATTTCATTAGAGCTTTGTAAGGCAATATGTCTGAATAGCTCTGCAATGAAAATTAGGCATCTGAATCCTACATACATGAGACCTGTTTGAGAAGATCTTTTATATACAAAAATAAAACCTCCGGAACAGCTTCATCAGTAGTGCCATTTATAGCCACATCTACGCCTTTAGGGTGAGTTTAAGAAAAGAAGTAGTAAAAGAAAGGCAAGAGACATCAAAATTAGGAGGACACATTTTTTTCAGAACAATAGTCAAATATCACGATGGCAAATCAGGAGAACAAACAGTGCATTCAGATGACAAGCTCCTACAGCAGCTGTTGAAGTGTGTGATCGGTGCTTTCAAATCTCACCGCTGATACTGCAGGCAATCCAGCAGATCTGCTCAAACTATAACCGTGAATGAACAGTAGTATTATTGTAGGTAAACAGAAAAAAAAAATAAAACAGAACCGGACTTCACAATTTTAGAAAATCACTTGTTTGGGTTTTTTTTGTTTTGGTTTTATTTTGTGACTATTTTATTTTTATATAATATTTGCCAATAATATTTTAACACATTGCTTGTAGATTTCTCATAACAGAACTTTGGCTTTGACTTTGGATTTTGGTTTTCGTTTTTGGTTTTGGTTACAATATATTTTCTCTCTGATCTTTGCATGATTCTTTTTGGTGCTATTTAATCATGTGTGTCATGGACACCATGCATAGATTGTTGTCCCTGCTGGGATGGTTCAAGGTTCCTTACCTGACCATGAGGCCAGTCTAATGGCAAGATGGAATGAGACCGCCACCTGGAGACATTTGCACCTCCAGTCCGACAGGTGGCAGCAGCTCTCTGGTGGGTCTCCCATGTAAACTCCTGTAGGGTTTTGTGGGAATTGGAGTTTCAGTGGGCAGCCCTGCTGAGTCTTTGGGGAGCCACCGGAAGGAGGAAGAGGATTCCTTCTTTATGGGAGGTTCTACCTGAACTAGAAGTACTCCTGGGTGAAGTATAAAGAAAGTCACTCCTCCTCACTCAGAGATCAGAGTCAGGCAGAAGAAGACGAAGCTCACCTGGAGGAGAGGAAAGAAAGGAAGAACAAAGAGAAGGAAGAAGAGTATTGTATGGATTTTGTGCATTGTGCAATGTTTGAGAGATATTTATGGAAAATAAAATCTTTATTTGAACCCAGGATCTGTATTTGTGTTGGTGTGTTTGGGGCTTGAGGCTCAGCAATACCCCCTCCTGGTCACACCTAATACTTTTTATTACCTTTATTGTTTGTTTGCCAGCTTCTTTTTTAAAGAACATAGGGAATTTGACAAACAAAAGGAGAACATTTACGACCATAAGGCCTTATCCTTTAGCTAATAGCTAAGCTGTCTCCTTAAAAGCTGTCAGGGTTTCTGCTTCAACTCCATGTCTCGGTATTTTGTTCCAGAGTCGTCTCACGACTCTTTGCATAAAGAAGTGCTTCCAAACTTCAGTCCTAAATACACTTTCCCTTAATTTCCACTGATGTCCTCGAGCATCTGATTCACCATTAAGTTGAAAGAATTCTGCTGGATCTACTTTATCAATGCCTTTGAGAATTTTGAAGACCTGAATTAGGACCCTACATAGTCTTGTCTGCTTGAGACTGAGCAGGTTTAGTACTCTGAGTCTGTCAGAGTAAGACACATCCTCAAGCCCTGGGAGGCTCCCCTCTGCACGGCTTTAAGTGCTGCTCTTTCTTTCTTGTAGTGTGGTGACCACAACTGCACACAATACTCCATAAGAAAAACTTCCCTCAATTTATATTCAACAGTTTTTACGATATAAACTAACATTGTATTGCCCTTTTATTCTCTACTACAGAAATGCTGTGTCGACATAAACCCTTAAATGCTTTTCAGAGGTGTCATACTGTGGAACAGCGTCTCCTATCTTGTATTTATAAATGATGTTTCTGTCATCATGGAGCACTTTGTGTTTTTCTACATTAAACTGTATGTCCAAGGAGTCTGTCCAGTTCTGAAGCTTGTCCAGGTCCTTTTGAATTGGTTTTTGTCATCCCACCAGTTCTGAAGCAGGATAGTTAGTAATAAAGAAGGAGGTGGTCCATCCTCCTACAGGCCGGTGGAACTGCTAATTCTCAGGTCAGGGATATTATTATTATTAATGTCATTATTATTGTAACAACAATTAACAGTCTTATTATTAAGAAAAACATGTTTTCCTGCCTTTATCCCATCTGTGGCAGTGTTCACTAGTGGATTGTTTTGTTTTTATGGCTTAAGTTTTTGCTTATTTTTTTCATGCTATAATGATTATTTATTATTTCAACTGTTAATAGCAGATGGTCACATTTTAATTACAAGTTGTCTTAAATTTCCTTTTTAGTTTATTTCCTTAAACAAGCCAATTTTTGAGACATCCCGTGAAAACATTGTGGACGCTAGGGGTCGCTGTTGCCCCTTTAAACCCAACAGACAGACACTCAGTACACAGGGTAAAAGCACTGAGAAGTATTTTTATTTCTTTTCTTCTCAAAAACAGTGCCCTAAGCACCGCAGCCACAATAAACAGGCAAATAACACCACAAAGTACAATATTCTTCTGTCTCTTCTTTCTCATCCACACCTCCCAACAAGCTTTGTCCACCTCCACCCGACTCTGGCTCACCTGCTGGGTCTTCAGCAGTCCTTTAAATAGTCCTTAATCTCTTCCGTCCATGTGACCTGCCAGCACTTCTGGGTCAGACAGAGAATTCAAGTTTTAATCAGCCCGACTTCTGTCCTCGTGATCCATTAGTACTTACGAGCTGGTGAGAATTTATTCTCCCACTATCTTCCCACAGCGTCCCCTGGTGGCACCCAGCAGGGCTGTGTTGCCGAACTCCATGTCCTATAGTCCCCTGCGGGAATCCGGGGCACCTCTGTAGTCCAGGGGATCTGCCATCTAGCGGCATGGGGGAGGCAGTGTCCTCGAAAAGCTGCCTTCTCCCATCCTTCCATCTCATGGGGCATCCCGTCCAGGTTGAGCTGCCAGCTGTCTCTTACAACACGTAAGTTTGTTTATGGAGATCTTGTAATTTAAGATCACATGGCAGATTCCCGGTTGAAGTGCCAACCCGTCAGTCGAATGAGTATAGCTGTAAGGCTGGAAAAAGAGACACCACAAGGACAAAGACAACAGGACCGTGAGATGGGATGTAGCAGGACAGAAAACTCTAGTGCCAAAACCAGAAAGTGATTTTAGGGGGCAAGTTGGGTTTAGGAGTATTTTATGTTTTCTTGCTGTTTTTGATCAATCTGAGTTATTGTGTTTTCATGCACTTTTGTGATTACTGTTGATTTTGTTTATTTTTTAAATGTGAGCTTACACTTTGTGTTCTGCGGGTGGTATCCCAAGAATTGGTTCCATCCTGATGTCACCACACCGCCCAGAGATGAGGAGCAGAGTTGTGTATTAAAATTTTTTTGGAGTTCTGTGTGTATTGTGCTTTTGCTTGGACATTCTACGTTTTTGATTATTTTTAGACGGGAGCAAAATTCAAAGTCAAAAAGCATGCAATACAGTAAGTTGAAACTGACAAGAAAAGTAATTGGATGAAAGGTCAGAAATGTAAACAAGGAATTTATCTGCAGATTGGATAAAGCTCGGAGTAAAAGGCCGACCTTTTATGCTGTTTGCTGATTAAGTGAACGTCGCGACCCCAGAGGCCACGCCCCTAGAAACGTGGGACGTGTCCCTGACAACGCTACACAACATGGCTTCTCTAAAAGGAAAAGGCTCCAAAACATCAATTTTCAGCCTAAATCATGACACTGATTAAAGTATACAGTATGCACATAAAATGGAATTTTGTGGGGGGGTTTTTTATTTATTTTTTATTTTTTTAAATTTTATCGATTTTATTGTAATCACACATTCCATACAAATAGATCGATTTTTACAAAAATAGTGAGTTTTGTGTTTTAAATACTTTTTGTTATTTATTTCATTTGGGAAATTAATGGATGGGCTTAAACAATGATGTATTTGTGCAAATAAACAGAGGTGGTTCAAAGCTTCAGAGGTTTAAGTAAGCCTGAAGCTTTAGCTGACTCCTAATTTCTGGTAAATATGTCTCTTTTGGTCATAACTCCCACGTTTGATTTGTAACTTCAGCCATGACTCTCCTGCCCTTTTGACTCTGAAATGTTAAGTAGTCCCAAGTTTTGTTTTGTATTTTATTTTTATTTCTGGGCCACCATTAACGTAAGTGCGGCCCAGCATGCAGTACTTGTGTTTCCACGCATCCCCGCACAGTCTGGCCGCACACACACTAACCTCCTCATTTCAGACTGGAACGTTGTCAATATGCTTAGGGACTTTTTTTCTACTTTCCACTCTTCAGTAGGGCAGATCCTGATGTTTTCTTTTCCAGCTGCAGTGTTTTCACGTTTAAATTTAGACATTTTCGGGTGTCTCTCTTTGCCTTGCAGACTTTCATTGTTTTTAAATTATTGCTGAGCAGGCAGACATAATTAGGAAACGTTGGCACGTGCCCAGTCACCTAACCCCAGACGTACAAAGAACTCTGCAAACCCAGCGGTGTTATTCAGCAGTCTGACTTTGGAGTAAATAAGCACACGCCTCACTCGCCCTCTTTCGCATATTTTCATTTCCCTTTCTTATTTACGTATTTTGGAATCACATTGACAGTTAGTAGTTCATCTCCACACTTACAAGCGTCTTGCTTGTGCCACAACTATCAACTTCAGATATAACCAGAGTCACAACAGTTCAGGCAGTTGGAACATAAAACACAGGAGTATGGAATAAATAAGGCAGCTGATTTGTGTGCTCAAGTATTTAAATATGAACTCCTGCAGTATAATATCGCCTGGTTTATCATGGCACTGGAGAGTGTGACGTGTTGCGTGTTGATCAAACATGTAGCTAAGAATTTCTCTGTAGGTCTGTACACGTAAAAACATTTAAACTCCTACTACAGCTATCTCATTCAGCAGACATCTGCTTCTGGTCCCATCCTTCTGGAAGTTCAATTGGTGGTCTCTCATTCTATTTTGAAAAATATTAGTGTAAAGCACTTCAGAAACAAGACAACATTATAGGAAAGTAACCTCACAGAAGGTTGCTGAGGTAGTGAAGCCCTCCACTATGAGGCCTGACTGTATAATGTATCTGAATCTGAGGTGATCCACCTAAGGAACATGACTGGGGGTGTGGGCTCCTGACAATAAGAAATAGGGTACCAGTACACATAGGAATGTTAGGTTATGGGCCGCTTTATGCTACATGCATGCATCATGGCTGCCACATATTCCCAGCTTCCTTTTGACACGTCCTGTGAGAATGTCATCAGAAATTAATACAACACGTGCATGAGTTGCAGTACCAGCTAAAATATGGGGTGCATATGTGTTTAAGTTTTGGTACGTGATGTCAGCATCTTTGTTTACTCCTTACATGTGACAGCAAGCCACACTGCAGCGCCAACAGGACAAATCTGTGTGCTTCAATGTTTGATGAATGGTTCAATGTAGTGAAGCAAATCATCCAACTTACAGTGCATCCAGAAAGTATTCACAGCGCATCACTTTTTCCACATTTTGTTATGTTACAGACTTATTCCAAAATGGATTAAATTCATTTTTTTCCTCAGAATTCTATACACAACACCCCATAATGACAACGTGAAAAAAGTTTACTTGAGATTTTTGCAAATTTATTAAAAATAAAAAAATTGTGAAAGCACATGTACATAAGTATTCACAGCCTTTGCCATGAAGCTCGAAATTGAGCTCAGGTGCATCCTGTTTCCCCTGATCATCCTTGAGATGTTTCTGCAGCTTCATTGAAGTCCACCTGTGGTAAATTCAGTTGGCTGGACATGATTTGGAAAGGCACACACCTGTCTATATAAGGTCCCACAGTTGACAGTTCATGTCAGAGCACAAACCAAGCATGAAGTGAAAGGAACTGTCTGTAGACCTCCAAGACAGGATTGACTCGAGGCACAAATCTGGGGAAGGTTACAGAAAAATTTTTGCTGCTCTGAAGGTCCCAATGAGCACAGTGGCCTCCATCATCCATAAGAGGAAGAAGTTCGAAACCACCAGGACTCTTCCTAGAGCTGGACGGCCATCTTAACTGAGCGATCGGGGGAGAAGGGCCTTAGTCAGGGAGGTGACCAAGAACCCAATGGTCACTCTGTCAGAGCTCCAGAGGTCCTCTGTGGAGAGAGGAGAACCTTCCAGAAGGACAACCATCTCTGCAGCAATCCACCAATCAGGCCTGTATGGTAGAGTGGCCAGACGGAAGCCACTCCTTAGTAAAAGGCACATGGCAGCCCGCCTGGAGTTTGCCAAAAGGCACCTGAAGGACTCTCAGACCATGAGAAAGAAAATTCTCTGGTCTGATGAGACAAAAATTGAACTCTTTGGCGTGAATGCCAGGTGTCACGTTTGGAGGAAACCTGGCACCATCCCTACAGTGAAGCATGGTGGTGGCAGCATCATGCTGTGGGGATGTTTTTCAGCGGCAGGGACTGGGAGACTAGTCAGTATAAAGGGAAAGATGACTGCAGCAATGTACAGAGACATCCTGGATGAAAACCTGCTCCAGAGCGCTCTTGACCTCAGACTGGGGCGACGGTTCACCTTTCAGCAGGACAACGACCCTAAGCACACAGCCAAGATATCAAAGGAGTGGCTTCAGGACAACTCTGTGAATGTCCTTGAGTGGCCCAGCCAGAGCCCAGACTTGAATCCGATTGAACATCTCTGGAGAGATCTTAAAATGGCTGTGTACCGACGCTTCCCATCCAACCTGATGGAGCTTGAGAGGTGCTGCAAAGAGGAATGGGCGAAACTGGCCAAGGATAGGTGTGCCAAGCTTGTGGCATCATATTCAAAAAGACTTGAGGCTGTAATTGCTGCCAAAGGTGCATTGACAAAGTATTGAGCAAAGGCTGTGAATACTTATGTACATGGGATTTCTCAGTTTTTTATTTTTAATAAATTTGCAAAAACCTCAAGTAAACTTTTTTCACATTGTCATTATGGGGCGTTGTGTGTAGAATTCTGAGGAAAAAAATGAATGCAATCCATTTTGGAATAAGGCTGTAACATAACAAAATGTGGAAAAAGTGATGCGCTGTGAATACTTTCCGGATGCATTGTAAATGCTGACATGTGAATGTGGTGCTTTTCTTCATCCATTTCTCGCACAGGCAATGCAAGTGCTACATATTCCCCATTGTACTGGCATGATACATTTAAAGGTTTCATACACTGTCTCAACATTCTGTGTCACTGTTGCAGTCTTTTTCTTTTTTTCCACCTTCACAACAGCATCAGAATGCATAGAATTTTTATTTTTAATGTCTTTCCTCCCTCAACTCACAACACAGCGAAACTGAACATTGTTTTCTCCCTGTGATGATTTCTCATGTTGACACTTGATGTAATGTTCCAGGTTTATAAAGTATAGACAGTACAGTGCCTGCATAGCAACAGGGTCCTCAGGCTCATGTGTTGCGTAGTGTTAAGTATATCCCAGCCTAATAAGTCAAAGGAGGGAGACCTCAATACCAGGCCTAAGTAACCAGCTGCCAGTGGCCAAGGGGTTTAGTGTTATCCTAGTCTTGCTGACCTAGACGTATGATGTATACCATTTGTTTAAAATTGGGTGTGAATAATTAGACAGCTTACAAAGTGTCACATTTCTAAACTAATCCAACGCCCCATGAAAGGGGCGCTCAATGTAGGGGCGGTGATTTTGAACTGCAAAGATCAGAGGTGCTCTCATTAACTTGATCCAACAGCGAGCAAGCTTCTGTGTATGATGAACCATCTACAGCTTAAAAGTCTCCTAAAACAGACCCCAATTCAACATATAAATGAGTGTCGTGTGTGCAGAGAGCACATTGCATGTGTTGAAAACAAACCTGTTGCAAGGTAAAAACCTTTCTGCAACGTCAGATTATATATTGACATTCAAAGACATCAGTGAACGAGTGGTAAATGTGAACGTTACGTAGTCACAGGTGCTCTCTGTTAATCAGTTACGATGATCGTGTCGAAGTCGATGTATGGTTAAAAGAAGTGCCAGATATGTTTGAGAAAATACAAAACATGCATTTCACGCAAATAACATGTCACACTCCTTTAAAAGGACTACCGTTATGAGAGCTGATAATGAAGGGCCACAGGAGATGTAGATTTCAGTACTCAAAACACCCAAATTAACAAATCTGCCCCATAACATCAGGAGGTGCACAAATAAGGCTGCACAACATCCACCTTCTGACTGCAAATCTAAACAAATAACTAAAAGGAGTTAACATTGCTGTCTATTTGGAAACACCATTATGATATACCAGAATATAGTCACAGCATTTTAACACATTGTATATACCTAGACCAGGGGTCCTCAATCCCAGTCCTGGAGGGCTACAGTGGCTGCAGGTTTTTCTTGTAACCCAGTTCCTTAATTAGAAAGCAATTCTTGCCAATAATTTAATTTCATGGCTTGTTAGTGCTTTAACTCTGCCATGTCTGGTCATTCTCATATCCTAGATTTTCTTCCACTATTTATAGGATATCATCCAAATGATTTGAAGGATAAAATGGAGGAGTACTTCTCAGTCCTTCACTTTTTTCTCTTTACTTTTCCTTCCAAGTATTTAGTTAAACCCAATAGTGCATAATAAATACACAGAGGTTTAAATGGTAACAAGCTAAATGGAGAAATGCTGGTCTCTTTTGTCATTTGCATGTTATTGCTAATTAGGAGCAATTAAAACCAAGAGTACAGCTGTTTAAGTCTAAAATAAGGTTTCAAAATCGTAACGAGTGAGACCACTAAAGTGAAGCAGAAGTGTCACTTGAGCAATAAGTGCTTCTTATTAAGCAATTGGGTTGGTGCAAAAATCTGACAGCCACTGCAGCCCTCCGGGTGATTGAGGACCCCTGCCCTAGACCTTAATACTTATATACACTCAGTCTGCTGTTGTCATGCCATATAGTAGTGCAATAGTCAAAATGATAGAAAGATATTGTAGCAGACAGAAACATGTCTCAAATGCAGGGAGCCCAGTAGCTGCGGTGGTGTGTGTATGTATGTGTGTGTGTATGTGCGTGTGTATGTGTGGCTGTGCATAAGTGTGTGTCTGTCTGTCTGTCACCTCTGTCAAAAAGACCCTGCTCAATAAATTCACCACCTTGTGTTAGAATCACACTTCTATTTGGCTTTTGTTTTAAATACGGCAATCATGACTTTGTGAACAGACAACCGTGATATAAACTCAAAGTCTCTTTCCAGGTGATGCAGCTTTATTGTAGTCCTTTCCAAGACAAATAAGTATTGTAATATGGGAAAATAAATTACTTTTTTTCACCAACTTGTTGCAGTTGCAAGAGAAGGGAATAGGACAAGGTAAATATTTGGGCACCGTATGGTGAACCTCTTTTAATTGTACAGCCAGGCAATGAAACTGAAAATGTCTTCCTCTGTCTGTGCTTCTGTTCATGAGCTCTGTCACTCACCACTGCCAGTCCAATACTGAACTCTGATTTCCGGTGTTGCTGGGCTTTATGTGAAGAGTGTGGAGGAAGGGGCAGAGCTTCCAAGCAGGAGGCTGAAGTCAAATCAGTCTTCTGGTCGGATGTCCTCATGTCTAAGGGCAAAGGACGAAACGGTATTGCTGACATCGCCACCCAGTGTGTACCCCTCGTATTACAGTTTATTTCAGATACGTCTCTAACACAGTATGCAGTACATAGACAGGATTATTTTTATTTACGCCTTCTCAATGCTTTGTGCTTCTTCTGAGCTCAGATTGCTTCTCCATGAGAGTGCAGCACAGAACACCACACTGGCTACTATGGACTGGTAGAACATTTTCAGCAACTTGTTGCATACATCAAAATTCATATTACGTTTTTGGATTTTTCTGGTTTCTGGATATTTTTGCTTCTGGTTTTGGGATTATAGATTCTGGATTATATATTGGGACTTGTTCACCTTGGATTGACTTTTTTTTTTCAGCAAATCTTTTCTGCCGTTATTTAGCCTTGGTACTTTTTGCACATTTTCACATTTATTTAAATAAATTCTTAATTTATGGAGATCTTTGTGAGACTTGTTTTATTGAGCCAGAGGTTTTATGGTTCCTTTCTCTTATTAGGCATTTTTGTGCATTTTGAACCTTTTAAAACCAGTCCTGGGCAGGCCAAAGCCTGCAGGTGATAGTTGGGAGCTGGCAGTCCAGGTTATGGCTATGAAGGTCTTAGCTTGCTTGTTGAGCTTTCTGATAGGCTCAGACTTCTTTTCCTGTGTCTGTGTCACCAATACTCAACAGGAAGTTGAACCAGTGATGTTTTGGTTTTCCTTCTCTTCAATTTTTAGGACATTTTGCAATTTTTATTATTTTGGAGCAGTGATGAAACACTTCTCTAGTTGATTCTTTTAAATGATTTCTGTTTATGTTGGGTCATGAGGGGTAAAAGCAGAAAGACGTTTTTTGTGTCTTTAACTTACCAGGATGGTTTTAAACTTTTTTTACTGGGATTCATGTGAGAAGGTGGTGGTGTTTGCTGCAGAAGGATCAGGTGTCCTTCGGATGGGGATGTGATGGCACTTCATGCATCTCAGTTCGACGGACCCTTGAGCTGGGATTAGCATCGGACTCATCGCGGCCTCGTCCCAGTAGAGTTGAAGTGACTGCCCTGGATTGTGTGTGTGTGTGTGAGTGCTGCACCATGGCAGATGACATGGAGGTCCAGTAGATGAGGGTGTGTAGGCGTTCTGCCGTATGTGCTGCACGTCTCAGTGGATACGTATGCATGTGAGGATGCAGACGCATGTAGAATCTTTACTTTAATATCACAGGACATGCAGATGTAGATGAGACAATGATGCTTAATTTGTTCACGTGAAATGGCAAAGGGATAAGAATGGGCAGCACATGTCAGAAAAGAGAGACAGAGAGAGAAGTTAGGAGCACGCGCTGATGCAGTGTATTACTGCACCCACCACATGACGAACCCAAAATTAGGACCTGAGTGCAGCCATGCAACGGGTGACACCTCAGAAAAGAGAGGGGCAATAAAATGAAAAGGAGTGCAGCGATAAAAAGCCTGCCTCTCTCTCTCTCTTTGAACATTTTGGTAATTAAAACAATTGGAAACCTTACATTTTTCCCACTTTCGTTTTGTTTTAGTCACTGGTCTGTACATAATATTTTTATCTTCCTGCTCTTTTTTGTTAAGTATCTTTTTTTAATTATTGTTATTGTGGTGCAATAAAATCACATTTTGTACTAACCCACTGGTGTTTTTGGTCTCAGATAAAAGTTCACTGATATTTAGTCCCAAACCACTAGACGTCCTGGTCCTGCAAGTCCTTAACTCTTTGAGGGCTGAATATTTTTTCCAAAAAACTCGTTTCACACGGTTTCACACATAAGTCAACATAAAACATCTGTTGCTATGTGCTGTGGTTGCTTCTGGCGTATGTTCGGCATCTCTGGCAGCAGTGGCTGCATGGGGGCACCTCAAAGGTTAGTAGAAATGCATGATGGGGCAGCTACCTGGCTGTCTTCACACAGCAGGTGGGTGGCGGTGGCGGTTGCAGTGTGATGCAATCTGGTTTGTACCTCTTGACATCATAAGTGGTGGTCCTACCAGGCAAACGCTTCTGTAGGCACATCACCTACACAAAAGTGTTCGGCGTCACGATCAGCTGGGGACCATTCAGATGATGCTGGTACCTCACTTTCATTTTTGATATCCATCTCCAGATCACTTGCATCAAACTCCTATTCAACAAAGTTGCGTAAAACGTCCATGGAGTATTTTGCTTTGCACATTCACTTTGGTCTCTCGCCAGATGTCAGTGCTATTTTAGAGGCTGTTTGCTCTTCGCTACTCATGCATGTGCAGGGAATCGAGGTGAAATCAACAAACCTATGTAACTTATAGCAAAAAAAGTAAAAAAAGTCAAACTAAAACGTAATGGTTTTGTTGCAGTTTATAGCTGATTACCGTCCTCTACTCCTGATTTTTGACAACATCAGCCCTGAAAGAGTTAATGAAAGGACATGGATCGTCACAAGTGAATTAGGCCCCTGTCTTTTGAATGTGGGTCTAGGCTGCCTGGCGGGGGGGCTTGTCCATTAGGTCCAGAGCAGGCCTTTTGTGTGGCGTTTTCTGAGGACGGCTTTCATTTTTCATCTTATTGTAGCAGGAGTCACAACATTCATGGCTGCTATGAACAGTAGTAGGACTACTGTGCAGCTCCTGTCTCCTGTATGTCATTGTACTAATCCAAATATTTAATTAAATTAAATTAAATTGAATTAAATGTTGATAGTTTTTCACTTTTTCAATTTTAATTTTTGCTGTTTGAAATATTGTTTGCATTGTGATAGTAGATTAGTGCTGTCCATGTTATTTGTAACCAAAATTTATTAAATGAAAACAAAAAGGCAGTTTTAACAACTTGTAAATGAAATAGCGGCATTCAGATGTTTGTGTGTGGGGTGTATAAACCAACCTTCCCATTTTTAAATATTTGCTCTGTGCGGGCCAAGGTACACCAGCAGGAAGAAGACAACAAGCTGCATTGGAAAAGCAACTCAGTGAGAGAAGACATCATGGCTTAACTGTTCAGCGTCTGAACTGTCACTGCAGGAAGATAAAGACAAAAAACACACACACACGTATTTAGTCTTTAAATATTTTGGCTCTCAAGATGAACTCTTACCTCGTGTTAGGAAACCTTAATCAATTTGTGCCCCATGACGGATCAGAAATAGACAGCAGCTCTAAGGGAAGGAAATGGAGTTGTTTAAATAATCAGGATGTCGTCTCTGTTTGTGTTTGGTTTATTGAGTTTTTTTTTGTTTTTAAGTATTTTTAGTATTTTTTATCTTAAACCTGCTGTCTCAAAGGTAAGTTTGTTTAGGATTAAATGTGCTCCAGAAGGATAATGGTGGGTCAGGGCCAGCATTCGTCCACTGAAGGGGCGGAAGTTCATTGCAGTTTATCCCCTGAACCTTCTGTGCAACGTCTGGTCCAATCCCTTGGATTTGTGGAAGGTCCTCTGCGTATTTCATGATTAGCTTGATGATGGCAGCTCTGTGCAGTGCTACTCCAGCCTCCACTCAGCCACAAATTCAGAGTTGGGGCTAGAAGTTAACGCGTTACTGTAATCTAATTACATTTCCCAGCTGCAAAGTAGTGCAACACATTACAGTTGAAATTCCTGTAATCACATTACACTTACTGACTTCACTGAAATGACATGACGTGCATTAGATGTGTGTTTCTAAGCAGACACTGTAATGCACGCTGTGAATGTCCTGAAGGCCAGGCATTCCGTCTCACATAACGTTCGAGGAGGTCACTGTGGCCACCCGATCTGCATCACCCTCTCCGATTTGCATTGCACACGAGCACATTGAACTTTATGCTGCCAGAAGCACATTGGAGATGTGTGTTATTTTCAACATTCCATGATCGTTCAGTTTATTTCAAGATTGTAATACTGTTGACTTTACCTTGATTCTTAAGTAAAGACTTTGAGGTGTCCTTTTGAAACATAACACTTTGAAAGAATATGATTAGTGGAGAGAATTTAATTCTAGTGTAACGACAATGAAGGAAAGTGAGCCAAAGTACTTCTCGAATTAAAGGCGAGCCGCGTTAATGTTTTGATTCATTGATTGAAGAGCTTACAAGAAATTACATTTATAAAGATGAAAAAGTCCAATCAAATAAAAATGCTATAAGCACCATGTGTTGTAAAATGAAGCGGTGTATTCCAACATGCATTCAATTTTTCCGAAAATCTGAGATCTATGCACAAGAATAGTCACCGAGTTTTTACTACAATTGTTAATTGCACAATTTAAATGCTTTCTTTTCAGTTGTCTTTTTGAGAGTGTAACGACCGGAGAGACGGGAGAAACTCAGGTTACATTTTCATTAAAATGATCTCCATCCCCAATAGTGGTTTTTACATCATTTACGAAAGCATAAAAATTCATATGATGTGGACGTTCACTCACACTGGGCATGCTTGGCAATAGATGGTGGAAATAGAGCTGGATAGAACTTTATTTGTCCCTGAAGGAAATTTGCATTTTTTATAGAAACTCATTAAATAAATTAATAAATAAATATATATGCACACACTAAGGTCTGAATGCACAACAGAATGACTGAAAAAGAAAAAAAATTAAAAAGAAAGAAAACATCTGCCTTGGCTGTCCCAGTCCCAGTGAGGCATTATGCAGATATATTCTGATAAATGATTCCTTTGGCTGAAAGTCCTCAGTGTCAGAGAGAGGATGTGCAGCATTGTTCATATTGGCACTCAGTTTTGTTTTAATGCTCTCCTTTGCTACTACAGGGGGTTCAGAGTGTGTCCCTTAACTGAGTGTGTCCTTTTAATTAGCTTTTTGGTTTGGTGAGCCTTTCTTGAAGCGATGTTACCAGCCCAGCACACCACAGAGTAGACAATCACACTGTCCATCAAAGAGTTGTAGAAGATGTGAAGGATGTCATTTCCCCACATTAAAGGAACACAGTCTATTAAGGAAGAAGAGTCTGCTCTGGGCCTTCTTATTTAGTTCATCTGTGTTAGGGGACCAGTCCAGACTTTTATTGGTGTGGACCCCCAAATACTTGTAGGAGTGGACCACCTTTACACCCACCCCCTGAAAAGTGGCCAGACATAGAGGATGTTTGGCTCGGTGAAAGTCCTTAATGCTGCCAGCCATGGGATTTATCAGCCAACTGTAGTGACCAGCACATTTTTTGCTCATGCGCAGTATGCAGCATTCAAACTGCACAAAAAGCAACTCAGATACAAGCAGGCAAGCAATGCAACAAGCACCATGGAAAGCAACTCTTCCAAGTCGGCTATGTTGGAATTTGATTTTCTTCCACAAAGAGTGACCAATCAGAGAAGGAGATTTTGAAATGAACAGGATCCAATCAGGGAAAGGCTACATAATAAGCAAGAAATAATCAGAGTGTGATTAGAGCCTGCACTTTTAAAAGTCTACATTTTCGCCCATCCGCATGGCATTGCTGAGCTGGTGTTTTCAGAGGAGGTTTTGGAGTGCGTTTTCAAAAGCTTCCGTTTCTCAGGGTTAAAAACTCAGACTCATTCTGTATTTTTAAATGAAAACATGCAGTAATAGTGTGGATGTGACCTCAGAAACACAGGCATATTGTTTTGTTATACAATAAACACTGCAGGTAGCTGAGCCACTAATCTGTAAGGGCTCCCGTCTGCTGGAAGCTACACCAGCAAGAATTTTACCATTTACTGATTGCTAGTTTACAAACTTTCAAGGGCTTAAGTCCGATTAATTATTAAGGTTTATTTACCAAGAACTCTTTTTATGAACTAAAGGGCTTTACTTGCTGGTTCATATATTTAAAAATGTCACAAGCCTGATGTCAGTCATGTTGTTTACTTGTTTAACTGCTGAACTCACATCCACTGTCCACTCCTTATTACTGTAAAATACTGAAATTATATTTGGGTGTCATCCTTGTATACTGTATGTTCTTGTCAGTTCTCCATGGCTTTTTACTTAATTGAGTTCAAGATTTATGACTTCAACAATGTACCAATCCTCAAAGCACAGACCTTAAATGGCATTACAGTATGGTGGTGCAGCGTTTAATCCCAAATTGGGACCAAGCGCTGATAGCGAGTTGCTGCACCCAACACATGACGACCCACCTGGATTGAGACCCAAAAGCAGCTGTTGACACCTCAGCACCACACTGCACAGTATGAGGTTTTTTGCTGTGGCTGGAGTGCCAATCCTGCCACCAACCCCTGAGTTTTTCCTGTAAGTTGGAGCGACCTGTTTGCAGGGCTGGATGCAGATTAACGTCATACACATGATGAAGGAATTGCAGGTTAGACGAGTAGGTTGGAGTAGAGTCACTTCTGGATTCGAACCAGCCACCTGGCACAGATCCCTAACCTCAGAGCCACCACCCTACCTGTGCTTATTTACTGGGTTAGTCATCCTCAGTGTGGAGTTTGCAAGTTCTCCCTGTGCCCATATGAATTTTCTCTGGGCACTCCAACTTCTTATATTTGAAGAACATGTCTCTTGGGGCGCCTATCACACTACATGACTTTTCTAGTGATTTTCAGTTGCAAACTTTATTAATATAATTTTAGTGAGACAGGGCAGTCATGGCACCGACCCATTGGGCCTGCAGACGTGCAGCGTGACATCCTCCTTGTTTCTGCTTACAGTGTGAATGCAAAGTGCAACAACCAAAATGCATTCATACTTGTGGCGGCCTGTTCGATCACTGCTTTGATATTCTTCTAGTCAGTGGGTGAACGTACATTGCAATTTCACAGCAGAGGAAGTGAATTGTTTTCTTTTGATTGCTCAGTGAAAACTGTCGACTTTAGCAGGCAGGCAGTAATGGAGAGTCAGATCCATTATCCAAAAGGGAGGACAAGTATATTGTTATGAGTGGGTGGATGCCATGATGAGGAGATGTACTTCAAATATGTTTGCTTGTCTTCCTGTAGCTTTGCTGACCTGTTGCTTCGTATTCAGCCCTTTGTTCGTCAGTCTGGCACTCACATAAGCCTTGTAGGCACTTCTTACAATCCATCCATCCATTCCACTTTATTAAACAGGTTTATACCAATTCAGAGTGACCAACAGGCAGTAGCCAACTCCCACATGATCTCTTAGCACAGTTAACCTACCACAGGGCTACAAAGATTATCAATTTGACACCCGACCATCAAAGAGCCCAAAGCTGAGATGTTTGCCTAATTTAGTCCTCACTCGTAATTTACTGAAGTACCTCGGAATGAAGTGGGATGTGTGAAAAATTCTTTTCATTGAGGTCAGCAAGGACCATACTAGATGAAGTCACTTTTCTGCAGCTGTTGGAAATCTGACTGGTGAGCCGATGATCTAAAATTATCAGCCCGGCATGAAGAGAGCATATGCTGAATTAGCCCAAAGGTTCACACTATGGGGCATCGGGGATCTCAATGTGCTTAGGGAGTGAGTAAGGACTTAAAAATAAAATCGTAAGACAGTGAAGGAGATAGCCATGTTGTGGAAGGCTCCTGCCGTCTCAGCAAGAAGTTGTAAACTCAACCCTCACAATGTCTATGAGATGTTACATGACTCCTTGTGTTTATCCTGTTGCCTCAGATAACTTCCTTCTGTTTGTTTTCTAAGATATCACTCTCTGAGTTCTAGCATGCACAGTTGTGTAGCTGATAATGCACACTATGAAGGTCATGACAATGCTGTGAAACGCACTTGTCACATAAGTGGGCACAGGGGACAGCATTAAGGGCTCTGGATGATTGTAATTTCCCGCCGCTCCATGGGATGGCACTGTGTCCTAATGCCTTTTCTCTTCCTCCCTTTGCAGACCAGAAAACTGATGGCTGTAACACCACTGATGTCACTTCCAGTGTTCATCCACCTGGATCTGCCTCTTCTTATCGGAAGGACTTAAGACCAGAAGATCCTCCATCCAATTTAGAACTCATGGCTGGAAAGACATCTCTGCAATTATTGAATGTTTGTCTTTATTTTTTTTCAATTCCAGTTATACAAGGTCATCACAGTGCTGCCCCAACTCTTTATCATCGTCTATCTGTTCTCTTACACGCTATATAAAGTTAAAGATCGTACATGAAATTGAAGTTTACTGCTGAAAACTTAATTGAAGTGCATATGTCACAGTCAATACAGAGAAAACGTTTTATATGAACACTTGTTTTTGATATCTGCCTTAATAGCAAACCATAAATATTCTAAAGGTAAAATTGCAAATGACAAAATCTCTGTTACTGGCCCACAATGCCAACATGCAGGGCAGGCCCACAGTATACTTAAAAATTGAAAAGTGGGCATCTGTGTTACTTTAATGCTTTTTTTACTTTTTATTCCCATCTAAGACTGCATGTGGATCTCTTAATGCTTCCAATTCTCCTTTTGGGCCTGTTTGCTTGTCTGTCTCCTCTTTCTGCCCCACTGTAAAGTAGTGACAATAGTCTTTTGTCATAATGGGTGACATATTGTCAACTTGACTTAGCGCTACTGCCCTCGGAGCCTGGAGTTCAAGGCTCAGTCCACTCACTGCCTGTGACTGGGTGGGATTTCCCCGGGTACTCCGGGTTCCCAATGACTTCCCAAAGAAATGTTAGGTTTCCTGGTAACTCTCTAATTGGCCCAGTGGGGCGTTGGTGTGAATGCAGATGTTCCCTGGGATTCCCTGTCTTTACTTAGTCCCTGTCTTCTGTCCAGTGCTGATGCTGCTTGTACAAGCTCCAGTCCCAGCAACCCTTAAGTTGGTAAGACGATGTATAGATGGGTTGCTATCTCTATATATATGAAATCTAACGTCTCTCTGTCTGTCTGTATGTCTGTCCTCTTTTCACAAGAGAACTATTTAACGGATTTAGTTCGGGGTTTTCTGTAATTTGCTTGAACATTCTGGTTGATTTTGCGACTTCTCTCATTGCACTAAGAATCATAGTTCGCTTGTTGGAGCGATATATTCACGCTAATCCGAGACAGAGGCTGCAAGCCGAGGGTAAAGGGGAAGCATGACGTCAGGAGAGGGGAGCCAGGCAGGGCCTCCTATCTGTCCTGTTTAACTAATATGCAGGCAGAGCCGCGAGAGATGGCTAGTGTTATATATTTATACTTCTGTATATGCGTATACAGGATATACATATATATGTTTGTGCGTGGGTGTGTGTGTATTGTCACACTTGTGTGCATGGGAAATAACTTTTAGGCTTGTCAACTTGTAATTCTACTGCAAGCCAAGGGTCGCTGATGTCTTGCAATGCTTTTCCTCCCCTTCCCTCTGCAGATCCAGAAACCAACATTTCACCACACACATGACATCACTTCCAGTTAAAGGACTTCTTGATCCGCCCCTTCACCAACTTCATATCCAACACTGCTGACATCTTTCTCCAGTTTGATTGGATAACACTAATACTAACTCCAAAATCCATGACAGACCTGTCCAGTATAGCAGGAGCAAATGACCATGAATGTGCGAAATGAAATCTCTGTGACAGCCCTTGGTAAGAAATGTAAAGTTTTGTCCTGCCAGGTTCCCGTTGCAGCGTGACAATTGGAAGTTATTGGGAATGCTCCCCAGACAGAAATGAACCAAGATAAATTGACACCGACATACAGATGCAGGACAGCACACATCCAGATAAAACTGTAATCCAAGTAAGTGGTAGATTGTAATACAGAGGAGTGTATGATAGATGATTGCGATTCCCCTGCTATCTATTTAGGCTCCTTTTTAAATAGCCCGCCTGACTAATCTCCCCAGCAATACCTGCCTCATCTCAATATTCCCAATAGTGTTACACTGCCGGGACTGCTGGGGAAAGTCAGCCATTTTAAGGAGCACTGCCAAAGCCATGTGTGGCTGTCTGTCTACATGAAACAACTTGGCTCTGGGTAGCCCAATTTTGTTGAAATTCTTCAAGGTGACAGCGTAATAATCATTAAGATATTGTGAAATACACCACATTGCACATATTTTTCAAATTTCAAAATCTCTAATTGTAAAGCATTGGCAAATTTTTTAACTTGTCTTTAATAAAGCACAGAAACATCCAGTGAATTGGTTTACTGTTTCAATTCTACTTGAGAGCGGTTACTTCAATTTGTATATTTTTGATGATTTTGTCTTGTACTTGTTTGACAGACTGAATTGCTTGCAATTTCACGTGCTGAAGCAAATATACCTCACTGCAGGATGGGGCGGGGTTAGATTGTGGGTGGGGTTTGATGGCAGAGAATTAGCATTTATACGAAAGGTTCAATGTTAGATGGGTGTTTATTTATTCAATGATATTCTTTCTTTATTCATACAGAAGTAATGATATTGTTCATTTATTCATTATTGTCCCTTACTGTCTGAGATGGACTGGCGCCTGGTCCAGCGTTTGTTCCTGCCTTTCACCCTATGCTAGCTGGGATAGGCTCCAGCAGAGCCCCACAACCCTGTTCAGGACTAAGTGGGTTCCTAGCTGTACGAATAAGTCTCGTTGCATGCTAACAGCCTGGAGGACCTCATACCAACATGAACAAAAACAATGGGTCAATTACTAACAAATTAAAAAATTAAAACACTTCCCATATCCATCTAGCGAGATCCACCCAAAGTGGCTGGATATCATGGCCGGCTAGTACACTGGTACTGTGAGTGCTGTGCAGAGTGGAGGCAGGCCCTCTGCGTTTTCCCCAATTGATTCTGGGGTCCATCAGGGATGCATTCTGCTCCTATTCTGTTCAATGCTTGCATGGGCTGGGTGTTGGGCAAGGTCGTGGGGTCCAGCGGCTGTGGGGCATCTGTTGGTGAAGAAAGATTCACAAATCTTGACTTTGCTGATGATGCTGTGATCTTTACAGAGTCACTGGAGGCTCTGATTGAGGTTCTCAAGAGACTGAGCGAGGAGTCTGAGTGTCTGTGTTTGCAAGTGTCCTGGATAAAAACCAAGATCCAGGCCTCTAATGAAGTCAGTAGATGGATTGGAAGAGCATGGGCGGTCATGAGGTCACTGGAAAGAGATATGTGGTGCTCTGATATTCCTGCAGAAGAATGAAGGTCCAAGTCTTTAAAGTCCTGTTGCTTTCTATTTTGCTATATGGTTGTGAGACATGGATGCTATCCAATGATCTGAGATAATAATAATAATAATAATAATAGTAATAATAATAATAATAATAATAATAATAATAATAATAAATTACATTTATATAGCACTTTTCTCAGTACTCAAAGCGCTATCCACACAGGGAGGAACCGGGAAGCGAACCCACAATCTTCCACAGTCTCCTTACTGCAAAACAGCAGCACTGGACTGTGATGTCTCTTCGGAGAATCCTTAGGTACCATTGGTTTGCCTTTGTATTCAATGAGCGGTTGCTCACAAAGTCCTGAATGAGGCACATTACCTACATTGTGAGGGAGCATCAGTTACGGCACTACAGCCACGTGGCACCATTCCCTGAGAGTGATCTGGCTTACAGGGTCCTCATTGTCGAGGACCTGAGTGGCTGGACCAGGCCAAGGGGACACCCACATAATACCTTGCTGTAGCAGATAGATGGTCATTTCTGAAAGGTGGGACTGTGTGTGATAGGTGCAGCGACACTTTGTGCCAGCATGTGCCCCCCAACATGACATATCCATCTTACCACATGTACAGGAATCTTTTCATCACTTGATTTGAAATCTGCTGTCTATGAAAGAAACTTTAACCCCTTGATATTGTTAAATGGAATTAAATTCATATTTTATGTACGCAACTAGTGCAATGTAATTACATTCTGTTATCCCTGTGATTTTTGAATTTCACTCACTGTTACAAAACTATGCAATAATTTTACTTAATTGTGAACTTCATGAATTTCCAGCTCTGAACGTGCCTGAATGTTACATCACCCTTACATTTTCTTTCTTGTGTTATAGTTTTACTCGCTCTGTTAATGAATAAAAGTACCCTGTGTGAAAGATTCTGCATTAACTAAAAGGTGAATCCATCCATCATCAAATCCAGTTAATCCAGATCAGGGCAGTGAGGGGTATTGCCAGTCCCAGCAGCATTGTGTGTATGGCAGGTGCAATCTGCATTAATTCTGTAATCATTTAGGCTGAGAAAGACTGGTGGATGAACTTGCATTCAGATCAAGCTGACCTACACTCCCTCATCATCAAACGTGTACGCCAAGCACATTATGTGGCGGAGCGCAGGCTGTTTAAAGCAAACAAGGGTGCACAACGGGCAGAGCAGCACACAATGAAGTCAGCCATCAGACACGCACGCATCTGCACATCACAGCTGGCACACGCGCTCACTGCATGTCTACACGCAAATGCCCAAATGCACACACCTGCTCACCGGTCTCTGATTTTCCTGCATTGTCCTGGCAGGTGCTGGGCTGTCCTTTCCATAAGCAGCCCCAATTTCCAGAGTCGTCCCGTACCAGCCCTGTCCTCTGGGAATCTTGTGAAAACAAATAACATTTGTCAGTCACTTACATAACCTGGCAGGCTTCCAGTCCTGCTTCAACACACAAACACACACGCACACACACACACCAGAGGCCCTCCCAGTGAGGGAAAGCCTACAATAAATAAATAATCTTACAGTGCACTACATGGCAGGCCCACCAAGAAGGCGAGCTGCTCTCTGGCAGCTGTTTCTGCAAAGGGCTGGCACTCCATCACCTTTATTACCCTGGCATTGTGACCAAGAAGGAGGGTATCTCAGAAGTATCCTCAATTAATTTCTTAAAATGAACACAACGAAAACAGAAGGCCCTCACGTACCTCACTTTTCAGTATCGTTCCCCAGGTCTCCACAAACTCAGGCTCATGTCAGTCATGCTGTCTTTGCATCTTTGCACTCATGGTCACATTTTAAGAGACGTCTGTGGGGGCTCAAATGAGTGGAAATGTGATGGGTGAAGGTGCGTACTGCACAGCAAATGGGTTAAGGTAAGAATGTGAAGCTGTGGGAGAATTTGGAATAGTGGCCATTGTCATACAAAAGCAATTTGGCTTTGTCTTCATGCAGCATCTCACTGCTAACCTGAGTGACCTACTGAGGAGTTTTGTTACTTGGGGGTTGAAGTTATCAAATGAATATAGCTTTAACAGGGGGCAGTACTGAATCTGAGATGGGCGAAGACATCTGAGAGGACAAACATCCGCCCATTATGAAAGCACTCAATCTGGGTCAGGACACTACTAGGTGCAAGTCAGGGACAAACCCTGGATGGGGCAAAAGTCCACTGCAGGGCACACACTGGTATGGTGCCAGTTAAGGCTCTTCGATTAGCCTATCATTTAGAGGTAAATCAGAGTGGCCGGGACAACGTGCAAACTTCACATGGGCAATAATCATGTCTGAACCTCTATGGCATCTGAGCAAACATGGCAAAGACAACAAAAACAGATTTAATGGATAGTGTACGCTTTGTTCATTTCCATTCCTTAAACCTCACCACAAGGCTCATCATTAAAACAGCAATGCTGGGCATCTGGAGATCTGGTCTGTTAGATAACTTGACCCTTCATGTTTATTTGACCATCGCATGGCCCGGGTGAGGGTGGGTGGCCAGTCACCTGAACTGTGACAGTGTCCATTATAAATGACCATAACCAACTGACCAACTGACTGCTTTAACAGGGGGCAATACTGAATCTGGGATAGGCAAATGCATAAAGTATTATTAAGAAGAGAAATAAAAAGAAAAGAGGCCTAAGCCACAAATAAAACTGTACCATAACAGGTAACTTTGTGTTTTTAGTTCACCCACTCACAAATAGCCCACCACAACTCACAGCACCAGACGTGGGCTCTAACAAAGTCTGCCTCACCCCATTTTGTTTAGCATCCAGCCCCTCTTAATCGCCTTGTGGGTGTTCAGGTTGTGATAAACATCAGATAAATGTGGGTGTATGGTACAGTGGATAAACAATGTGAAGAATAAAAATTTGCTAAAAGCGGTGCATCTTTGAAAGCTTTTAACAAAAGAATGACGAAGATTCAGGACTGCAGCTCTTTTCAGGGGGTAATCATAGAGATGCGCAATGAGGGGCACGCCACTCACTTACACAGTGGCCGCGTTAGACATGATACAAAGACATTCTAGCACAGGCTCGTTTTATAGCCAGTAAGTGTGTGAGAAATCATTTACAAGGACAAAAATACTGAGCTTGATATGAAGAACTGAATGTTCTCTGTGCCATTCACCCTGAATAATAAAACTTCACGCCACAGGCCTATATGTGAAATGCCACATATGCCAGCCTGGCGCCGCATTTAATGCCTGCTGAGATGAGTGAGCCCATTTTCATTGTCAGATGTGTTCAATATTCTATCCATCTCACCATCACATGTTAAACTGGCTCTGTTTTTAAAGCTGACTTTTTCTGGTCTGTTTTGATACAGCTGTTAATAAATATAACTGAGAGGAACAGAAGGGGGAAGGAAATAGAAACTACTAAACATCCATGTGATTAATACAGGAAAAGCACATTTTCATGTTAAAACTGTTTTTTCAGTCTGACTTAATAGCAAACCACAAACTTTTCAAAAGCAAAAGTGCCAAGGAATAAATCTCTGTGAGCCGACCACACTCTTCAGCATGCAGGGCAGGTAGACTTATGGCTGAAAAAGCGGGCGCCTGTGTTTCTCTAACGCTATCTTCCTTTTAATTCCCACCTTAGACTGCATGTTTTAATAGAAATTTGTGAATTCCCCCATGGGATTAATAAAGTATCTATCTATCTATCTATCTATCTATCTATCTATCTATCTATCTATCTATCTATCTATCTATCTATCTATCTATCTATCTATCTATCTATCTATCTATCTATCTATCTATCTATCTATCTATCTATCTATCTATCTATCTATCTATCTATGTGGATCTCTTATTGCTGCCAATTCCCCTTTTTGGTAGGCTTGTCAGTTTGTCTGTCCCATCTTATTGCTCCACTGTAAAATTTTACACTGCGCAACAGCTAAATGTTCTCGATGGGTGACATACTGTATTGTCAACATGATTTAGCACTGCTAAGGCAACTGCAAGTTTACAGCCTCACCACGTAAAGCGCCTGTCGCCTAATGGCTGATGCTGAGAACATTCCTCCCGGCTGCTGACCTGGCCCCATCACTCCTTGTTTGCTGTGTCTGTGTGTTAATTGAATCGGTAGCCCCCCTTTGAATAAATACCCTGAATGTTCCTGTTCTGATGGGAATAAAGTTGGTTTTCCTGAAGCACTTGGACTCAGCACCTTCTCTTGGGTGCAAGACAGTGACTCACGCATCACTATATATATATATATATATATATATATATATATATATATATATATATATATATGCACTCACTGTCCAGTTTATTAGGTGCACTTGTTCAACTGCTTGTTAATGCAAATATCTAACCAGCCAATCACATGGCAGCAACTTAATGCATTTCATCATGTAGACATAATCAAGACAACCTGCTAAATTTCAAACCGAGCATCAGAATGGGGAAGACAGGGTATTGAAGTGACTTTGAACGTGGCTCATTTTTTGGTGCCAGACGGGTTGTCTGAGTATTACGCAAACTGCTGATCTACCAGAGGATTTCCATACACAGCCATCTCTAGGGTTTATAGAGAATGGTCTGAAAAAGGGAAATATCCAGTGAGCAGCAGTTTTCTGGGTGACAATACCTTTTTGATTCCAAAGGTCAGAGGAGAATGGCCAGACTGGTTTGAGCTGATAGAAAGGCAACAGTAACTCAAATAACCAGTCGTTACAACTGAGTTATGCAGAAGAGCATCTCTGAATGCACTACACATCGAACCTTGAAGAAGATGGGCTACAGCATCAGGAGACCACACTGAGTGCCACTCCTGTCAGCTAAGAACAGGCAATTGAGGCTACAATTCATGCAGGCTCACCAAAATTGCACAATAGAGGACTGGTAGAACATCTGATGAGTCTCGATTTTGGCTGTGACATTCAGATAGTAGGGTCATAATTTGGCACCAACTACATGGAAGCATGGACCCATCCTGCCTTGTATCAATGGATCAGGCTGGTGATCGTATAATGGTGTAGGGGGTTATTTTCTTAGCACACTTTGGGCCCCTTAGTACCAGTTAAGTATTGTTTAAATGCCACAGCCTGAGTATTGTTGCTTATCATGTCCATCCTTTATGACTGCAGTGTACCCATCTTCTGATGGCTACTTCCAGCAGGATAATGCATCATGTCACAAATCATCTCACACTGGTTTCTTGAACATGACAAGAAGTTTGCTTTACTCAAATGGCCTCCACTGTCACCAGATCTCAATCCAATAAACTCCTTTGGGATGCGGTGGAACAGGAGATTCACATCATGAATGTGCAGCCAACAAATCTGCAGCAACTGCGTGATGCTATCAAGTCAATAACCCTAATGTTTCCAGCACCTTGTTGAATCTATACCACAAAGAATTAAGGGAGTTCTGAAGGAAAAAGGGGGTCCAACCCAGTACTAGTAATGCGTACCTAATAAAGTGGCCAGTGAGTGTACATATGGTTCTCCAATGGTAAACCCTGCATAATTGATGAAAAAAGGTGGAAAAATAAATTTTTGAAAAACACAGAAAATCAATAACAAGATCTGTAAAGCAACATCTTCTTCAGTCAGTGGTCTTTTGCCAATGTAGTGTCCTATTTATATTATCCCCGGAGGGAGGGGCAGTTTCAGGTAGGCAGGACAGGAAGTGACATCAGGGCTCTTTGCTGCTGGTTTGAGGATGAAAGACAAAAAGGCATTAGGAGATAGAGAGAGAGAGAGAGGGAGAGAGGGAGAGAGAGAGAGAGAGAGAGATAGATGCTTTATTAATCCACAAGGGGAAATTCACATACTCCAACAGCAGCATACTGATACAAAAAAACAATATTAAAGAGTAATAAAAATGCAAGTAAAAACAGACAATAACTTTGAATAATGTTAACGTTTACCCACAGGGTGGAATTGCAGAGTCACATTGTTTGGGGGAGGAATGATCTCCTCAGTCTGTCAGTGGAGCAGGACAGTGACAGCAGTCTGTCGCTGAAGCTGCTCCTCTGTCTGGAGATGATACTGTTCAGTGGATGCAATGGATTCTCCATAATTGATAGGAGCCTGTTGAGCGCCGTTGCTCTGCCACAGATGTCAAACTGACCAGCTCCATGCCAACAATAGAGCCTGCTTTCCTCACCAGTTTGTCCAGGCATGAGGCGTCCTTCTTCTTAATGCTGCCTCCCCAGCACACCACCGCGTAGAAGAGGGCGCTCGCCACAACCGTCTGATAGAACATCTGCAGCATCTTATTGCAGATGTTGAAGGACACCAGCCTTCTAAGGAAGTATAGCTGGCTCTGTCCTCTCTTGCACAGAGAATCAGTATTGGCAGTCCAGTCCAGTTTATCATCCAGCTGCACTCCCAGGTATTTATAGGTCTGTACTCTCTGCACACAGTCACCTCTGATGATCACGGGGTCCAGGAGGGGCCTGGGCCTCCTAAAATCCATCACCAGCTCCTTGGTTTTGCTGGTGTTCAGGTGTAGGTGGTTTGAGTCGCACCATTTAACAAAGTCCTTGATGAGGTTCCTATACTCCTCCTCCTGCCACTCCTGATGCAGTCCATGATAGCAGTGTCGTCAGCGAACTTTTGCACGTGGCAGGACTCCGAGTTGTATTGTAAGTCCGATGTATATAGGCTGAACAGAACTGGAGAAAGTACAGTCCCCTGCGGCTCTCCTGTGTTGCTGACCACAATGTCAGACCTGCAGTTCCAGAGACGCACATACTGAGGTCTATTTGTAAGATAGTCCACAATCCATGCCACTAGGTATGAATCTACTCCCATCTCTGTCAGCTTGTCTCTAAGGAGCAGAGGTTGGATGGTGTTGAAGGCGCTAGAGAAGTCTAGAAACATAATTCTTACAGCACCACTGCCTCTGTCCAAGTGGGAGAGTGATCAGTGTAGCATATAGATGATGGCATCCTTCACTCCCACCTTCTCCTGGTATGCGAACTGCAGAGGGTCGAGGGCGTGGTATACCTGTGGCCTCAGGTGGTGAAGCAGCAGCTGCTCCATGGTCTTCATCACATGTGACGTCAGAGTGACAGGCCGGAAGTCGTTCAGCTCACTAGGACGTGATACCTTTGGGACTGGGGTGATGCAAGATGTTTTGCAAAGCCTCGGGACTCTCCCCTGTTCCAGGCTCAGGTTGAAGATGCGCTGTAGAGGACTCCCCAGCTCCAGCGCACAGACCTTCGTGGCAATACTCCATCTGGACCCGCTGCTTTGTTGGCACCAAGTCTCCTCAACTCTCTGCTCACCTGGGCTGCTGTAATTGTGGGTGGGGATGTCTCTCCTATGCTGGTATCAGCAGAAGGATGGGTGGAGGGTGTAGTACTCCGAAGTGAGAGTGGGTTAGGGTGGTCAAACCTGTTAAAGAAGTTGTTCATTTGGTTTGCTCTCTTCATGTCTCACTCGATGGTGGCACCTCGCTTCGAGCTGCAGCCAGTGATGATCTTCATCCCATCCCACACTTCCTTCATGCTGTTATTCTGCAACTTCTGCTCCAGCTTTCTCCTGTACTGCTCCTTCGCCGCCCTGAGCTGGACTCTGAGTTCCTTCTGCACGCGCTTGAGCTCATGCTGATCACCGCCTTTAAAAGCCCTTTTCTTGTGGTTCAAAAGGCCCTTGATGTCACTTGTAATTAATGGCTTGTTGTTAGCATAGCAGCATACTGTTCTTACTGGAACTACAATGTCCATACAGAAGTTGATGTAGTCAGTAGTGCAGTCAACAACCTCCTCAATGTTCTCACTATGTGATCCCTGTAGGATATCCCAGTCCGTAGTTCCAAAGCAGTCTCTCAGAGCCTGCTCTGCCTCAAGGGACCACTTCCTGAATGAGCGTGTGGTTGTAGGTAGGACCCTCACTCTTGGTTTGTAGTGAGGCTGAAGCAGAACCAGGTTATGATCTGCATTCCCAAGCGTAGGCAGAGGGGTGGCGCTGTATGCGTCCTTAATGTTTGCATACAGTAAGTCAATAGTCTTATTTCCCTGGGTGTTACAGTCTACATACTGGGAGAAGGCAGGTAATGTTTTGTCCAGCGTCACATGGTTAAAATCTCCAGCGATAAGCACAAGCGCCTCAGGATGCTGCGTTTGTAACTTAGCAACAGCCGAATGGATGATGTCACTTGCTATCTCCATGTCTGCCCGAGGAGGGATGTAAACAATAACAACAATGACGTGTCTGAACTCTCTGGGCAAGTAATATGGATGCAAACTTACGGCCAACAGTTCGATGTCCCTTCAGCAAGTGGAGATTTTGACGTTTACAAGTCCAGAATTACACCACCTTGTATTGACATAGAGAGCTAGACCTCCTCCTTTGTGCTTCCCGCAGGTACTTGCGTCTCTGTCCGCTCTAACTGTGCTAAACCTGGGTAGCTCCACGTTAGCATCTGGGATGGTGGTAGTTAGCCACGTTTTACAAAAGCACAACAAACTGCATTCTCTGTAGGTTCTGACATTTTTCACCAGCGCAGCCAGTTCGTCGATCTTATTTGATTTGACTCAGGATGACATTACAGTTTATCAACCCTATAATATAATACAATTTATGTTTATATTTATGCAATCTTGACAGAAAGAGGCAGGGTTAAGGGTGGAAGTGGATGTGACTTCATAGGTCCATGTGCTGTCGATCTTCTGTCCTGGATGTGGAGAAGGGAAAAGCTTTAAGACAAGAGCACCAAACTTTGGCTTGGAATGGTATTACCTTTATTAAATGCTCCCCAAGACTGTCCCCTAATATATAATACATATATATCTTGTCAAGTTTGGGTCACAAAGTTGCACAGCAGAGTACTGAAGGTTTGCCAAGGAGTAGAAACTTTATTGCTGTTCAGGCAGAAACAATGCACTTGATGCATTGGCCCCAATTCTTGCTCAAAAGAACACAACATCTTCTTCATTAAACAGGTACAGTGGCTCGGAAGCAGCGGCGGGAGCAGAAGGAGTCTGGGGAAAGAGAGGCAGGAGAGTGGGACAGAATTCCTCCCAGAATTCCACAAAAGAGGAAACAATGCCATTTTGAACTGAGATTTTTATTGCTCTTTATCATGCATTTTAACTTCTGTCTATTGCTTACTTCAGACCATTTATCTTCTTGTTCCTTTTGTCTTTTTACAATATATACTATTTATATATACAGTATATATATTGTAAAAGAGGGCACAAGAACAAAATGAAAGGTGTGGGGCCACCCCATATACTTGGAAAAAAGGTCATTGTAGATATTGTAAGGAAAATACAAACAGAAAAAGGTTTGGGGATCCAGCCCATATATTGTGAAGCAAAATATCAAAACCATAATGCCAGAGTAATCTCAAAAGACTGAGTCCCAAGCAGAATTAAAGGGAAAGGTGAGGTGGTTAGCTTTGTATAAGCAGTGGGCAGGAAGAGGCGGGTCCGTGAGGGAACTAGCGGAAGTAAGGTCAGTAGGAGGGCGTGGTCTGGACGGGGATGTGGAAGTTGCTGTTGGTTTAACTGGGTTTCCCTTCTGATGATCTGTAGAAGAGAGAGAAAAGACTTTAGTGCACTTCATGAACCCCCGACTCAACATCTTACCCTCAGTTAATTCCTTTAAGTGCCTCCTGTGCACAAGCACAGTATGTGACAATATGTCTATACAGACATGAGCTCAAAACAGAACTGAGGGCAAAGAGACATTGGTAGCATATACTGTATATAACAGGTAGACAGAAAATAATGCAATGGGTCGGTGGAATTCTGGGACTGGAAATGACATCAAAAGGAGGTGGGATCTGGAGGACTGGAAGAGGAAGTGACGTTGGCTGTCTTCTGAGGACCTGAAGTGACTGCAAGGAATGAGGAGAAAGAGTTAAAGGGCAGCACCAATCCCTGGTCTGGCAGGACCATGCATGTTTTTGAGCCCATAAATTGTCTCCCAAGCGCATGTGTGTGAAAATATATATTGTAAAATTATATTACACTGTTTTTTGGGTTTACATTTTTGCCTTTCTTGTTATGTTGTGTGTTAATCTAATCATTCTGCATATGTAACATTGTAAACATGAACAATAAGTGCACATAATAAGAATAAATTGTATTTGGGGTGTAGTTGCCTTTCATTTTTATAGCCTAAAATGTGAGCTCATTGTCTCATTGTCTGTTGTTTGTCATTTTTAGCTGTGCCTGTTTGATAAGACCATAAACTAATCTTGGCTAAGCTCCTCTTTAGAGAGACTTGTAGATCAAATTATCTGTTCTAGGCCTTGTGATGTAATGGTACCCTGCATAGACCTCCAGCCATGGTTTGGACCCCCTGATTCTCAAAGTAAATGCCAATAACTAATAAGCAATTTCAAGTGAAAGTCATAATCAGATGGCGGTGTACTTTTATTGGGATGGTCACAGAATCTTCAGGCACACAACGGGACCAAGTGTTCAATAAATGGCTAGCAATGGTTGTCCCGGTCACTAAATCTCAACCTGTTAGAGTTGCTATGAGTGATTCAGGGCCAAAGGTGACGTATCTCACCACAGGAATCAAAATATCAAATGATGGAGCCTCCCTTAAAATTGTGGTGTCATAACTCAGTTCTGAGCACTTATACAGTGGCATGCAAAAGTGTTCAACAGCACAGCACTCTGGGTAAAACTAGTAAAGGGGTAGGCTCATGTGATACAAGCAGGTCACATACAAGTCCACACACAAAGACACCAACACATTTCCAGTTTTCTTCTAATTGTACATTTAGTGTTTGATTTTTAGCCCACCACTAGGATGTACAACACAGTGTTGTATACTAAGAGTGGAAATACCATCCAACAGGACTGTGATGTCTCATGGAGTCATGAGGAGCTGGGAAAAGAAAAAGTCAATCTAAACCAGTGGTCCCCAACTCCGATCCTGGAGGGCCACAGTAGCTGCAGGCTTTCATTTTAACCCTTTCCTTAATTAGTGACCAATTTAGACAGGAGTCCCCATGGACTATGATGTTTGCTGATGACTTTGTGATCTGTAGCGATAGTAGGGAGCAGGTTGAGGAGACCCTGGAGAGGTGGAGATATGCTTTGGAGAGGAGTGGAATGAAGGTCAGTAGGAACAAGACAGAATACATGTGTGTAAATGAGAGGGAGGTCAGTGGAATGGTGAGGATGCAGGGAGTAGAGTTGGCAAAGGTGGATGAGTTTAAATACTTGGGATCAACAGTACAGAGTAACGGGGATTGTGGAAGAGAGGTGAAGAAGAGAATGCAGGCAGGGTGGAGTGAATGGAGAAGAGTGTCAGGAGTCATTTGTGAGAGACGGGTATCAGCAAGAGTGAAAGGGAAGGTCTACAGGACAGTAGTGAGACCAGCTATGTTAAATTTTGTTGGGGACGGTGGCACTGACCAGAGAGCAGGAGACAGAGTTGGAGAAAGTAGAGTTAAAGATGCTAAGGTTTGCACTGGGTGTGACGAGGATGGATAGGATTAGAAATGAGTACATCTCAAATATGTGCATGTCGGGTTGATTCCCAGTTCTAATTTGGTTCCTACTGTGAGTGAGGGTGCATTTCATGTAATTAGAACAATCATGACAAATGTATGCCATTCAGCTCAACGTATTCACCTCGATTGTCCAAAACAGCATGAAGCCAAGATCTAGAGCACCGTAAAATCCAACGCTACACCACACCCCCTGATCGTTTATTCCATTTGTCTCTGGAGAAATAAAGTTTCTCATATTAGTGTGAAATCTGCTCTGAAGATGTTTCTAATTGTGTCTCCATGTTCTTGTTGCAGGATAAAAAGTAACAGCCTGGCTCCACAGCACTAATTCCTTTCATAATTTCAAACAGTTCGGTTCTGTCACCTCTTAATATCGGCTTAAAGTTTGCAAGTGTGACAGGGACAGGACATGCTCTGGGCACTCTGCAGCCTTATACTGAAGTAAGGGCTTTGGAGAATGCCATGTTAGGTATCTTACTTTATAGTCAGCTCTTCTGCCTCACAGTTCAAGGGAGATGAGCTTAGCTCATTGATGGGTCACTGCCATGCTATCACAGCTTACACATTTTCCCAGTGTCCACGAGGTTGTTGTCTCCGGCTACTCCAATAACCCCCCAAATTTCAAAGACACAAATATTAAATTTATTGTAGTGTTGCATCAGTAGTATGATTTTATCTTTGGTGTCAATACCAGCTTTTGAACCTCAGCATCGGTACCAAAATGGTTCTAAAGCCAAACCCCCATGACATTAGTCTCCCTGGTACCCCGATGAATTGCTCGCCTTTATGATGTGCCTCACTATACACCACTTCCCTCTTGATATCCATGAAGTTCCAATGTCATTAAAGCAACAAGGGAATAAGTCCCCATTAAGTCCCAATTGTGTCAAAGCAATAAGCTGTGGGGACCCCTTGAAGTTCCAATCACAGTGAAGTGTGTTTTGAGTTTTGTGAAGCCAATGAAGTAATAATAATAATAATAATTCATTACATTTATATAGCGAAGTGGACAATTGCAATAGTAGTGCTGAAGGGCAGCAGGGTGGTGGGGACAAAAAGAGGAAAGCAGATGTTTACTTCTGGTACCTGTGACCGGGTGAAGAGGTCGAGGATGCCACATAAAAGATTGGGGTCCCAACCTCATTTAAACATTCTCCAGAAAATGAACAAAACTAAGTGTCCTCGGCATTCGAAATAGAGAAGCTTGCAGAAGCCCCGAGGTATAGCACTTCAGTGGGAACTCTGTCACCATTGACAACCAGATCCGGAGAGAACACCTCCGTCCAGGGACCACCCATTTTTATGGTGTCCTATGCAGAAGAGGTGGAGCCTTTGCAGGGGATTGTGGGTGAGGCTAGGTGTTTTCCTGAGATGTTTCCTTGGAGCTGCGAGGAAAAGAGAAGAAACTGTTGGTGCCAGCATCCCCTTTCGTATCCAGGTGGTGTCAAATACCTTCTCAGACCCTGGAAGGTGATCCTCAGGCACAAATGCATGACATACTGAAAATCCTGAACTACTGGTACAGTATCATTTTAAAATTTGGATTTTTTGGTACTTCTCCAGTAAAGGTATCCCAGCCAACTCTAATTGATTTACAACAGTAAATTAGCCCAATATGAAAAAATGGATGCGCAGGTACTCTGCGATGGGCTGCCATCCCTTTGTGGGCTGCTTTCTGCCTTACACCTTGTTGGCATGGTGAATGTCAAATAGAAAGTTGGGTTCATTTTGATTCTGAGGTTCATTCTGTGTGGAATTTACATGTCGTCTCTGTGTTCCTTCATGGATTATTAACTGAGCCCAGCATGTGGGTCCATGTTAACTTGTTTGTCCTGTAACAAGCACTCTGCACTCTGGAGGTTTATTCCCATTGTATCTGCTTACTTCCAAGTGATATTACACTGCTAAGCTGTGGTGTGTAATAATCTTGTCTTAATGGTTCTCGACAGCTCCAGACAGCACAATTTGAACCTGTGACCATCAGCATACTGCACTTAATTCTCACTGATATGCGATGCACATCACTAAAATATAAAATGACTGCACCCCAGGATGCCGATCAAATTGCATGCTGTAATCTCTCACTTTCCTAATGGACATGTAGTACAAGTATCAGGCACAAAGTACCCTGGCAGCGCTGGCTGCCCCCGTACTACTCAATGACCGCAGCCAGGGATTACAAAGTACCACTTATCAAAGTCTAAGTTGCTACGGCTCAAGAGAACAAGAAAGAGGCTGTAAATAATAAACACTCAGCCCTAGGAAAGTCTCATTGTGTACCGCTGAGTCACTTGCAGAACAGAGTGTTCAAGACAGGGGCAACTGCAGAATGGGACCTGAGGGAGAGTGAGAGGACAGGGCTACTCTGTTTCTTGCAGCTGGACCACTATAATCGGTTTACTTAGTAAACAGCTGTGTGGAATTAGCGCAGCTAACACTTAAATAATAAACAGATGCCGAAGGCGTCTTCTGCCGTGTGTGGGGCACAGCTCAGCCCACAGCATGCTTACAGATGCTGCAAGAACAGAGACGTCCTGTTTTTGCATTGAGCGGGGTGAGTAAGTGGCTCACTCATGCCTGTCTGTCACTCGATTGGCACTGCGTCTGACTGTCATTTGGTGTTCACTGCACACAGCTTTTTAGGCAAAGCACAACCAGACTACTTGGGCCAATAGTCTTCACCAGTGAACGTCGTACCCTGGGGTACATCATAACTGTCCTGTGGGCAAATTCCACAGGAGGGGCTGGAAAATGTTAAAGTGACCTATGCTGCCCAGCTTGGCATGTGGCTATTGCAAACCTCACAGGTAAAAGTTGATTGAAGGTGAAGTTACTTTACTTTATGAATCTTGATATTGTGGTGAACACTTTTATAAGGAATTTGTAAAGCAATCAGAGTTTTGACATTTGAAGCAGGGATGCTTATACTAATTTTCTCCTGCACTTTTCCCACCCTGAACTCTGACGATCGGATAAATGCCAGTAGCGACATCAGCAGGTTTTTTTTCTATGGTTTTCACCCTCACTACCCAAAACCACAACTACTGAAGCATTGCCCTCTGCATTTAAAAGTCAAATAGTTGACTCATAGGTTCAATGGAAAGCTTGTTTGCCTAAAATGGCTGTTTGGAATTAAGACCACAAATGGTCATCTGCGGTCATCTGAAACTTGTTCCACTGATGCGTAAATTCCTATCTTTGTGTTTACTTTCTCGTATACGAAGTATAGGGAAAGTATTGTAATTGTCCAAAAAGTCGATTTTGAAATTTTGATGAATCTCGACGTTTTAGACCTCCCTGGCTTTTCCATATACGAGGTATAGGGAAAGTATTGAAATCCTCCAAAAATTTCATTTCAAGATTTTGATGTATATTGACATCCGAAAATACCATGTTTGGAATTATGTCTGTGTGTCCGTCTGTGTGTGTGTGTGTGTGTAAACAAGATAACTTGCGTACGCTTTCACTTAGGTCAACCAAATTTTGCATACAAGTATTGGGTACAAAACGTAGATTTCTATCAACTTTCGGGTTATTTCCATTAACCGGAAGAAGTATGTTACCTTTTATTCATGCAGCTGCAGAGTTCGATTTATTCAACTTTACTTTTATAATAATTGTTCAATATATTATTCATTTGATTTAATTTGATTGGTTGTTGATGGTTCTTTAATGTATATAATATAAAAATATAATCATTGTCTTGCGGTTTACTCCTCAAATATCCATCCCAATATCTGAGTATACAAGAAAGTCTAGGGGAGGCCACTCCTGATTTTTTTTCCCATTTTGGGACATAACAGGTTTGTTTATTTTGGCTTGTCTTTCAGGTATTCCTTCTCAGAATAATTTTTACTTTTGTCTGTGTCTTTTTTGGATGCATTTTGTTAATAACTTTGTTTTTCTCATTTGGGCCAGAGGTTTTATGGTGCCTCTCTCCCTCTTGTAATTTATGAATTCAACATTATTTACTAGTATTGAGCAGTGAAATTCACCAAAGCAGTTATGCTTTGTTCACAGAATATTTTCCTGAAAGTCTGCTATGTGGCAGGCTTAGGCTGACATTTTTTTCCAAACATTTATGGTGTTTTGCGAAGCCAGCGTAACATCATTGAGCTGTAGCAGCCGTGCACAGAACCTTGACGCATGCCTACTGTAAGACCGTTGCTGAAGTGGCCATAGCTGGGTCGCAAGCACAAGAGCAAAACAAAAATGTCATTTTTAGCTACTGAGTGCTTGATAGTGTTGTGCGATATTTTTCCCAGTCTCTAACCACACTAGCTTCTTCTACCTATCATTTCAATCCCCAGGGCTCTTCGATTGATGTATGTGGGACATAAGTGAACTTAAAAAGGTAAAAATGGGTCTCGAAGCTACAAATGTTGAGAAACACTGTTAGATTTCCATCCTGCACATGTTTAAAAAAATAAACTAAAAACTTATAGTATGACAAGCACTGCCACCGGGAAAAATAACACCAATCCCTGTGTGCCAGCACCGCATGGCTAGTTATGCATGCAAATTAGCCACATGCAAAGCAACCAGCTCAAAACACACCTTAAAGAAGCCTTCCCTATCCCTCTCCACAATCAGAAAACATGCAGTGAAATACATTTTTTTTTTTGCTGTTTACAAGTCATTTCTTCATTCATGATGGAAGAAAAAAGTATGAAGCTTCTGCACAGACTCATGGAAAAGTAAAAAGACGTTCCTGCTGTGCCCGGAGTCACGACTTCAAACAATGGAACAAGGCAGTGCCCCGCCAGCACTTCATGGCACAGCAGCAGTTCCCTAAAATTTGGAACTCTGTGAGCACAATCATTGAGATTGTATTTATTTATTGCTAGTTTGTGGTTGTTTGTTTGTGGTATTTGTTCTGTCTGTATCTTCAGTTGTTTGAGTAGTTAGCACTGCTGCTTCACAGCTCAGTTCACATATTTGAGCACAATAATGGCTCCAGTATAGTTTGCAGACTTTTCCTGCCCTCAGGGACACTTAAAAGACCATTGCTCCATTCCAATCCACTCAACACCAGGTCAGTTCATCCTTCCCCATTGACTTCCATGCAGTTCATGGAGTTTGGTGAAGTTTGCCAACATTTCTGTGATTTCGCAAACTCATGGCAAAGCAAGCTCAACGGGTTTCACTCATCACTACTGCTTATCCCTTTTTTTGTTGGGACTGTGCTGGCCAAATAGCCTGCTTCTAGATTGTCAGGTCAGGATTGTGTTTGCTGCTAGGCCACATATTGAGTCTTGTGGCTTGATTTATGAAATTCAGTCTGTTATTGAGTTTCTCCAGTTTATACGTAATGATATGTTCAGATAAATAAGAAGGGCCTAGGCTATTTACAACTTTAAGTATTAGAGAAAAGATTTTGAAATCAGCCCAAAACTTGACTGGAAGCCAGTGTAAGCGCTTAAGGACAGGAGTTATGTGATTGTACTACGAGGGGCACTTTTATATTTTTGTTGAAAACAGTGAAGGTGGGAGGAGTTGTAATTGGTCATGTCTGACAGTGTCATTTGACTAGTTCTGTCTGGCAAGCTAGCTGCCCTTGGAGTTTAGTATAAGAGTTGTCACCTTGTGTTGTAGATGGCTGTGCACCAAAGAGGAACAGCATTCTGTCTCATACGCTTTTTGTGGGCAGAAGGTGTGCCGGGAGCACAAACTCATCTCCACATATGTGCTCAGTATGGGGATAAAGTTCTCTCTCGTAGTGCGTTCTATGAGTGGATTGAAATGTTCGAAAATGGCCGTACTAGTGTGACGGATGCAGAGCGCTCCAGACGTCCAGCAACAGCCATGACCACGAGGAATGAAGAAAGAACCCTGATGTGAAAGCAGCGGTGCATCAGTGGCTACGCACTCGACCAAAAACATTTTTTGCTGATGACATTAAAAATTTGGTACGATGCTGGAAAAAATGCATCACAAAGGAAGGTGACTATGTAGAAAAGTGACGTAATTTGTTTTTGAAATTCTTAATAAATAGAGTGAAAACGAAAGTGAGGAGACTTTTTGAACATCCCTCATAATACTAATACTTGGAATGAATCTTGCAGCAGTATTTTGAATTAACTGGAAGCTTCAAACAGCCTGTAAATAACCTATTGCACTTGTAATAAAAAGAACCAAGATAAAGAACAAAGAACAAACCATAAAAAGAACAAAGATAAAAAGTTGGGACACCTGCTGGTGATCTCCATATAATATAAAAATTAGAAAAAACAAGCAATAGACTGTAAATCAGTATATGCTGTTCAGTAACATCTTCTCAGATGTGAGTCCCAACTCACTGACATCTTCTGGGCTGCAGGATTTTATTTAGTTTTGACAGGAAGAGGCGGAGTTACGGGTGGAAGTGGAAGTGACATCACAGTCCTTCATAATTCAGCACATACAGCCTGCGTCAATTGTCACTGGTGGTCCGAGCACTGCGGGATGGCATATTGCTATTGCTCACTTCCCTCAGCTGCTCACACTCTTGTTCTTTTCTTCTTTTTATTTGTGACTCCTGCAGAGAGAGCAGTAAAAAAGAATGTTTTTGTGATTTTCCAGTTCAGTCAGTAATACCTCGTGTTCACATATTCTTAAGTTTCATTTTCTGTCTTTTTCCTTCTGCTCTTCCAAAATTTGTAGTAAAGTGTTCACTCAGGAACATGGGCACATTTATATAGTGACTAACAAAATACCCGCGCTTCGCAGCGGAGAATCAGTGTGTTAAAGAAGTTCTGAAAAAGAATAGGAAACATTTTAAAATTAACAATTGTCAATGTAATTGTCGTAGGCTTATTTTAGTATTGACAGTGAATTTAATGATTGTAAAGAGTTTAATTTATGATTGTAAATGTTGTGTATGAGAAATGTACATTTTTACGATGTAAGGATCTTTTTGTAAACAACATTTGCAGTTCTGCCCTCGCGTTGTAAAATGACCAAGCTGTCTGCTGAGTTTACTATTCAGCATGCAACGTACAGTTGGCCATGTGAGAAGCAATCTTGTGTCAAGTCAATGCCGACCGTTTTTAGAGTCTGGCCCTGTGACTTATCCATTGTCATAGAGAAGCAGACCCTTACTGGAAATTGGAGGCATTTGAATTGGAATGGGAGGTCAGAGGGTATGAGAGGGATGAGAGGAATAAATACAGTCTCCCCTGAGCCAGGTCTGGTGAAGACAGTTGCCTCAATGAGGTTCTTGTGCAGAGATTTGATCTGAAGCCTGGTGCAGTTACAAAGTTTTGGTGGTTGTAAGTTTCGTAGTAAAGCGGTGTAGTAAACGAAAAGGCAGGAGTCACCAGCAGGAAGACATGAAGCAAGGCCAACAATAACAGGCTTGAAGCGGTGGAGTAAAGAAGAAGGGAGCAGTGAGCATGACGAACAGCTGAGGAAAGTAAGGAAGTGAGTGAGAAGGCACATGAGTGCAGGATGTCGTTAATGTATATAGGCAGAGAGCCAACCACATGGTAGGTGTGTGGACAGCGGCCGTATGGAAAAAGGAAGGGGGACCGGGGGCGTCCCTTGTGCATCTCTGCCATGAAATAAATCATCTGTTAATGGAAATAAGGAATGAAACTGCCAAAAGGAGAGGTCAGTTCCAAAAGTTCCTTATGGCATAATGGTGAGAACCGCCAAAAAGAAGACGTTATTTTCGACAGTTTGTTACGGGGCACAGCGCGAAATGAAACATACTTAATGTTTGTAAGTACAGTGTAAAGGATGAGCATGGGAAATTTGGGCTTCCTACGTATATTGGAAGTCGCAGAAATAGTGAGGAGGGGTTTCCCATATCTATACAGTATATACAGTTTAGGGGGTACACCTGTTTCCCCCCCCTTGGGTGTTGCAATACGACATGAAACATACCTAACTTTTGTAAGTACACTGCAAGGAATGAGCATGCGAAATTTCAGCTTCACACCTATATGGAAAGTGGGAGAATTAGTGATCAGCCAGTGAGGGCTTTGCCTTTTAAATGTATAGATTAGATCGTGAATATTCAAAAATGGCATTTTTAACCATACATGGTTACTGGTGGGAGGTGATGACAAGTGGCTAAAGGCACTTACATGCATAGTTCTAAGTTGATTTGAGATTTCTAAAAGAACTTGGTGTGGCACCTGGTGTGTGCAGTTTTATAAATCCAATTGTATTGTGTGATTGTGTGTGCCATTTTGGAATGTAAGCAAGGTTTTATACATGAGGAGGAGGAGAGAGGTTTGGAGGAGGCACTGTTACAGCCCATTGCTGCACCCACCAGACGACAAACCACCTCAGGATCCCAGATTAGGACCTGAGTGCCAGCCAAGCCAACGGGGGACACCTCAGCATCACGATAGTTCAGATGGAATGGGACAGCGTGAGGTTTTTTTATGGTGGCTAGAGTGCCAATCCTGCCACCAACCCCCAGGTTTTTCTCTGCAGGGCCTACTTGAAGGGTTGGATGCTGGATGCAGATTAACGTCATACCCAGGACGGAGCGATTGCAGGTTAAGGGCCTTGCTCAAGAGCCCAACGGAGTGAAATCACTTCTGGCATTTATGGGATTCAAACCAACCTTCCAACTGACGGCGCAGATCCCAATGTATGCATGAGGCCCCTGGTACATAATTAGAAATGACTAGAGTATTTCTAGCTTTCACTGCCCTTCATATTGGACACAACTGAGGTCTGTATATTCCTAACCATCACTTCTCGTTTTTTTCTGTGTTTTTTTGCTCTTTTCCTATGAGCACCTGACTCCAGCCTTCACCCCCTTACTTACTTACTTCTCTGAGCCCACGTAAGAATACTCCTATCCCCAGACACTACGCATATTTTGTGTTTTAGTACACATGTTAAGAGCAACTATGGGCACCTGAAGGTTTGACAAAGAAAGTGAAAATGGACTGAACATGTGCCATATCATGGCCTTAACATCGCTCAGTGCTTCCAGCCTACCTACACCTAGAACTGCCTGGCTAACAGATAACACTCGATGTCATATTTACTTATTGAAAACATAAATGTTATGAAACAACATACTGTAATGGAAACTGCAAGTTTATGAAGTGAAATGTTAAATATTGAATATAAATAGATGTTAGTCTGCATAAATATTACCACCTGGCGTTTGTCAGGACACTGTCATCTGTGAAGGCTCACACACTGCTTAAAAATAAAAGACAAACTGTTAGGATGACCCCCTTTGTATTTGCCACAGGCTGTTATGTTTGCCACAAACCAAAGAAGGGCAGACTAGAAATAATGGATGTGACCAGAAGGAGAAACGTCAAAAAACCAGAAGAAGAATCTGTCCCACCTTTCATCTTCACTACTAAACCAAAAATCAAAACAATAGTCTGTGACACCAATAGTGAATACTGACAGCCATGTGCAGAGATTTCTTCGGATTTATCTGCAAACTCAGAATAACAGGAAGTGCTTGGTTCTCAGTTTTTATTCTTTCATAGCAGCACCATATCAGCTGATATTCAAAATGCTGGCGTCCATGAAAACAAAGATGGTGTCAAAAAAAAAAAGATGCCAAATATTTTGTCTTTTTATGAGCAAATTATTAGGCACACCTGCTTATCTATGCAATTATTCAATCAGCCAATCATGTACCAGCAGGTCAGGAGCTTCAGTTGATGTTCACAGCAAACACCAGAATGGAGAAGGAAAATGTGACCTCAGTGATTCCGACTGTGGCATGATGTGATTTCTGAGAGGCACAACATCACTGGAAATTTGAAGACTGAGAAAATATAACCTGGTCTGATGAATCTCCATTTCTGCTGAAGCACACAGTTTTAGAGTATTTGGCGCCAACAGCAGGAGTCCATGGGATTAGATCAGGGATCGGCTCTGAGCACTTTCTTATTTGCAATGGTGATGGACAGGTTGACAGATGAGATTAGACAGGAGTCCCCATGGACTATAATGTTTGCTGATGACATTGTGATCTGTAGTGAGAGTAGGGAGCAGGTTGAGGAGACCCTGGAGAGGTGGACATATGCTCTAGAGAGGAGAGGAATGAAGGCCAGTAGGAACAAAACAGAATACACGTGTGTGAATGAGAGGGAGGTCAATGGAATGGTGAGGATGCAGGGAGTAGAGTTGGCAAAGGTGGATGAGTTTAAATACTTGGGATCAACAGTACAGAGTAATGGGGATTGTGGAAGAGAGGTGAAAAAGAGAGTGCAGGCAGGGTGGAATGGGTGGAGAAGAGTGTCAGGAGTAATTTGTCACAGACGGGTATAAGCAAGAGTGAAAGAGAAGGTCTACAGAACGGTAGTGAGACCAGCTATGTTATATGGGTTGGAGACGATGGCACTGACCAGAAAGCAGAAGACAGAGGTGGAGGTAGCAGAGTTAAAGATGCTAAGATTTGTATTGGGTGTGACTGAGGATGGATAGGATTAGACATGAGGACATCAGAGGGTCAGCTCAGGTTGGACGGTTTGGAGACAAAGTCAGAGAGGCGAGATTGCGTTGGTTTTGACATGTGCAGAGGAGCGATGCTGGGTATATTGGGAAAAGGATGTTAAAGATAGAGCTGCTAGGAAAGAGGAAAAAAGGAAGGCCTAAGAGAAGGTTTATGGATATGATGAGAGAGGACTTGCAGGTGCTGGGTGTCACAAAGGAAGATGTAGAGGACAGAAAGATATGGAAAAAGATGATCCGCTGTGGCAACCCCTAATGGGAGCAGACGAAAGAAGAAGAAGAAGCAGAAGTCCATGCACCCAACCTGCCTTGTGTCAACAGTCAAGACTGTGGTGATGATGGTGGTGTAGTGGTGTGAGGAATGTTATCTTGGCACACTTTGGGCCCATTAATACCAATCAATCATCACTTGAATGCCACAGACTATCTGAGTATTGTAGCTGACCATGTGCATCCTTCCTTGGCCACAATTTACCCATCTTCTAATGGCTACTTCCAGCATGATAGTGCACCGTGTTGCACAAGTCACCTCAAGTTGGTTTCAGGAACATGACAATGAGTTCAGTGTCCTTTGGTGGTCTTCCCAGTAACCTGATCTGATTCCAATGGAACATCTTTGGGATGTGGGAGATCACAAGGTTCACGGCATGAATGTGTAGATGACGGATCTGCAGAAATTGTGTGGTGCACTCATATCAACATGAACCAGAATCTCAAAGGAATATTTACAACATCTTGTGAAATCCAGGCCATGAAGAACTGAGGCTGTTTTGGGAGTAGAGGAGGCCCTACCCAGTATTAGTGAAGTGGTCCTAAGAATTTACTAAGGCAATGGACAGTAAAGTATGAGGGTCCAATTTCAGTCATGACCCTCCCCAACAAATGCTCCAGTTCTCTAAATATGGAAATGAGCATACAATCCACTGGTAGTTTGGAGAGTACTTGCAATGAAATATTAACTCAAGTGTATTAATATATGGGTTTGTATTTTTCCTTCCACCATATGGTTGGAGTTTCCCATAACTGAGTCATGACCCAGCTCTTTCAGACATGGTGGAGACCCAGAGATGGGTGAGGCCAGCTCCCTCTGAACCAACAGGCCACTGTCTGTGAAGCACTCTGCCATCATGTCTCATGTGTCCACTTAATGAATGTCTCTGTCCCCCAGTCCATAGAAATATGGTGGGCGTTGAATATCCCACAGGTACTGAGATGCTTGTCTTATCTGAAGAATGTTCACCACAAAATCAAAGGATTAGACATGTCCACAAAAAACGGGAGGAGCCAAAACCCATCTCAGCCAAGCAGAAGAAAACTTTCTGAAATTTAAAAAAAGGGAGCAAAGAGGCAAGCATGTGCTAACCGATGCAAGCACACTGGTGGAGGTCTGCCAAAAGTTTGTGGCGAGTACTTGCTGGCATTGATCTGCATCTCCAGAGCTGGGGAGACTCCTCGAGCCGCACACACACACACATTCTCTCGGTGATTACTCAGCACTAACGCAATACAGCGTAATTAGCGGTCTGTTCCTCTGTCTGCTTTTGAACCCACCAGCCAATGGGCTTCAAGAACATGTTTTACTTAGGTTTGGAGTCGCAGTCCATGCTGGCCGTGCGCCAGTTCCAGAGGCACAAAACTGAAAAACGACCCTGAGTATTTTTGCTATGCAAAAATCTTTGAGTCCTTAAAAATAATAAAAAGCAGGGAGTGGAAACAAGTGATTAAGCACAATATGATGATGCTCCTGTAGCATGCTACCTCGGTATTTTAAGGGGACGCCCCACAACGTGCCCATGTTCTGCACCGTTACCACACAACAGTCTGTGGAGCACAGGAGAGATATAAACCAGGACTGGTCTCCCCTTGACTTTCTCATATACAGTACTCAGATATGGGGATGGATATTTGAGGAGTAAACCGCAAGACAATTATTATATTTGTTATATTATGTATATTAAAGAATCATCAACAACAAATCAATTCTAATTAATAATATATTGAACAATTATTATAAAAGTAAAGTTGAATAAATCGGACTCTGCAGCTGCATGAAAAAAAAAGTGCCACTTCTGGAAATACCTCAAAAGTTGATAAAAATCTACATTTTGTACCTAACACTTGTATGCAAAATTTGGTTGACCTAAGTGAAAGCGTATTCAAGTTATCGTGTTTAGCTGCTACACCGGGGTTGGCTTCCCAACAAGAACACACCGAATGGGCTGGTGGGACGGGGATTACGGGACAATGTCACTGTCTACTATGGGCAGAGCATTCCCCCATACACCGGGTGGCAGCATTCTGTCTGAACAGCCACAGTATGGGCACCAGCGGAGCAGCATGTGAGTTGTGGTCCCATGGGTCTGCCCTTCTGGGCTCTGTGGGTTGCCACCAGGGGGAGCGATGGATTACTAATGGCACAAGTACCATTGGGGTCCTGCCTGACCCGGAAGTGCTTCTTGGGGGTAATGCATTGAGGGCTAGAAATACTCCAGGGTCTGGGTTCAAAAGCGAGCCCTCCACTCTACTCGGGGGAGTTAAGACTCAGTCAGAGTCGGAGTCGGATGTGGGCGAGGGAGATGAAACAGAGAGATTTGTAAGAAGGCATTGTTGCCATTAAACTTGTTGATTGTACTTGGACTGTCATGTGAGTAGTTGTATTTGGGGCGCTACAACCCCCACTAGACGCCACAACGTCCTTCTGTCAAGGAGTCTTTTAGAGACTGGACAAAATGTCGAAAACATATCAAATACCTGAAATGAAAGTAGAACAGATCTCTAAAATCCAGTGTTAGCGCCATTCTCACAGAATATGACAGAAATTTACTGGCATGTCGGTTTTCACAGGATCAGTTTAACTTGAGATAATTTTTATGTACTTTTTTGGAAATTAAAAGGTTCTTTAGTCTTTACAGAGATATGACTGTAAAAAATCACTGACATGACTGTGTGATGCCTCATGCATCAGTCTTACCATGCTGCAGCTTGTAGTTCGTAACCAAAGACAAACCAGCTTGAGAGAGGAAGACACCAACAAAATGGCAGGTGGTAGAAAAATGAACAATTCTTTATTAAAAGGCGATATCTAAATATCCAAAATAAAGTTTAGTGAAAAACATTTATACATGTCTGTCAGTACCTTGTTCTTGGTGAACAAGTTAAAAATGATAAAATATGAAAAACCCAAAATTAGAAGAAAAATCAAAAATAACAAGTTATTCCTTTTCTTCTATCAATAGGCAGCTCTAGAAAATAAAAGGATCTCAAAAGTAAAATGACACAAATAAAAACAAACCAACATTCAGCTCACCAGATTATCCCCACTTTCTCCCTTAGGGCAAAACAGGGAATTCAGTGCACTCCCTTCTCTTGTTAAAAGTCACTTAGAGGGTCTCTGAGGTGCCACTCACTATGAAAAGGCTCAAGGCAAAATGATGATCGCTGGCATCATTTTTGTCCTCCCATTCCATCCATCCATCCTCTTCCACTTATCTGAGATTGGGTCGCGGTGGCAGCAGCTTGAGCAGAGATGTCCAGACTTTCCTCTCCCCGGCCACTTCTTCTAGCTCATTCAGGGGAATCCCGAGGCGTTCCCAGGCCAGCCGGGAAACATAGTCTATCCAGCGTGTCCTGGGTCTTCCCCGGGGCCTCCGCCTGGTTGGACGTGCCTGGATCACCTCACCAGGGAGGTGTCTAAGAGGCATCCTGATCAGATGCCCGTGCCACCTCATCTGACTGCTCTTGATGTGGAGGAGCAGCGACTCTACTCTGAGCCCCTCCCGGATGACTGAGCTTCTCACCCTATCTTTAAGGGAAAGCCCAGACACCCTGCGGAGGAAACTCATTTCAGCCACTTGTATTCGCGATCTCGTTCTTTCAGTCCTTAACCATAACTTATGACCATAGGTGAGGGTAGGAGCGTAGATCGACTGGTAAATTGAGAGCTGCCTTATGGCTCAGCTCCTTTTTCACCACGACAGACCGATGCAGAGCCCTCATCACTGCGGACACCGCACCGATCCGCCTGTCGATCTCATGCTCCATTCTTCCCTCACTCGTGAACAAGACCCTGAGATACTTGAACTCCTCCATTTGAGGCAGGATCTCGCTCCCAACCCTGAGAGGGCACTCCACCCTTTTCCGGCTGAGGACCATGGTCTCGGATTTGGAGGTGCTGATTCCCATCCCAGCCGCTTCACACTCAGCTGCGAACCGATCTAGAGAGAGCAGAAGATCACGGCCTGATGAAGTAAACAGGACAACATCATCTGCGAAAAGCAGTAACCCAATCCTGAGTCCACCAAACTGGACCCCCTCAATGCCCTGGCTGTACCTAGAAATTCTGTCCTTAAAAGTTATGAACAGAATTGGTGACAAAGGGCGGCTCTGGCAGAGTTCAGTTCTCACTGGAAACGGGTTTAACTTACTGCCGGCAATGCGGACCAAGCCCTGACACTGGTTATACATGGACGGAACAGCCCTTATCAATGGGTCCAATACCTCCTCCCATTCCTCCCATTCCACTGTCGCTTATCAAGTCCCATCCAATCATCTCACTCATCGTCATGCAAATTATGCTCCGTACTTCAGTCAGGAAGGAACTCTATAGAGCTTGAAGCAGCCATACCACCTGCACTTCAGAACATGTCATCCACCTGAAGCTAAGCATGCTTGGATGGGAGACCATCTTAGAAAAGCTTGGGTTTCTTGCTGGAAGAGATGTTGGAGAGGCCAACAGGGGGTGCTTACCCTGCATTCTGAATGTGGACTCCAATGCCCCAGTGCAGTGCATCCTTCGGATGAGATGTAAAACCAAAGTCCTGACTCTCAGTGGTCATTAAAGATTCCCAGGTATCCTTCCTAAAGAGTAAGGAGTGTCCCGATATCCAGGCTAAATTGCCTATCATGGCCTCATTCATTCTGGCCCCCTAATCTTCCCATGTCTCTAATTGGTTATCTCTCTCTCATGTGTGGTGAGCGTACTGGCATAAAAATGGATGCCGTTGCATCATCCAGGTGGATGCTGCACATTGGTGGTGGTTGAAGTGGCTCCCCAAGCAGAGCTTTGAGTAGTGAGAAAAGCATTATATAAAAGTAAAGAATTAAGTATTATTTAAACTCATACTCATTGTGAGTGTATGTTCACCAATATCCAAACTTCGATCCCTTTTTGGTAAGTATATCTTTTCTTAGTACATGTGCCTTCTTTCCTCTCACCAAAGGCTCTACTAATGTTTTCCCTCTACCTTGATGTTTCATTCTTCATGCTGGGAAACCTCCTCCTGTCCTGAGGCATGTGCGGGCCTCACAGCGCATAAACCACAAACGCCTGGGCAGGTGAGCAGCCATTTCCTTCACTAGAGCTTCCGTCTGTCCCACCTTGTAACTTCCAAGGTGAGTGCTGCAGCTTATTTAAAAATTATAAAGGTAAGTCTATAAAGAGATGCACAAAATAAACTCGAAATAAAATTGGCTCCTTGAAGCGACTCATCACAGAGCAATTCAGACTAAAATGACAGCGATCTTGCAGTAATGATGACTTTACTGGTGTAAGACTAATCCTGAGCTGTACAGTGGAAAGTTGCCCAGTCCAGAGTTGCTCTCTGCCTTACACATAGCGCTGTCAGGATAAGTTCCAGTGTGTCTGATAAACAAATAACAGGGAGTTCAATCCCAAATCCTGTGACGAAATAATGAAGCAGAAAGAAATAAAAAGAGCTGGGGAAGCTTCCCCATATAATGTCCAACGGATGAGAAGTCAAAAAAAGACTGGGTTATGGTCGTTATGCAAAAAATACATTAGACAATGAGGTGCAGTACATTAGGGTCTGTTATGTGATGGTGGCGGGAAGTAACTCTTGATGAGGAGAAACCGGAAGTGAGCTCATTGAGTGGATCCCAGAGGTGACGTCATATGCTGAGTCCAGAAGTGACATCATCGGAACTGGCCGGGAGGGGCTGGAGTGGAAAAAAGTGGTTATTCTTCAGCTGGTCTGTTAGATGATGGAGAAAGGCATTAGTACTCTGTTCCAACCCTCTGTCTTTCGATACTTCACTCTCAATTGGACCCTTTGGATGCCCCCTAATGGCACGTGTGTGACAATCTAAATTTTTTAATTCCTGAATTGAAGTTAAACAAGAAGGTTCAAAATAATAAGTTGGCACTTTGTAAAAAGTCAGAAACTAAATGAAAGCATAAATATGTGTCAGTGTGTGTGCAAGTGTTATGGACTGGCATCCCGTCCAGTGTGGGTTACTGCCCATGGTAGGCTCCAGCTCTGCCCTGATACTGCACTGGAATAAAAGGCTTTGGAATCTGATTGATAGGATGAAAGAGTGTGCGTAACCCGTGATGATATAAAGCCTGTCCAGCGTTCCGTACTGGGTTCTGAGTTGCACCACGCTGTCAGGCTTGCCGTGTCGAGGCACGCCAAGTTGTAAATTGTAAATTGTGCGTGGCAGCTGTTCACTGGGGTTGCATATTGTCATCGCGCCAGCCATTTGTTTTTACTGTACTCTTGGAATGTGTATGGTTGAAACTAGGTCACTGAGTGTGTGTATTAACATTACACAACATGCATGAGCTCTTATTATGTTTCGTTACCCGTGTGGACTGTTTGTGAGTCATGGGTCTCATTTACAATATCAGACTGAAGTTGGTGCAGAAATTGCCAAAGAAAAATTAAACTCAGTGGTTACACAGTCATTTAGGGTTAATATAGATATTGCACATAAAGTGTTTTGGTATGCTTTCCACATTAAAATATAGTGTTTACCTTAGAAGCAGTATAAAAAGGTTAATACATGTCAGAAACTTGTTCAAGCATATCAGGAAACCAGATAAAGGTCAAGTGAACAACAAGGAACAAGACGATTCTGGGTGATGGTTTCAAAAGTAGCTGACTATCATGTACCCAGTAAGACATGACAGATGTCACACACACAGGAACTCAAGAAGTATTGAAAAGTATTGTAAGGGCCGAGCATGTAGTGGAAATGAGACTTTTATTTTGGGGTATGCAAGCTGGTTATGTTCTCCACTGGAAACATCCCATGTCTCTTGAGCCAATCAGAGTAAGTATTAATTCAGCAATGCTTTGCAAATTCAGGTATCTACAGTATAAATATAGCTCTCTGTCTTTACTTTGTGACCATTCCATCAAAGGCTGCTGTGATGGAGTGTATCCCTCTTCATGAAGAGAAATAAAGACCCAATGGACAAGCTTCCTCCTGCCTGGTTCTTCAGGTTGACTATTAGTAGATCTATATTTAGGATAACAATTTCTACTACAACATCTGCCTGACATTATATTATACTGTCCTGATGTGGCCTGAGGGTTTACATACAGTACACATGTATGCGCTGCTCATGTGGTTACGTATAATGTAAGTGAGGTGCTGCTGCACATCAGTCATTTTCTAAATGTGGTGACATTATATGCCTTACCATTTTCTGCCATGATTATCTCCACCTACATTTAATTTAGAATTTAATTAGACGGAATTGAGAGTGATGGGACTGTATTGTCAGCTGCTTTGATGGTTGGGATACTTTTGAATCAGATGAAGAACATTTGGACATCTGTGCATTTAAAATTGTATTCCCTTGCTGCACCACTGACCATTCATTTTGTTGTCCATTATTGTTTAGAGATGTTGCATGATGCATAATAAAACAATGTCATCAAGCCACTTCATTAAGTGAAAAGATCCAATCAGATATGGTGTGAAAAAGGTTTGGGGCAGCCACCCGTATACTTAATTCCTGGATGCAAAAGGGCAAATGCAAGTAAAGTCGTGAAGAGGCTTGAGTCCAAAGCAGAACTGAATACATGTGGAGGTTGTCTTGCTTGTAAAGTAGGTTGGTGGAAGTGATGTCATCTGGGGGTTGGACCCCAGAAGTGAGTTTTTGGGGCCAGAACTGGAAGTGAAGTTCTTATAGCCAGAACTGGAAGTAACATCTTCATGGTCAGAAACTGGAAGTTAGTCTTCAGGGCCGGACACAGGCAGAATTTTCTGTATTTGATCTGCAGGAATATCAGAGGAAAGATTAGTGTACCCCGCTGCCCCCGGGCCTGGTGTGGAATTACCATTGATCGGTCCCTCTAGCTGTCTCCCATGCACACATACGTGTGTGACAATGTGCAATCAAAAATTAAGTGGAACTCAGTGCCACAGATGAAAGCAACCTGTATCCAATCTCAAAAAATCAGATCCTATGTGAGTTTTGGGTGTTTATATCAAAATTGGATTTATATCCATGTGATACCCAATGCCCTCAGACCTTAGCACATTTCAAACCCTGGCCATTTTATAGTTCATGACCAAGACCCTAGTAAGAGAAAGAGAGACGCAGGCTCACTGAGCACCGCTCTTTGTAGTGCAAGGCAAGACTGATCTCTAATACCTTAGCCACCTTCTCTGATTGTGCACTTCTTAATAGAAACAGATCACATTAGTGTTGGTTCACACAACAGAAAAAACACAAAATTCAAAGTACTTGTAAAAGTCCAGACAGACAGTCCCGAAACCCATTTAAAAATGTTCTTCTCACCACCTCCACTTGAGCTAATGATTTGGAAGTCAAAGTAACTCAGGACTTCTCATGCAATTTGTTCTAACACCTTTGTGCCCTCTGTACATGTCTAGGACCAATCATCAAGCACTGTCCGTTATCATTACTACCAAACCTTCTCTTTGTTTGAGCTCTTTACCTGCAATCAGTTTCATTGCTCTTCTTCCTCTATTTATTTGGATGCCAGGCATATTGCCATCCACACATTCCACAGATCTCTTGCAACCACCAGTTGCTCTCTCTCTTGTAAACTGGAAATTGGTTCACAACCTCTCTCCTCCCTGCTCTTTCTGTCATGTGCTCAGTAGGGCTGATAATGATCTGTAAGATACAAGAGCAAAACCGACTATCTTAACGGACCACTCAATCAAACTACTCAATACGACTAAGAGTACTTCAGACCATGTCTTACTTGGGTCTTTAACATTGTCTTCAGAGAGAGCACAATAACTCAGCTAATCTAGATTGCCTTCTTGTATTACGCCACGACAGTATGCTAGCCATGGTTGCCCACCAATACATGATCAGCATCACCATCTCTCCTGTGATCACTTGTGTATCCTAACTCTCTGGTCCATCATTTCACTGTGTACCATTTTCACTTAACTCGACAACTGCTATGGCACACCAGCATCGAGGAGCCTAAAAGCTCTTTCATGTTAGATGTGGTACAAATTAGACCCCTCTCCCCCCAGGTAAGTGCGTGTACTTTTAACTATTTACACACAACCCTTACTCTATAAAAATGTAAAACTACACAAATATATTGAGTTCTAAGAGCACTTCTAATAGAGTCAGATATGTGACAAAATCGGAATCAGGACATACTGTATCGAGTGGTACTGTAACAGCTCAGATCTGTTTACACTCAGACAGCTTAGTGTATGTAGCTCATGTCCAGCCGGCCATCAGAAATGCAGTGCCTGGCTGAGCTTTACACTGAACGTCTCATCCAATCTCACTTAAAGGGTGAATTTCTCAGTTCAGCACATCACAAAATGACATATCCTCCATCACCTATTAGGCCCTGTTTTATAAATCGTTGACTGATATAAACAACAAACCCAAGAGCAGAATGAATACATTATATGAGAAACTACATTTAGAAAACAACAAGAAGATTCAGTCAACAAGAAATGAACTTGAGCCATGAGTGTGCCATAACAAAAATGATTAAATGATGGAAAAACAAATAGTAGAAATTGTATGAATTAAACCAGTGATCTCAAACTCCAGTCCTGGAGAGCTGAAGTGGCTGCAGGTTTTCATCGTAACAGTCTTCTTAATTAGTGACCTGTTTATGCTGCTAATTAACTTCTTTTGAATTCATTTTAATTGACTTGCTATTGAACACTCCGACCCCTTAATTGTTTTGTTTTCCTTAATTATCAGCCAAGCAATAATGAGATACAAAATTAACCAAAACATGACCAGCAAACGATGTCCATCATAAAATATCCGAAACTAAGGAGAGAAGATGAAGTTCTGAGGAATGCTGATCTGATCAGGTCCCTAGAACATTTTACCAGTGCTCTTAGAAAAGAGAAAATGAACAATTTTGGAAATGTCTGCTATTGCACAATGAGAGCAGCAAGAAGCCATGGAATTAAAGAACGGGTTTAATTAATGACAAGACTCAGCGCCTAATTAAACAACTGTTTGGAGCTGAAGGCCCTGACTTAGTTGGTCTTCTGTTGGCTCACTCACGTCACATTTCATTTCTATTTGGGTGCCATTTAAAGAAGGAAATGAAGCAACTCAGAGGAATGATCAGAGGAAAGATCAGGGGAACAAATCTTAAAAAACAAGTCAATCAAAATAAAAGGAAAAGGTGTTAATTAGTAAAAAAAAACTGGTCACCAATTAGGAATAGGGTTAGGATGAAAACCTGCAGACACTACGGCCATCCAGGACTGGAGTTTGAGACCACTGAATTAAACTAAATAATTCAGTACACAGTAAAACCACGATTCATCACACCTGGAGGTGTCAAAAGGATCCAGAAATGGCCAGAATTGGAAAGTGCCCTTTAAGGACATCGTACACTGTAAAGTTGAAGACTGCTGTCCTTTTGTGACAGTTGATTGTATTTAGCAGGGGACACAAGCTCACTAAAAACAAGGGGTCTTTTATTATGCAGATTACTGAGGGCCTGAAAGGTGATAAAAGACAAGCATTTAAATAACACTTAGCGGGATTTTTAATGCTGATTTTGTTATCAAAACAAACATTGTGAAGGTGCAGGAAGGCAGAACAAGATGTTTTGGTCCAGCAAGTTCTCAAGTTAGATTTATATCTGTGTCTAAGTCTTGGCTCTTCAGCAATATCCTACGGCTTCATGCATAACGCCGTGCGTAGAATTCGCACTATAACATGACGTAAGCACAAAAGCCGAAATGTGCTTACGCACAGAAAAATCCATATGCAGGAATCTGTGCGTTTGCCAACTTCCGCGTTCTTCCACTACATAAATCCTGCTCAGTGTGGAAATAAACGCAGTGCACGCGCCTGTTGTCCCGCCCCAACTCCTCCCAGAATTACGCCTTTTTGAATATGCAAATCAATATAAATAGCCCTTAAGCCCAGCGTTCTGTGAAAAGGCAATGGCAAAAGTACGAGGAAAAATAGAAGAATGTCAGCGAATACCAAATGGAGGCAAAGAAAAACGTATTATTTGTTGGTTTAAACAGTTATATAAGCAACAAAAGGAAGTTGATCGAGTGACATAGCGTGTCGGAGAAACTCGAAAGCTCAAGTTCACAAAGTCGCACAGTGCCCGAAATAAAAAAGCTGTCACATATCAAAGTCGGCGTGAAAAGGCGACTCGTAGCCCAACGTCTGAGTGTCAGATGAAAGCTTATTAGGGTACAGTGAAAAAAAGGCACACAGTGTGAAAAAAGCACGAAACGTCAACTTTAATCTTGAAATTTCCACTTTATTCACGTAGTTTATTTTGTCATTAAAGTAGAACATCATAAACTTCATCTTAAAATCGTTTAATTTACTAGTTTCTCAAATCCCATCATAACTAAAGTAGCACGTTAAATGCTTTGTTGTGTATTTGATCTTATATGTGCTCTATGTGCCTGAATCACTACGTGCTCTTCCTCCGACAGGACACAGAATCCATTACATTCGTAATATTACAGCTCTCTGAATAATTAAAATACTGAGAAGTATACGTGATATCATTTTCATGATGATATGAGTTAAAGCATTTTATTAAACATGGGAACACGGTGGTACAGTGATTGTTCATGTCTTACAGCAAGATGCTTGCTGCGCCATGCACGACCTTCGATGAAATGCTTTATTGTAGCACTACTGTCTCTTTCAAACGTACTAACCCCCAATTCCTGTCCTTACTTTTCTTTCTCCAAATACCCAATCGCCACACAATCAGCTCTGTAATAGACGTTAAGCCATCTGTAAGCTTATAACGCCGATTCTTCAAAACTTTTAAGGAACATTGAAATATCTTCGTAATGTTTAATTATTCTATCCATCTATCCTTCCAGTGTCGCGCCAGCCACAGCATGAAAACAACGAAGCTCAAGCTCACTAGCGCTGTGGCACCGTGTAGTTAAAGTTAAAGTTTTATCTGTATAATATAATCAACATATTTTGCTGCATTTCATCTTAAAAATAATATTGTCATCATATGTAAATACGCGCTTTATAAAGTGGCTCAAGTTGTGCAATTTTATAACTGTATCATAAGTACAATTACCTCACGGTAATTTGCAAGTACAAACAGTTCTACAAGAAGCACTTGATGGACTGATTGAGTGCGTGTATAGTTCTTGGGATGAAACTGTTTGTGAACCACGAGGTCCGAACAGGAAAGGCTGTGAAGCGTTGGTCGGATGAGAGTAGTTCAAATAGCGAATGGCTAAGGCAGCTAGTGCTTGATGCTGTATACCGATAATTCTCTTTCCAATCGCTGTAGATCTGTGATTCGCACTCAGATGCAGTGATATAAATACTCAGAGTGGTGCAGTGCGAGTAATATGGAAAAAGATGATCTGCTGTGGCAACCCCTAACGGGAGCAGCTGACAGAAGAAGAAGAAGGTGCAATGAGAGTAACAACACTAAAACAGTTATGGTATTTAGAATAGTTTGACCATTCTGTGGACCATTATATCGTTACAGGTTAATTACTATCAGATACATTAAATTTATGAACGATATGCGGTTAATTTCAGTGTATTTGATAAAGCCGCTGTCGTGGATGTGGATCTAAGAAAGGGTAACCACACAGGAACAGTAGCACTGCTTTGACGCTGGGTGCCGCCAGTCTGCAAAACCGAGTGGATAACTTGCGTACAACACGGTATGAGGTACCGTGGAAAAGTGCGTGGCTTTATAGGTGTAGGTTTTATACATCGCGATTTGAACGTGAAAACGTTCTTATGCAATGTTTCTGTGCGTACGCACCATTTATATATGAGGCCCCTGGTGATTTGGTTCAGAGAGCAGATATCCAAAGTCTGAAATGCACTTTTGCTTACTTTTGCATTCTAACACAGGTGGCGTGATGTAGTGGTTAAGGCTTCGGCCTTCAAACCCTCAGGTTGTGGGTTCATATTCTGCTATTGATAATGTAGGACCCTGAGCAGGTCACGTCAACTGCTTGTGCTCCAATCACTGGTGTGGACCAGTGGGGGGACGTTTTGTAATAAATTTTGTATTAGATTTTTTGATAATTTTGTTTGATAGGACTTTGGCAAGGTAATGTACACCATTTTAAAATGTTTAAAAACTCTTACAAATACATATGCTGCAAAGTTATACTTTACAAATGTGAATCTTGACATCTCTCCGTCGACTTATTCCATCTCATCATTGATATTTTATTACTCTCTCAATCTCAAGATGAATTAAACAAAAGAGAGTGGTGCTACCTTTAGAAAAAAGAAAAAGGCGAGGGAAGAAGAATTAAAAAAGAATGAAGGGGCGTCATTGAAAGAAACTACTGTTACTGCACGGGAAGAAATTCTTGAATTAAAGCCATCTTCAAGCTCAATTGAACTTTTGAAATGTATTCAAGAATTCAATCTTGGAAATTCAGTTCCAAATTTCGAAATACTTTTGTGAATTTTCCTCACAATTGCAATGCGTGTTGCCAGCTATGAGAGAAGTTTCACTAAATTGAAACTTATAAAAAATAATTTAAGATCTTCAATGAGTAGTTTGTGCTTTCCGTAGAGTGGCAACTGTCAAACAAAATCGACTTTGATAATGTCATCGATGATTTTGCCAACATAAAAGCAAGAAAAGTAGTATTGTAGATTTATTGTTTAAATAGTTGTAGATTGTAGATTTTAGATTGCAATTAAATTGTAATTGTAATAATTAATTGTAATTAATTTTCGTTGTTTTCATTTTTTGTACAATATGCATTATGTTTTATTTTGTAAGTGGGGTGAGGCCGACAAACTCAAAGACCACCCCAGGCGACTAAAACTCCAGCTAAGCCATTGGTTCCAACTGGAAAAACAAATGAAATGTGACCAATTATACCTCAAATGTTGTAAGTTGCCTCAGGTAAAGGCCACATAAGTGAATAATGATAAATAAATTTACTGTATGCTTAATCCAGTTCAGGGTGGTTGGGGGATTCAGCTAATCACAACAGTGGGGGTAGGAGATGAGCCAGGATAGGAGACCACTCCACTGCAGAATGCAGATGTCCATTCAGCCACAGTGATGCAAATTTATTGTCACCAGTAAGCCAAACCAGTACACCTTAAGAGATCCTTTACACAAGGAAGCATCACACAAGCAATAACTGAGCTCAGGATCTAGATCTAGGGCTTTGGATTTATGAGGTGGCAGCACCAGCATAATGCCACCCTAATTCAAGAGATATTAACAAAAATATAGGACAAATACCCTGATACACTCCTTCTTCCTTCCATTTCTCTCTGAAACACAGATGTCAAAATAAATCTTAAAGGAGTCGGACTTCTCCCGATGTCAAAGAACACGAGACCCTGTAAAATAATAGTAACATATTTATTACTGTTTACAAGGTGTTTCTTCTTGATAGAAGAAGAAAGTGTGAACCGGAAACAAATAAGAAGAGCAGGGCTTCAAAAAACGGAACGAGCCAGTAGCACATCACCACCACGGGGCACAGCCAATCAGTGCTCGTTTCTAGTGAACGACTCTTTCACGGTCTGATCTCATTCACTTCTTGACTTCAGCTGTTTTCCTCTTCTTATCCTGGAAGTCACCTCTCAAAGTCATTGATGGTTTAGGAGGCACCATCACACTCTCACTGTTTCACAGCTTCAGCATTAGCTATTGTTCTCTGAGTACTTTCAAATTCCATGTTCCCAATATGACTGAATCTCGACCCATTCATGAATGTCCTGTGTTAACATTTCAGTGGAAACGTGGATTGAAATCCCAGTCTGGTCCTTGTCTATGTGGAGTTTTCACATAATCCTCGTATGGAGGTCATGTTGATATATTGATGTTACCACTCTGGAATGCTGTGCTTATTGATTAAGGTTGACCCTTGTGATAGTACGGGTTGGCTCCATGCTACCAGGTCCTTCTAGAGCCCCTTGAACCCACCACTGCCGATAACGTACCCTGAGGGATGAGTCCTGCAAATGAGGACACTCACAAAGCAAGGGGTAGGTGCATAAAGTGAAATTGTGCCTTTATAACAAACAAAGTTAAAACCAAAGTGTGCAGTAATGCAGTGCATGAAAAGTTCAATAAATAATGCCATAAAAAGTCCAAGTGATAGCAGAGGTTAAAAATAAGCTGTAAATAAATCCATTAAATCTAAGTTAAAATCATGCCAAAGTCTCCACTTTAAAACCAGAAGTGTGGAAGATGCTCTGCTTGTTATCTTACATCAAATCTATACCTTTCTTGATCAGCCTGGTTCATATGTCAGAGCACTATTTTTGGATTTTTCTTCAGCGTTCAATACTATACAGCCTCATATACTGATTGGGAAATTAAACAGTATGAATGTAAACCCATTTATCATACTATGGATTCAGAACTTTCTCTTAAATCGTTCACAGACAGTTAAAGTTCAGGACACTTTTTCAAAAGCTCTTCATTCAAACACAGGAAGTCCACAAGGGTGTGTCTTATCACCATTACTGTTTACTCTGTACACAAGTGACCTGAGACAGAACAATGACCACTGCTCCATTATTAAGTATGCGGATGACACCATGATCATAGGATGCATATCTGGGGAGGATGAAAGCCACTATCTATATCAAGTGGACTGTATGGTAATCTGGTGCAATAAAAACTCTCTCAGTCTGAATGTAACAAAGACCAAAGAAATGATATTTGATTTTAAGAGACAGAAATCTGTATGTTCACCTATTGTAGTTCTGGGAGAGGAAGTAGAAATAGTGAATGAATATAAATACTTAGGAACTTACCTAGATAACAATCTTAACTGGAATACAAATACAAAAAAATTATTTTCTAAGTGCAACCAGCGCTTATTTCTCCTACATAAACTCAAACTATTTAAAGTAGACAAGGACCTCATGTTGTCCTTCTATTGCAGTATGATCCAGTCTGTGATCACTTTCAGTTTCATTGCCTGGTTTCATAGTCTGACAAACCAAAACTCAAAAAAGCTCCAGCAGATTACGAAGTATGCAGCTAAAGTTATTGGGGCTGATGTAGATGATTTGACTAGTGTGTGTCAGAGGGCAATGCTAAAGAAACTGGAAATCATCTCAACTGATGACAGACATCCATTACATGTAGAACTAAACTTCAGTAATCAGGAAGGATAGTTGCTTTGAAAACCCACACAAATTGCTCCAGAAACTCCTTTCTCCTAGTGCCATACGACTTTTCAATAAGAAATATCGGAGATAATGTTTAAGGTTTTGATATATATCCTGTTACCTTTTTTTTTTTTTTTTTTTGTATAGATATGTTTTATCTAACTGCCTTACCTTAACCTTTCTTATTTCTATTTGTATGTTTTATTTCATTCTGTCTGTTACTTGTTATTAGATGCAACTGAGAAGGCAAATTTCATGTTTTCCTGTGTAAACATGACTAAATAAAGAAACATAACCTAACCTAAACCTAACCTAACCACTGTCCCCAGTGCTTCCCTTTAAAACTGACGTCTCTCCGGCTTATCTTATTAGGAGCTTGCAGCCTGGTGAGACATCGACCAAAAGGCACAGACACCCTTCAGACCTGCTCGTGTCCCAGCGGTCCACCCTATTGCAATCTACATAGCACTGCCAAGCCTCCACCCCTTTGACTACCACTGCCTTCCTGGACTTACACGTGAATACACTTACAGGTGTAGTGTGGCTGCTCCAGCTCCCTGGCAACCTTCACCCAAGGCCATCTTAACAGCATAATAGACCCCCAGGCAAAGTAGGGTGCTGGAGCCCCTGTTTTGAGAGCAAAACAGAAACATACATAGGTCAGAAACATTGTGGGCCCCTATGCTCCTGGGACACCTGAGCCAGTGCCCATTGTGCCCATACATTAAGACAGCCCTACCTACAGCCCCCTCTTAAGAGCTGGCCACACACTCCTTTCCCCGGGGCTCCTTCCCATTGTACTGGCTTCCTCACGCTCCTACCTTTCTCTCTCTTGTATTACAACCCTTTGTTCTTTTCTTTTTCTTTTGGATCATTTTTTTCTCTGTCTCTCCATTACCCCAAAGCCCCCTTCTGTCCTACGCAGGCTTCTTTATTCTCTGCTGCCTTATTGGGTACAGGTGCAAGTAGCCACCCCCTCCATGGCATCATTGAGATGCTTGTCCGATCCGCCTGCCTCCTCACAAGTGAGCAGCACGGTCAGCCATTTCCTCAATTAACCACAGAGTGAAACACAGTCACTCACACCCTCACTGGACTGGAGCCTGCACCTTCTCGAATTATTTGTTTAAAATTGCCCACTACTACATGTGGACCCGCTATACCACAACCCCATTATGTGTAATAAATGCATAACATTTCATATGACATGCTACTACCCGCCATCACAAAATTCTTTAAATGACAACAGAGCATACAGTGGTGACCCTGAGGTAAGTGCTGCTGCCCCCATATCTACTCACACATCCCAAAGATTAAATTGGCCCGCTGCTATGGACCAGCACCCTGTCCAGGTTACCACCTTCTGCCCAGTGCTGCTAGCTTAGGTTCTGGACACCCATGACCCAGAACTGGACTAAGCTGGCTTGATGATGCATGGATATTGACACAGCATGTAAAGAAGAAAGAAAACAAAGGAAGCATCAGAAATTAACTTTATTCAGCACGTCAGCCATCTGCATGACTTCAACATATTTTGGAGCCTCAAACGCATAAAAGCCATATGAGCGCACGGCAAAAGGATATTTCTAATCAGGCAGCTGTAAGAGGCTTTTAAAAATAGTAGACAGCAAATTATTTCCTAGGCAACCTGTTGAAAGCATCACATTAACGTCTGCAGTGATCGGTTAGCCTCAGAATAGCTTTATGCATACATAATAAAATCGCCACAAAGCTCTAAATTTAGCAACTTTTGAAGTTTATGCTAAAAATAGCAAGCCAGAGATCGCTGCTTTCCCCAAATGTGTGTATATATTCAAGCTCCAAATAGAGACACATGGCAATTGTAAAGTTGTGTAATTGCTGCCAGTGGACACATCGTTTGTTCACAGCTCCAGTCTGACATGCAGGCTGAATGCTTAAATAATGGGATCTGAACCAAGCACTTTGGACATGTTAGCAGCTTTTTTATTGCTGGCCACACTTTTCCCATTACAGGGTCATGGAGCCTTCGTCTGGCAGGAGTCGTCCAAAATGGTATATATCAGTTTGTCACACTCGTTCAAAATAATTTAATGATGGAAAGTGGCTGCTTCTGGATGGGACAGGACACTCACAGCTGAGGAGCTGTGCCACCACTACACCACCATGCCATCCTATAAAATATAAGTATAATGGACACTTTCAGGTGTGGCTCACTGGCTTTCCCTTTGAAGGTCTTTGAATTCCATTAGCCTTTGAAAGGAGTTGAGGAGCGTGTACCCACCACACGACAAACCACCTCAGGATCCCAATTAAGGACCCGAGTGCCGCTACACAGCGGGTGACACCTCAGCACCATGCCAGTTCAAATGTGTCTGGAGTGAGTGCCAATCCTGCCACCAACCTCCAAGTTTTCCCAGCAAGTTGGAGGATCCTTCTTGCAGGGCTGGGTGCGGGTTAGAACTAATTACAAATATAAAACACAAAATAATTGATCTCGTAAATCTTTACACCCTTCAGGTTTGTATTTAGTAGACGCATCTTTGTCAGCCATGACAGCCTTGACATGACTTGTCATGCCATGACAGTCTGTGTGCTCAGGTCTCTATCAGCTTGGCACATCTGCTCTCTGTCATTTCTCTCCTTACTTCTTTGTAAAGCTGTTCCAGCTCTGCCAGGGTGTCATGGAGATTGTGAGTGAACAGCCTTTGTCACAAATTCTCAATTGAAGTGAGATCTGGACTCTGACTCGGCCACTCCAGGACATTAACATTGTTGTTTTTCAGCCATTCCTGTGCAGCTTTGGCTTTATGCTTTGTCTTGCTTGAAAACAAACCAAAAGGTGCAGATTTCCTACATTAGGTTTTCCTCAAGGATTTTCTTGCATTTTGCTGTTCTCATTTGCCCCTCACATGCCTTCCAGTGCCTGCTGCAGAGAAGCGTCCCCACAGCCTGACACGGCCACCATCCTGCTACAATGTGAGACTAATGTGTTTTTGCTAAAGTGCTGTGTCCAAATTTGGTCTTTAGTCTGAAGGTCAAAAAGTTCAGTGTTGGTCTCATTTGCCCAGGCCCAGTTCTGAGACTCCCATGTGACTACCTGAGATAGCATGTGTGAGTTTCTAAACAGTGGCTTTCTCTTTGCCACTCGCCCATCAAGCTGTGACTGGTGAAGTACACAGGCCACGGTTAAATGTCTGTATAGTCTCTCCAGTCCTTTAGAGTTCTTATAGGTCTAACGGTGGCCTCCATGTACAATCTCTCAGTTGTTGCAGATGGCCCACTCTAGCATATTCACAGCTCTACCATACACTTTTTATTTCTTAATAGTTGATTTAGCTGGTGTAACAAGAAAGACGCGAGTACATCAAAAAAGGTTTGGGGCAGCCACCCATATATTGTGCCTTGGCTGCATTTTGGTGAGTTGTGTTCAGGTTGAAATCCAAAACAGAACTGATTTTGGTTTGATACGATGGTGGCTTTAAAGGCCATGATAGGAAGTGATGTCATCTGGATCGGAACTAGAAGTGATATCATTGAGACCAGAAGTGGTATCAACCACCAATCAAACCAATTTTCTGGAGATAGTTTGCTGGGGACAGAGAGAGAAAGTTAGTGCAGCTGGCCACCCTCTGGTCTGGCATGGTACTACTATTATTTAGGCCCTCCCAATCGCACATGTGTGACACTGGATTCCAGGGATATTCAGAGACTTGGATATCTTCTTGTCTCCATTTCCTGACTTGTGTTTTTCAAACACTTCTTCACAGAGTTATTTGTCTTCATTGTGTAGGTTAGGCCACCATACTGATTCCACAGAAGTTGGACCTTCCAGGTAAGGTGTATTAATGCTACAGTAATGTGAAACTATAGAGAGATTATCTCCATTTAATTCAAAACAACTGTTTGCATCAGTTAGAATTTAGTGGAGCCTTCCCAGCAAGCATAGCGCACAACCCTGGACAGGGCGCCAGTCCATCAGAGGATGAGAACACACAAACACATACACACACACACACACACAGGGCCAACTCAGTGTCACCAGTTTGTTGTTTAGAAACCATTCCTGTGCAGCCATGACTTTATGCCTTTATGCCTTGTCCTCGTCATCTTGTTCCAAGGTGCAGGTTTCTTGCAGACTCCATCACATTCTCCTCCAGGATTTCCCTGTACTTTGCTGCCCTCACAAGCCTTCAAGTTATAAAGCTGCTGTGTCTAGCAGCGAGTGTTAGCTCCACAAATGGACCAGGTTCACTGTCTGGGGATGCACTGTGGAAAGTTCATTCCAGTTGTAGTGCTGACTTAAAGGCAAAACTGTCACAAGATAACAATAAGGAAAACTAGGAGCTTTCTCTAGAAACTTCTGGAAAGAAAGAACAGCATTTCTCATGGAGCTGAAACATACGTAAAACCAGAAACAAGCCGAAACCTAGAAGATGAAACCTGTTGCACCAAAGCGTAATCACTACTCAGAAAGCAAAGTCAGAGGGGAAAACTGAAAATTCAGAAACGAGGAACCAGAGAGAGAACTTTGTTTGAGTTTTTTAGCCAAATCACAGATACAGATGGATTGTCACACTGGTATTCAAGAGATCGCACTGATGACAGAAACGTCTGGGAGCAGTGTGCTGGTAACGGGAATCATAACATGGTGGCCCCCATATGCAAAATAAAACACAGTGAAAGAAATAATCACTACATTTAGGAAACACGATAATGCAAAAGTAACCGCACAGCTGGAAACTTTGCTAAACAGAACCTGCCCAATGTTTCTCACCTTCCACCTTGTTCTATTCCAGAAGAATTATTGATCAGTCTTGTAGACTCAGATAACATCTCTACAATTTATAAAAAATATTTTAAAGTTTCTTCCTTTCAAAGACCCCAGAGTACATTGGGTAAAGGATCTGCCAGTTAATGTTTCAGAAAAGGAGTGGAAAGCAGCCATGGACAGAATACACTCGAGCTCCATATGTGCAAAGCATTCAGTCATTCAATGTAATGTTTTATTGAGCATGTTTATCTTGTTTAAAATTGTCCAAAATGTTTCCAGGGCGAGACTCAACCTATGAACGTTGCAATCGAGCTCTAGTCCCACTGGGCCACATGTCACCAAATTAAAGACATTTTGGACAAAAATCTTTGAATGCCTATCAGACAGCCTTGGTGTCATAATCACTCGTAACCCACCAACAGCTGTGTTTGGTGGACTTCCAGATGGGCTTAAAGTGGAGAAGGACAAACAAACTGTGATTGCCTTTACTTCACTATTAGCATGCAGACTTATCCTGCTCAATTGGAAGAATCCCACCCCACCACTCTTAAGTCAGTGGGTAACTGATGTTCTATACTACTTGAAGTTGCAATAAATCAAATTCTCTCCTTGAGGATCCGCTCAAAACTTTTTAAAAATATGGTAGGATATAATCAAAAACATTTTAGAATAAGCTTCCATTTTGAGGAAAAGTATACCCTTCTTTTCTTGCTCCTTTTCTAGGGTAGCTGCAGTTGCTGGCTCCTCTCTCTGTGTCTTGGGTGGGGGTCGAATTTTGCTAAATTTGTTAAATTTGACTTGACTGTATGGAATGTTACCTGTTTCTAACTAAAATCAATAAAAAAGCAAGAAAAAACGTCAGTGCACTCCGCCACCCCCTGGTTTGGCGTGGAATTACAGTAATCCCTCGTTATATCATGCTTCGCCTTTCGCGGCTTCACTCGATCGCGGATTTTATATGTAAGCATATTTAAATATATATCGCAGATTTTTTGCTGGTTCGCGGATTTCTGCGGACAATGGGTCTTTTAATTTCTGGTACATGCTTCCTCAGTTGGTTTGCCCAGTTGATTTCATACAAGGGACGCTATTGGCAGATGGCTGAGAAGCTACCCAGCTTACTTTTCTCTCTCTCTTGCGCTGACTTTCTCTGATCCTGACGTAGGGGGATTGAGCAGGGGGGCTGTTCGCATACCTAGACGATACGGACGCTCGTCTAAAAATGCTGAAAGATTATCTTCACGTTGCTATCTTTTGTGCAGCTGCTTCCTGAAACGACATGCTGCACGGTGCTTCGCATACTTAAAAGCTCGAAGGGCACGTATTGATTTTTGATTGAAAAACAAACTCTGTCTCTCTCTATCTCTCTCTCTCTCTACTCCTGACTGAGGGGGTGTGAGCTGCCGCCTTCAACAGCTTTGTGCCGCGGTGCTTCGCATACTTAAAAGCCAAACAGCCCTATTGATTTTGTTTGCTTTTCTCTATCTCTGTGACATGCTCTGCTCCTGACGCGCACTCCTTTGAAGAGGAAGATATGTTTGCATTCTTTTAATTGTGAGACAGAACTGTCATCTCTGTCTTGTCATGGAGCACAGTTTAAACTTTTGAAAAAGAGACAAATGTTTGTTTGCAGTGTTTGAATAACGTTCCTGTCTCTCTACAACCTCCTGTGTTTCTGCGCAAATCTGTGACCCAAGCATGACAATATAAAAATAACCATATAAACATATGGTTTCTACTTCACAGATTTTCTTATTTCACGGGTGGCTCTGGAACGCAACCCCCGCGATGGAGGAGGGATTACTGTATTCTCATTTACACCCTTTAGCTGCCTCCCATGCGCACGTATGTGACAAAATGTTCCAGAATTATTGAAACCGGTGTTCACACATATACAGTTGCTTGGAAAAATGTACTGTAAGAGTAATAAATAGTAAAAGTGAATATTACATACCACTGAAGGACATGTCACACTGTGACAAGTGAACTGCACCTCCTCCTGGCGTTTCAGGTTTTCAAAAGCAATCATAAACTTGATCCATCAGAATTCTGCAGGTTAAATGGTGAATCACTTAGTCAAGGAAACCTAGTGGTGACTAAGAGAACTGCATTCAGGAAGAAAACTGGGAGGCACTTCTTTACACAGAGAAAGTTCAAGGAGAGACCCTGACAGCTTTTAAAAAACACAACTGGATGAAAACCTCACACGGCTTAGCTTAACAAGCTGGGTGGTCTCTTTGCACTTATGAAGCTTCTTATGATGGCATTTTCATGACCACCAATTAGAAATAAAAAACATTAGCTAAACGCAAAATAGATATTTTATTACCGTAACTTTTATTGCATGTGAAAATAACTGCTCACATTATTTAAAGTCTATGAGCTCTAAAAGAAAATGAAATGATTAAACCAGCTGATTTGAGTCATTGACTGTCAGAGTTCATTTTTATATGTGTTGTTGTGCAGATTTTATTCATCTTTCTTATCGTTGTTTATTCTTATCTGTTACGTTTTTCTTTTGCACAAATGATTTTCTTCCCTTTCACTTTCCTTTTGCTCCCTTGTTTTCTTCTCAAACTTGCACAGCACTTTAAAGAGTATTCACCCTCAGGAAGTTTTCACTTTTTACTGTTGAATCACAGTGGGTTTAATTTGCTTTTTTGACATGGATAGACGAAAAAGTGGTGTTTCATTTTCTTTTATTATGTCTTATCTCATAGTAACAATATACAGGTGTACAATAGCATTGGCTTTTTCAAAAATGTAAAGTTTTAATTTGATAAAAATGTTGTGTTGTCAGTTCATTTCCGTGATTTTGTACAACACATTGAACTTCTTATGTCCACGCTTGACCAACAAGGAGCAGGTGGCCCAAATCTTGCCCTATGAGTTACATATAATATAACATCACATAATACACTTACCAGCCACTTTATTAGGTACACCTTGCTAGTACTGGGTAGGACCCCCTTTTGTCTTCAGAACTGCTGTAATTCTGCATGACACAGACTCGACAAGGTGCAGGAAACATTCCTCAGGGGTTTTGGTCCATATTGACATGATAGCATCACACAGCTGCTGCAGGTTTGTCGACTGCACATCTATGATGCGAATCTCCCATTCCACCACATCCCAAAGGTGCTCAGTTGGAGTGAGATCTGGTGACAGTGGAGGCCATTGGAGTTCAGTGAACTCATTGTCATGTTCAAGAAACCAGTTTGAGATGATTTGAACTTTTTAATATGATACATTATTGTGCTGAAAGTAGCCATCAGAAGATGAGGACGCTGTGGTCATAAAGAGATGGACATGGTCAACAGCATACTCAGGAAGGCTGTGACATTTAAACAATGCTCAGTCGGTACTAAGGGGTCCAAAGTATGCCAAGAAAATATCCCCCACACCATTACACCACCACCATCAGACCGAACTGTTGATACAAGGCAGGATGGATCCATATTTTCTTGTTGCTGACTCCAAATTCTGACCCTACCATCTGAATGTCGCAGCACAAATTGAGACTCATCAGACTAGGCAATGTTTTTTTCCAGTCTTCTGTTTGTCCAGTTTTGGTGAGCCTGTGTGAATTGTAGCCTCTGTTTTGTAGCAAACTATAAAACCCAGCTAAGATTCGCACTGTCGATATGATGATAATTTATTTATTTTTTTCGGTGGGGATCCCAGGAACGCACCTAGCCTTGGCCCAACTCACACACACTACCCCACAGAGACTAAAAAGCAACCGGTAATAAAATAGAAATTAAAGAATGTATTAAATAATAATAAATGAAATATATGCAAACTAGAATGATCCCACCCCAGTTCCCCTTACGGCGATAAAAAATAAACATGAATTCAACAATAACAAACCACTAACAAAAACCACACACTATGAAGTCCATGAAAACAGCAACTGATGAAGTGAAATGATGGAGGTAGATAGTCCAGAGATCAGCACGCTGTATGTGAATGTAAAGGTCAGTCCTACCGGTATTTCCTGATGAGATGATGATGTGTGAATGGGATCAGGAGCGTTCCTTTCTTCGCAGGACGACAACAAATCCTCATACAGTCCTCATGCAGCAGGAAGACACCAGACAAGTCCACACACCCAAAACAGGAGACAATCCAGGACAATACAAGAATCCAAAACGGGAAGGCAAACAGACAGACAACTCCAGACACGAAACACAAAATACTTCTCTTTCTTTCTCTGTAGAACTGGTCCCCTTTTAAATGTCGAGCCAGCCTCCTTGTCCCCAGCAGCCCCTGCACCCTTAGCAGACGACCAATCAGAGCCACTGCAGGGACTGCTGGGAGTTGAAGTTTCATTCCTCAGTAGCACTGCTACAGTTGTCAGTTCTTAGTTGACAGGAGTGGCACTCATGTGGTCTTCTCCTGCTGCTGTAGCCCATCTCGATTGAGGTATGTAATAACCCACTGGGATTAGACGGGGCGCTATCACTAACATTTTCTTCTCCTTTTCTCCCCGCAACTCCAAGAAGTTGCCCATTGAGAGCACTTACCTCCACCCCTTCCTGATTATCTGCTATAAGAAACCTGGCTGTCTGGAAGGAGGAGTCTTTTATGACCAGAGTAACCTGCAGGATGGAGTGCACATGATTGACCCTTATTTGAGAGACAAATACATTTGTTTATATTTCGCCTATAGGCTGTCAAGATAACACCAAGAGGTGTTTCTTTTGTTGGACTCTTTTTGGTTGATTAAATGGAATGACCTAGTTGGCATTCCAACTTTTATCCTTCCGCAACCTGTCATTCCTGCACCCGGCCACAGTATAGTACTTATCATGGTGTCCCATAAAGGATGTGGCATTATCGATTACATTGCTTCAAGCAAATGTCACATAACTTGTTAGCACATTCTGATATTTTTTCTTCAGTTTCAAGCTCAACAGACCAAACTTTATTACAATGGCATCAAATGAGTGCGTGAGATGGGAAACCGCAGAAAGGTGAAGACTCTTATATGCTCTTCCTTTATAGTGATCTCAGAAGCTCTTTATCTCCTGGAACATATTAAAGGAACTCAGAGTGCTTCACCCAATGGCTGTGCCAATAACGGCTCCTGTCTAGGACTAGAGGGTGCTCTCTGAAGGTCAGACAGGTGACACTGGCCATTGCATCTCTAATCCCCAAGCCTCCTGCTGCGTGTCCTAGAAGGGTGGCTGATTACCTAAGGGAGTGAGTAACTACTGCCTGTCCTAATTTTTAGCTAATCTTGTCTCCTGCAATGAATTCCTGTAATTCATGTGAAGGGAAGTTCATTAGAGTTTGGGACAAAGTGAAGTAGAAATAAAGTGAGACCACAGCATCCCCGCTTTGAGATGTATCCTCCATGATATTTCTGAGGTTAACTTTAGCCACAAAGCAGACTGCAATATTTCAGGCCAGGGGCCAGAGGATGGCACCATTCCCTGGTGAGTTGTTCCTTATAAGAGAAGCTGAGAGTGCCATCTGGCAACTTGGCAAGTACCAGACCCGATACACATGGCATCTTCCAGATGAGGGGACACCATGAGTATATCCGGATCAGTTGCTAAACTAAAGCTAACATTTTCCAGAGATCTACTTTACGTACCTCTGTCACCACATCCAAATATGAGTTCTTGGCCATTTCATGATCTAACATAAACATACAAATGTGCTTCCCTTTAACTGGGGACCTTAACCTCCACTACTTTATTGTGCATTAACTTCTTGAAACATCGTGCTCCAGTGATCGAGTTGTTTTCATCTCTGATTAATTTTTTAGTACATTGTGCATTTTTCATGAAGTGTGTTCTTTTGCTCCAATTTGCTCATTTTGCTTTCATTTCAGGCAAAAAATATCCGTCCTGTTTCCAGTGAAGTCTCCTGCAGTTTTCCCTGAATGTTTGTTAATTGACTCTTTCAGCCATGGCAGTCAGGAAGCTGCCAGCAAGCTGGTGATTAATGTGAACATTGAATGCCTGACAACCTGTGGGCCTACCCATGAAGGAGATGATACACGTGGACAAGCAGATGAGGTCTCACTGCCGTGTGGCACACTTACCTGTGGCCTTAATTGTTGCCTGACTGGAGTTTTCATTTCGTTGGTGCCTACTGGATGAACCTTGTCTTATTATTCTGCTTTTGAAGATTTTGTAAGAAGTGGAGAGCAGCCAAATCCCACCAAGAGATCATCATCTGCAGGCATTCTGGCATCAGAAAGAGACTGGCAGGTATTGGTGGACCTCGGAAAGCAGCTGAAGTTCCTCAGCCACATTGCAGTCACCACCATACCACCATGTGACCAGATATAGTCCTGCTGTCTGAATCTATCATGCAAGTCAATCTTCTGGAACTAACAGACCCAGAGGAAGCTCACAAAGTCAGCATCTGTCAGACGTCAGGATGGAGAGCTAGGTGTCTCCCACTGGAGGTCAGGTGCAGGGGATTCGTGCTATTTTCTTTGGTCAGAACCCTTAGCAGTTTGGGCATCAAAGGAGAGAGTAAGAGCAGAGCCATATGCAGTATCATCGAAGCGGCAGAAGGAGCCTCAACATGGCTGTGGCTCAGGAGAGGAGAGACATGCGGTCAGAGTAACTAGCTATCTGGACCCACGCTGGGGTCTGATCAGCCCTGGTGGGCTCACCTGGACGAGAGTGTATGAAAGTCCCGAAACACTCGATGATCCCAGGAACATCACTGGTGAGATGTCCAGACTGTGTATTCACAGAAGAATCTCCAACTGCTGTTTTGATGTGTGACACAATGTTTGATCTGGGTCTATCACTTTGTTACATTTGCCCCTAAGTCAATGCCAGCTATAAAATGGAAGCCATTTTCTGGGAATATACTGGCTGTTTTTGGGGTAATGCAAGAGTTAGGAAATATAACAGTGAGATATTGAATATCAGATGAGAGGAGAATGCTCATCAGTGAAGTGCCTCAGGGGTCTGTCCCCTGTTGGACCACTACATTTTCTGACTCATATTAATGACATAGATTTCAGTGTACTTTGTAAACTGGTGAAATTTGCAGATGGGACCTAAAATTGGTGGAATTTCAGACACTGAGGGGATTTTAAAAACAATTCAAGAAGATTTGGACAATCTTCAGAACTGGGCGAACACTTGCAAAGATCTAAATGTGGGCAAATGGAACGTCAATTATAAATACAAGATGAGAGACACTATCATCTGAAAAGGACCTAGGGGGTTTACATTAGCACAACATTGTCATCATTTAAGCAATGTGAAGAAGCAATTAAAAAAGCAAAAAAATGTTAGGTTATATCGTAAAAACTGCTGAATATAAACTGAGTGATGTCATGCTCAGAATATCTAATGTGGTAGTGAGACCACATCTGGAGTATTGTGTGCAGTTCTGGTCACCACAATACAAGAAAGACATAACGGCACCTGAAGCTCTGCAGAGCAGACTTGGAGAATTAATCCTGTTGAGTCTCGAGCAGAGAAGACTGTAATGGGGACCTCATTCAGGTCTTCATAATTGTCAAAAGCATTGATAAAGTACATCCAGCAGAATTCTTACAGCTTAACAATGAATCACATACTCGAGGACGCCTGTGGAAATTAAGGTGACGTGCACTAAAGACAGAAAGCACTTCTTTACTCGGTCTGTGCTATTGACACAAGAAGAAAGGCATTCCGTTCATTTCTGGACATGTTTAACACTAACTCTGCATGCATTTGCCAGTCATTAAGTATCTAAATAAAGAGCTCTAGAGAAAAACAAAAATCACACGACTTATATCCTGTCCATTGTAGTGTGGTGAAGTGTTCTGGTAGTACGAGCCGCACTTTGCCAATTATAATAAGCATGTTGGCAATCCTAAAGATGCATCAGAGACAGAATAGAAACTCAAAGCTCCATGCTGCTAAGAACATCCAAACCCTCATCTGCAGGAACCAGAAAACAGGAAAGGGTTGGGATTAGATAATAAGCAACTCCCTGTGCAGTAAGATTCTCTGTGGAGAAAGCAGACTGGTGTGCATAATGGGTAATTTATGGCATCTCGTCATGAAGAAAATATGCAGCATGTGTCATTTTAAAAAATGGTGATGTTGTTGTGAGACATAAAAAGAATTGATCTTACTGGTGTGTTGCAGATTATATGCATCACACAGCTGCAAAAAGAACAGAGGTAAACACTAAACCAGGGGTGTCAAACACCATTTTCTTAATCAGCAACTAATTTCTGCCATTAATTGACTTCTTTTTCCCTTCATTTTCAATGCCTTTGTTATTTAACAATCCTCTTGAATTGGTTCTTCTTTACCTTAAATGGCAGCCAAACAAAAACAAGCTTTGAAGTGACCGGCCAACAGATGACCAGCTAAGTTGGGGGTCTCAATATTCCAACTCTTTCCATAATTTGTAGGTGATTCTTGCTGTTAATTGGACTTGTTATTTAATTTCATGGCTTGTTGGACTTTTCATTCGATCACAGCAGGAAGCACCAGCAAACTGTTTTGTGGGTTGGCTCCATGCTACCTCTTCCATTTTAGTAGCCTCTGTTGATAGTCATGACCAAGATGAGCTGAGCAGATGAGGACAAAACACACCAAGCAAGGGGATGGTGAAACAGTGTTCGGTGCTTTTGTTAAAAACAAATTAAACAAAACAGTGCCCCAAAGTGCAGTGCAAAGTTCTAAATAAATAAACAATCCAATTAAAAGAAAGTGTCTGTGGAGGTCAAAATCCAATAAAAAGAAAATCCATTAAAAACGAGGTTAAAGCTCAGGCCGAAAAACATGAGCCCTGGTGCATTCTATTACAACAGACGTCTCCTTGACTTATACCAGAGTGGGTCCTTGCAACCAAGGAGGCGCCTAAACAGCAGTTCAGCCCACCTTCATCGCTGCTACTAGACTCAGGCCCCTATAGCTGTGTCTGGCTCCCAACAAGGCACCCCACTAAGCCTTCGACTCCCACTGCCAGGCTTGCGTCCTTGTGGTCCATGGCATCACCCGCAGAATACCTCTCTCAGCCTCTCACTCCCCTGCAGTCGTGCTGCCTCCCTCCAGTGAGTCGCAGCATTTCAGCCACTCCAGCTACCCGTGTCACTCAGCTGGAGTGGCCATCAGCCTCCGAGTGCCATCAGCACGCTCCGTGGGACTTGCTCCCGGCTGTCTGCCCTCTGTCTCGTCTGCTCACATTGGCTCTCTCTCACTTGCTCCTGCCTTCTCTCTTTGTTCTGATTCTTTTTGATTCTCTCGATCTTTTTCTTTCCTTCTCGACTGGCCATTCTCCTCCCCATTTTCCTCTCTCCTTCTCTTTCACTCATCCCCCCTTTTAAAGCGGGGATGTGGCACAGCTGTGGCAATCAGCAGCTCCCAATGCAAATTAGGGTCACGGGCGGTCCTGCATCTGTGCAATTTCAAATGCTGGCCTGGTCACTACCTGTCTGGAGTTTGCTGTTTTTTCCCAACCATGAGTGGGTGTATTTTGGGGGCTCCTAAAGAGGTGTGTGTTATAATGCTTGTCATCTCCCTTGTAATACAATAAGCAAAAGAAATGGAAATTTTGACAAACAACCTAATGGAAAGATGCATTGTGTCAAGCAAACACTTCTCAGATATATAAAGAGTGTCTGTTAGGGGAGCTCCATCCTCTTCAGACGCAGGATCGAGATCTCTTCAATTTCCATCGGGGAGGAAGGGCTGGACTGTCCCCAGAAGTGACATCAGAGAACCCCTCATGCTTCTCCTGTGGATGAAATAGGAGGAGAGGATGATGACCTTGCAGCCCTGCACTGGGTGGGAACTGTTCTTAACTCATTATGTCCATAAGATGGTCCTGGTGTGCCCGTGTGTGACACCCCCTCTGTGGGTGAGCATGTGGGTTTGTCCAGTAATGCATAGACGTCCATGCCAGTCTTGGTTCTGCATTGGGGCAAGGATTTGATGTCAGCTTTTGCAATGGAATAAGCCAGCTCAGAAAATAAAAGGAGGAATTTTAATTAGGTCAAATTTACACATCTGCATGGTGCTCTACGTGTACCAGTGTGATGCTTGCCACACTCAGAAAACGCTAAAACTTTATCAGCCATCCCTAAACCACACTAAGTCTTAGCCACTTTTTACAAGGAAGTACAACTGACAAAAGTGTGCCTCTGGGGAAATACAGAAATCCATGGGCTTTTGTAACATTTTTAGACTGGCAGCCTTATCTTCAGTCTTCTTGAGTACCGCAGCACATATTCTGGAAACACTTGGAGGCTTTGACTCCTAAAAGGCTGCCACAATAAGAAGACCCAGGGCGGAGGAATGAAAATAAATATTAGTCTTCATACACGTTTGACAGCTTATGCCAAAGTTAGTGATTCTAAACTTTGGAAAGAGTTTGGGTAAATTATTATATTGACCTTTGAATGGTGCACACAAATGGTGTAACAAACTAGAATTAACAACCTATGGTAAAACTTTTCATTTAATTGGGAGGAGGAAGGTGTCTCCATTAATGCTAGCTACACAGTGCATTGAGACAGCATTCAGACCGCTTCACTTTCTGCGTACTTTGGGACCTGAGCTGCCTTGAAAGCTTGCATGTTGTAATCTTTAGTTAGCCAATAAAAGATGTCATTTTGCTTGACTTCTCACTACATCCATAATGGCTAACATGGTACAACACCCTAGTTCTGCATACTTTATTGTATTGTAGTTGGGGATTTAATTTTAAATGGATAAATTTGCTATTTTTGCCCATCAGTCTACACTTAATAACCCATAATGACAAACTCAAAATGTGTTTTTAGAAAGGTTTGTAAATGTATTAAAAATCAAACACTGAAATCTCTCATTCATGTAAGTCTTCAGACTCTTCATTGTATACTTTTGTAGAAGCCCCTCTGGCAGCAGTTGTGACCACAGTAGCTACTGTATGTGTGGCCTGGTACTGTCATGCTGTAGGGTGGGAGTAGAGGGTCTCTGGCAGGTCTTCTTGCTCTAAGGCCAGCAGAGCCCCCCTCTGTCCTGTCACCAATGTCTGCCAACAGTTTCATCAGCTGTATGGATGGCAGACCTGAAACAACTACTCTTTGGTGTAGTCACTTGAGGGAGAACAATCTTGGATCATCGCCTGTCCTGCCATGTCTGCTGACACTTTCCCTGTAGTTGGGACACAATGGAGTCTGACAATGCAGGCACACAATATTGCTGTCTGCAGCATGCCAGTGGCCCTCTCCAGACCTTCTGGTCAACAATTATTGAACATCCACAAAACTTACCAAGTGTGTCTTTTGTCTTCCTGTGACTTTAGCGTCTTTTTAAAGGTGGCCTGGTCAAGTATTCTTCTACCTGGACCTTGCTGGGTAAAGGTGGTGTCTAATGAACTCTGGTGTGCTTGGCAAGCTGCAGTTCCCCTCCAAATAAACCATAATGCAGGTCCAAGGGCTAAAAACAGACTGTCAGCTTTTTGTGAAAGTACACAAGCCATAGGGGGGCACAGTGGCACAGTGCTAGCGCTTCTACCTCACATGTAAGGACCCCAGGGTTTGTGTCCCTGGTCCTCCCTGAATAGAGTTTGCAGGCTCTGCCCAGGTGCGACCGCTTCAGTTTCGACCCACTGTCCACAGACATGCAGGTGAGGTGAACTGGAGGCACTAAACTGGAACGTGTGTGCGTGTGCTTGGTGTGTGTACATGTGCGTGTGTGTTCACTCTGTGAAGGACTGGTGCCCTGTCGAGGCTCTGTTCCTGCCTTGCACCCTATGATAGCTGGGAAAGGCATCAGCAACCCCCTTGACACTTGTCTGGATTAAAAAGGTTAGAAATTGACCTGACCCAAGTCCTAATAAGTTCTCTTATTTTGGAAATGTGTCATTTTTTACATGAAATACATACATATAAACAGGAGGAAGGACCGGGAGTGGGCCACCGCCAGGGAAGGCCACCGCCAGGGAAGGCCACCGCCAGGGGGCGCCCAGAGGATTACAGAGCCTTGGACTGCAGCACTTTCACCACACCAGGAAGTGCTGCCATAAGATCATCACAGAGCACCTGGAGCACATTATGAAAGGGGCCACCTCACTATATTAGAGGAGCTGGCATCGGGAGGAAGAGGAGGGTGCTTGCAAGGAAAAGAGTAGAGGTAGCAGAACTACTGAGAGAGAGTGACGGAAAGAAGGGACTATGAGCAAAGGTGGCAGTTAATGCATTGTGTGGTGGTGTAAAGGCAAGAGAAGGAAGTAAACATGTATATTTTTGGACATTTGGTGTGTGTCTGTCTGTGTTTGAGGGCCGAACTTCCACAACAGTTTATAATCCGTGAGATTCACAAGCTCTACCCACAGTCTCAAGAGTACATTCCATGCCCAAAGTTTTCTCGTCATCTGTCTTGTGCCCTTATGTCACTTTGAAGTGTTTTGTGTTTTTATTTGATTAGTGAACTGCGTCCTTATCCTGAGTGATTGACTGACTAATGCTAATCGGCCTCGTCTCTCAGCTCTTCATGGTTTTGATTTGCAGTTAACTTTCTACATATTATGCTGATGCGATTCATTTGTGTTGGGCTCTCATTTGCATAGTAATGTACATTTTTAATTATAAGTTTATATACTCATCATGGTGATGTTACATTTTGCTACACTGATAGACTGTTTTGTATCAAATGTACTAATGGCTCGTTGTTTTGCCTTCTTTTAGCTTTTTACAACAAGCGTGTTGAGCACTTACAGACAACATTATTCATATTTTATGATTGCACAATGAAAAAAGGCATGTTAGAATAAAATATAAAAAATGTGTGCATTGGATGCAAAAAATAAAATTACATGAAAAATGATTTAATTATGCTTAATATACTTAATCAGTCTATGCTACAATATTTTTATGTAAAATTAATGAAATTTTTTCATGTTCTGTTAAACCAGCATGACTCATAAATAAATAAATAACGTTTTAGCAATTCTTTGTAATCTTTTTTTGAAAAAATGCATTATGAATGCTATGCTGAACACTTTCCCAGCCGGGACGCCGTAATGGTAGGATAGAAGGAGGCATGACCCGGCTGAGATGGAACTGAAGCAGCATCCCTTACAAAGGGATAACTTAATGGATAAGGAAGGGGAGTTGGTGCGTCCAGGGCCGTTCCTTCCCCAATATGATAGATGGCAGTGCTCCACTGGGGAGGACCCAATAAGGACTCCCCGCGGTGATTTATAGGAGTTATAGTGTCCATTGGTGTCACCAGAGGGTGCTGCAGGGAGAAAGTCTCCCTGCTTCACGAGACTTCCATCTGACCCAGAAGTGCTTCTGTTAGGCTACACCCCGGTACCGGACATACTCACGGGTCTGACATAAAACCGAGCTGTCCAGCCTCCTCCTGGGAGTCAAGAGACAAAGCTCACCTGGAGGAGGAAAGGAAGGATTCTGGATGGCAAGATTGTGAATCAACCTGCGTTTGAGGTACTTTGTGAAAATAAACATTTTTATTTTGCACCTGGTGACTGAGTACTGAGTGGTGTGTCTGGGGTTTGGGGGCTCAGTGGAGCCCCCTGTCTTTTACAGTACATCACCAAGTTATTTAGTTATAACCTACAGTATTTAGTTGTCTTTTGATAGTTCGTGGAAATGATTTGCATATAGACATACTTTATAGAGGATGACATTAGTATTTAAGTAACACTATATCAGCCATAATTTTGATTTATTATCTATATATCAACACAAGTCCTTTAATAATATACAGATGGAGACTCTTTAATTCATTATTGGTTACTGCTCTTTCTGTGTAATTTATTATATAAAAGTCAAAGAAAACATGCTTTTCTGATGTAGGGTGGGCAACATATCTGCTACCAACAACAAAACTATCATAAATCAGTTTCCGCAACCACACAAAACCCACAACAACTGGAAAAAATGAATTTACTAAAATGATTCCTTTCTGAGTGCACAAAGCTATGGAGATCCCTTGGACCATACGCTCGAAAAGATACGGGTGCTTTAATGGCACTGTATGGTTCTTTAATGGGTTGTACCACTCTTAGAACTGGCACGATTATAATATGCGCTGCCCTCTTAGAGCGGCAGCAAAGGAAAAAGAAGAAGAATAATCCGGGGCGTGAGTGACCAACACTACTTTCCTACTACACCACTCCAAGTATAGAGACACACCAGTGAAAGCAGGGTTAAGAAAAAATGATTATTGGAAGACGATACACACACTTTCTGTAGGCCTAACAAAAACCCTATATACATAATATCGCGCTGCAGCGCTTCCCACCACGGCACAACACAAATCACGGCATAAAACACTTAAACACATAAGCTACTAATACAGAAATCTGAGCAAGAGAAAAAAAAATAATTCTGCCGTGGGGAATGAGGCGCCGACCATACCTCCTGTTCTGGGAAACGTACAGATCAACAGTTCCTGTGCTTGCCCGCCAGGTCTTCTCCCGAATACCTTTCACCAGAAAGTAAAAAGAATTCGTCTTGAAATGAACTCGGGTTCAGCTGACGTTTTCCATGCGGTGTCAATCCTTTCCCTCTTGCTTTTTCCTGTGATGGTGTCCGCTTCTCTCTTGGCTCTACGCTTCCTCTCCCTTTTTTTCCCACCACCCATTTACATACTGTTGGCTCCTCTCCATACAATCTGTTGGGCCCTCCAAGCCATGTGCTCCCCTCCCCATGTACAATTGTCCGGCCTTACAAATTAAGCCATTCCACTAATAACAGGAATGGGAAGAGGCACAAACTCACAGTGACGCACACATATTCCAGACGACCGTTACAAGGTTGTGTTCCTTATAGAGCCATTGCTGGACAAAGCACCATTTCATTCTGGGACAGGTTCTTAGCATGTGAAGTTCATTCGTGGTGCTTTGAAAAACTTCCTAATATGTAGAAAGAATCTACAAATAACTCCTTTTATGTATGGAAGGCTACCTAACAGGACACCAACAAATTAAGAAAACCTTACTGTCAGCAGTAAGAGTCCTTTTAAAATCAGGACTTATTGGTATTTTGACAATTCTGTTCCCATCTATTCAAACTTATTTGCTGTATGGACTCTAATGCTGCATTTCCCAGTCTTGTCGTCAGAATCCCAAGTGGAATCACCTGATATGATAATGGGGTTGCAAGAAAATAGTTTAAAATGGAAAAAAAAAGAAACATTAAACAAGGAATTGAATAGGAAGTGAATGTTAATGTTTCAAAAATCTGGGGTTGTGGAAAAAACTCAAAATGATTTCAAAATGTGGTCACAAACCAATAAAAAAGCTTGGGAACCTCTGCTGTAATGGATCTAAATAACTAATGGGACCGTCAAGTGGATGGGTCTTTTGAGAACCCAAAATGGTTCCTCTATGGCATCACTCTGAATAACGGCTCTTTTAAATTTTGTTTTTAAGGGGGCGTGACAAAAGGGGTGGATCTTTATGCAAATACCGATAGTCACCTAAGTTAACTCAACTTAAAGCAACTGTTTGTTTCAACACTTGTTAATGTGACATCCGGGAGAATGACGTCAAGGTAAGCAGAAAAAGCCATATGAATATTATGAATGTTAACTTAAAATAGATCAATAAAGCGAAAAATCCCTTTCATTTTTCTTTTTTACAATGTATTGTTTTGCCTGGTGTTTTGCTTGCTTAGTAAGGCACAGTGCCACTTTATTATATTCAAGTTGTGAATTGTGTTATACTGACTGATTGATTGTTTGATTGATTGATTGATTCCTTCTGCCCACACAGCTTGCAGATTCAGTCATTCTTTTCTTAAGGTGACAGCAAAAGATTCTGAGCTAATGGCGCTCCCGAGACACCTCCGTTCTCCCTAAAACGCTTCTCTTGTCCCTTTCTTTCAGTGTCCGTGTCGCGATGGGATCAGCAGGCTAATCCCCGGCTAATCCAGCGTCGAAGTGAACTCGAGTCATCCTGCCGCGCGGCTGACATCTGCCAGTGTCTTTTTAATTGGCCAGCATATGGCAGCAGAGCAAACATCAAACAGCAGTCTTGCAGAATCTTCTGAGACATGCTGAGCATTCATTTCTGGAGGCTGCAAGGTTACTAGTAATTAAGCTTAAGTGTGCACCGTGCAATTATTCCAGCCAACTTGCGCTAAATTGCCTTTCTTACCTCGAAGAAACTAGTGCTTAAAAATCTGGAGGGAAGATCATGGAATAAAATGCCGTGTTTCCCGCAGTGATTTTCGTGACCTCCTCTCATATTCTTCTCTTCCATCTTATTTGTCATTTAAGCCATGTGGTGAACATTTTCCTAGTGGGTTTAATGCACATCAGTCCACAGAGATGGTAGGAATAGGAGACGCCAGAGGGACGTCCGCTCAGCTCGGAAATGTGGATATCAAGTGACAGCAAAGGAAGCCCACAAAATGAGCCGTCATTAAAATCATCAATTAACACAAAGATATTGTATCGTAAATTATAATATACGCGCTTTTTTATATATAGAATTGAAGAACTGTAATATAGATGAATAAAAATCAATAAACACACGAATCAATAAGTGCATTGTGAAATGTGACTAAACAAATAATAACAGAATAATATTTGAGCATAATGTCATGAAATGTGTTTTTGTTTATTTTTATGTATTTATTTCTTCGTGTACTTATTTTAGTATCACCACAAGCAACATGAAAAGCAATGAGCAACAAGAAGCAATAAAATGAAGACTGTCATTTTCACCCATCAAAGTGCAAAGGGTGGGCTCTAGCGAGTACTGTGTTTTGATTGGTGAATCGTCAGTGACGCGCATGTTAAACATCCTGTACAGTGGATGTCTCCAGATCCAATAGCAGCAGACATCCAGAACTCCACACCATTGAGGAGGATGCAGCTTTATATATTACCAGAAATACACTTGACTTGTAGTTTTCATCCTCTTCCTCTGTACGTTTAGCATTTGTTTGCTCAGAGGTTGATGCGCTTGCTGCTTCGTGAGCAGCTCGTTTTCTCCAGTCTAGCGGCTCGCCTCTTCTCTTCTTCCATCGGCATCTTTTCGTGTTAAAACTGATTAAGTCAGTATTTGTGTTGCAATTTCTTAGTATTTTTCTTTAATTTTCCACTTAAGCTGGCACTTAAGTCTTCAATCTGCCTCAAGAATGATTTAAGATATGAAGAGATACAGGAACTGACGGCGAAGGCGGTGGGAAATGAGAATAGCGCCTGAACGCATGTGCCGCACTGCCACCCTGCTGCCCGCTGCCAAGAGTAGATTCTACAATAAAATAAAGTAAAAATAAAAAGAACAATAAAATCATCACCCCGAAAGGGGACAGTAGAGGTCACGTAGTTTATATGTACCAAATTTCAGGTTAATAGGTCAAACGGTTTGTGAGGGACAGGTGATTTAAAATCTTGAACAGACAAACGGACAGCCATTGTAGTGTATTATATAAGAAGATAAGTCAGTGATAACTCAAAAATAAAAAATTAAATTTTTTTAATATAATGTAATCTGTTTTTATTATCACAGTTCTTTTATTGTGTATCAGTAAAGGACAAAACACTACTGATTTTAAAATATTTTGTATTGCATTATTTAACAGATTTTACTATACAGTATTCACTTTAAATATTTTTTAATATAATTCCTGCATTTATTAAAGATTTTTAGAGTATTTTAGGATTTATTATGGGTTATTTATAATTTTAGTGTATCATTTTGAAAGGTACAGTATGTTGGATGAGTATGCCGTACCAGCTCTTTCATTAAAGCATTCTCTTCTATTCAAACCTGGTTACACTATAGTAAAGATTAAGGTTGGTGGGGGGTGTATCTGAATCAAGTCAACTAAACTAAATGACAAAAAGCTGCAATCCGATTGGCCGTCCAGTGGAGCTGTTGAATCGAGGAGCTGCGGAGGTCTGCAGCTGGACCCATCTCCTCCGGACACTAGGCTATTTTTGTTGTGTACAGATTTGCACCTTCGCAACTTGGGGCATGCGCTTCATTGACAATTCATGAATCAAAACACAGCACTCAAAACACGGTAGGCAACTTTAACCACGAATAACTTTATTCTTCCAATTTTACCTTGACAATGCTCACACCAGCTTGTATATTTTGTATATTTTCCTTTTTTATTTTACCGCCGATAGCTGCTTCTGACAGCAAAGTGATCCCCAATACAACTGCATGTTACTTGCTGTCACAAGCTGTTCACTTTGAGCAATCCAGCTCTGCGTGTGGATACCTCTCCATCAGTAAGTTGTCTCTACTTTATGAAGTCTTCCCACCTGCTTGAGCACCAGTAGAACAGAAACAGCGCATCCACTGGCATAGCCTGGAAGGGGCAGCCCACCCCAGCTGCACTTTTTAACAAACTTTAAGTACTAGACCTTTTAGATTTTTTTGACAATTTTGTTTGATAGGGCTTTGGCAAGCTAATGTGTGTTATCCATGTCAAAATTACACCATTACACCTTTTCCCAAAGGCAAAATTTTGTCAAAGCCCTATCCTGGATCCAGTGCTCCTTTCCAATCTTCATGCTTCCATTAGGTCAGATTATCTCAAGGCATAACGTGAGCTACCACAGCTATGCTGACGACACACAACTGTATTTATCAATTGACTCTCTTGTCTCTCTTGTCTCACTGACCCAAAGTTTTGCTGTAGAGTAATCAGAGTTTTGACATTTGAAGCAGGGGTACTTCTACTAATTTTCTCCAGAACTTCTTACTTGTGTTTCTGAATGGATGAGTAGTAATTTTCTCAAACTAAATAAGGAGAAAACAGAAATATTAGTGATTGGCAAAAATGGGTATAATGAGGGTATTAGAAATAAACTTGATCCTTTAGGCTTAAAAGTCAAGACAGAGGTAAAGAATTTAGGGGTAATTATCGACTCCACCCTAAATTTTAAATCACATTTTAATCAGATTACCAGGGGCCTCATGTATAACGCCGTGCATAGAACTCACACTATAACATGGCGTAAGCACAAAAGCGGGAATGTGCGTATGCACAGAAAAATCCAGATGCAGGAATCTATACATACACAAACTTCCACGTTCTTCCGCTGCATAAATCCCGATCAGCGTGAAAAGTAACGCACATGCACGCACCTTCTGTCCCGCCCCAACTCCTCCCAGAATTACTCCTCTTTGAACATGCAAATCAATATAAATAGCCTTCTGTGAAAAGACAATGGGAAAAGCACAGGGGGAAATATAAGAATTTCAGCGAATACCAAGTGGAGGCAAAGGAACAACATACTATTTGTTGGTTTGAACAGTGATATAATCAACAAAAGGAAGTTGATCGAGTGACAGAGTGTCGGAAAAACTCGAAAGCTCAAGTTCACAAAGTCGCACAGTGCCCGAAATAAAAAAGAAATCACATATCAAAGTTGCCATGAAAAGGCAAGTCGTAGCCCACCGTCTGAGTGTCATATGAAAGCTTATTAGGGTACAGACAAAAAAAATAGGCAAACAGTGGGAAAAAAGCACGAAATGTCAACTTTAATCTCGAAATTTGCACTTTAATCACGTAGTTTATTTTGCCATTAAAGTAGAACATCATAAACTTAATCTTAAAATCGTTTAATTTACTAGTTTCTCAAATCCCTAAAGTAGCATGTTAAATGCTTTGTTCCGTATTTGATCTTCTATGTGCTCTGTGTGTGAATCACTACCTGCTTCTTAAACGGGCTTTCTCTTTCTCCGACAGAACACAGAATCCATTACATTTGTGATATTACAGCTCTCTGAATAATTAAAATACTGAGATGTATACGTGATATGTTTTTCATGATGATAGGAATTAAAGCATGTTATTAAACATGGGAACACGGTGGCGCAGTGCTTGTTCATGTCTCACGCAAGAGGCTTGCTGCGCCATGCGCGACCTTCGATGAAATAATTTATTACAGAAGTACTGTCTCTTTCAAATGTACTAACCTCCAATTCATGTCCTTACTTTTCTTTCTCCAAATACCCAATCGCCACACAATCAGCTCTGTAATAGACGTGAAGCCATTTGTAAGCTTAGAATGACGATTCTTCAAAACTTTTAAGGAACATTGAAATATCTTCGTAGTACATGTTTAATTATTCTATCCGTCTATTCTTCCAGTGTCACGTCAGCACCAGCAAGAATACAAAACAATGCAGGAACAATCCCTGAACTAGCTAGCGTTGCGGCACCGTGTCCTCACATGTTTAATTATTAACAATACAAATTATTTAAATGAAGTTAAAGTTGTATCTGTATAATATAATCAACGTATTTTGCTGCATTTCATCTTAAAAATGATATTATCATCATATGTAAATACGCGCTTTATAAAGTGGTGCAGGTTGTGCAATATTATAACTGTAGTGCAAGTTTACAGTGAGGTAATTGTACTTATAAGTAAACAGTTCTACAAGGAGCACTTGATGGACTGATTGAGTGCGTTTATAGTTCTTGGGATGAAACTTTTTCTAAACCGTGAAGTCCATACAGGAAAGTCTCTGAAACGTTTTGCCGTGGCTCAGGCAGCGTCTGCTTCATGCTGTATACTGATAATTCTCTTTCCGATCAGCTGCTGCTGTGATTTCCCACTCAGATACAGTGATATAAATACTCCGAGTGGTGCAGTGAGAGTAATATGGAAAAAGATGATCTGCTGTGGCAACCCTTAACGGGAGCAGCTGATAGAAGAAGAAGATGCATTGAGAGTAACAACGCTAAAGCAGTTATGGTATTTGGAATGGAATATGGAATACTATGGCTATTTCCTGGACCATTATATTGCAGCAGGTTAATTACAATCAGATGCATTACACTAATAAACAATATGCAGTTAGTTTCAGTGTATTTATAAAGCCGCGTCAGGAATGTGGATCTAAGAAAGAAAGGGTAACCACACAGGAACAGTACCAGTGCTTTGACGCTGGGTGCCACCAGTTTGCAAAACCGAGCGGAGAAATTGCTTACGCCAGGGTATGAGGTACCGTGGAAATGTGCGTGGCTTTACGCCAAGTTTAGGTTTTATACATCGTGATTTGAGCGTGGAAACGTTCATACGCAACATTTATAACCGTTTATACATGAGGCCCCAGGTCATCATTTTTTCACTTAAGAAATATAGCAAAAGTTAGACCTTTATAACTTTGCAAGATGCTGAAAAATTAGTGCACGCTTTAGTTTTTAGTCAACTAGATTACTGTAACGCACTCCTCTCAGGACTACATAAAAAAGACATCAATCAATTGCAACGAGTACAGAATGCAGCTGCTAGAATCTTAACTAGGAAAAGAAAATCTGAGCACATCTCTCCAGTTTTCATGTCACAACATTGGTTACCCGTACCATTTAGAATTGACTTTAAAATACTGCTTATGGTTTACAAAGCCTTAAATAATCTCACTCCTTTCTATATCTTGGAATGCCTTTCACCTTACACTCCAAATCGTAACCTTAGATCTTCAAATGAGTGTCTGCTTAGAATTCCAAGAGCTAAACTTAAAAGAAGTAGTGAGGCGGCCTTCTGCTGTTATGCACCTAAAATCTGGAATAGATTACCGATAAAAATTTGCCAGGCTAATATGGTGAAGCAGTTTAAAAAACTGCTAAAAACTCATTATTTTAACAAGGCTTTCATATTTAATGTAACATAACTTCATTTTAGTGTAACCCTGATATTCTGTATATGCACTGAATTATCATTTGTATCATGGCTCTGCAATCCATACTAAGCCCTACTTTCTCTGCTGTTCTTTTTCCACTACCTGATCAGGGTACTGTGTAGTCCCTACATTGATGGATTGAAGGCCAGATGTCCACATGACCATCATCATCTAATTCTTTCACATGAAACCTGAAAACCATGAGGACTGATTGAGATCATTGATGTTAGGTAGAATGTCTAGAGGGGGCTGGGTGGTCTCGTGGTTTTGGAACCCCTGCAGATTTTGTTTTTTTTTTCTTCAGCCCTCTGGAGTTTTTTTTTTGTTTTGTTTTTTCTGCCCTCCTGGCCATTAGACCATACTTTATTCTGTGTTATTTATTATTGCCTAATCTTATATTTCTATTTTTTATGAACTTTTCTTTCTTCATCTTGTAAAGCACTTTGAGCTACATCATTTGTATGAAAATGCGCTATAGAAATAAATGTTGTTGTTGTTGTTGTGGACACAGGGTAAACGGCCCTGATCTGCACAGCAGACAAACACATTCAAATGGCGGATAGAGATGAGCACCTTCTCCACCTGGCCAGTTCATTCTTTGTTTGTGCTTTCCTGCTCCAGTCAGCTCCATGTTTAAAGTCTTCTTTGTGCGCCCAGTCAGTTTCCATGCTGCTCCTTCATCACACAGTACTTTTGCCACAACTAGCACTCCAGAACTCCTGTCTACACCACAGAATGCCCGTCTTACGTTTGAAATCCATCAGACAGCTGAGATCTTCTAACAGCAGCCTTTATACAATTCCAAAGCCCTGCTGCTCACATTTTTGCAAACACTTGTTCAGCTTTGTGGCTCCATCCTAATTCCTATGTCTTTCTGTAAGTTTCCATCTGTTTTAATATTCCAGTTGAGATTAAAGTGCTACTTCTGCGGTTTTATTCCATGTTGTCTGCGTTTACTACTTTGAGGCCGCCTCTAATATGATTAAGCTGTCTGTCACAGACAGGCAGCAGTGTGGCCTCATGTTTGAGAAGCTGGTTATCACTTTAATCCCCACTGCTTTCCCAAAATGTGGCCCTGAGTCATCGAGTGGAAAATATATGTTAAAAGCTGGACCAGGCTGTGTGAGCACTTCTCCCTTACACCTTGGGATGGTGTGAACATACAAAATGTAATAATTTGAAACCTTTTAAATGCAATTCCGGATCAAGGGAGGATGGAGCCTGTTCTGAAAGCATCAGACACAAGGCAGGGAACACCCCTGGAAAGATGGGGTGGCGGGGGGGGGGGGGGGGGGGGGGGGGGTGTCACAATACAACTGCCAATTAACAAGACCTCCATGGCCTGCAGAAGAGCATGAAAGCAGCTCATAGATAATGCCTGGGCACCCAGACCACTGGACACAGGAGGAACCATTGCCCCACCTGTGCACCCTGCTGCAGACAGGTGTCTTATCAAATGACTTAGGTATTCATTCACTTATTTTAATTGGACTAGTAGCTAAGATTTTTGGAAAGGTGCTATATCAATAAAATGTATTATTGTTATTATTACTATTATTATTATTATTACAGCTCTTCCCAGAGTGTCTCAGTATTTGCAAATCTGTATACCTTTGCATGATTTATATCATGTCATCTTAATTTCTGAAATTGCTTTTCCTGTTGAGGGTCCCAGGAGCAGCAGATCAGCCCAGACTTCCCTGTCCCCATCTACAGATTCCAGCTCTTCCTGGGGAATTCCCAGGTGTTTCCAATCCAGCCAAGACGTATAAGCCATCTTGTATGTCCTGGGTCTGCCACAAGGTCTCCGCCCATTGGGACATGTCTGGAACACCTGTAGGGAGTGCTGCTAGTGGAGCATCTTTAAGATGTGCCCAAACACCCCAACTGGATCCTCTCACTCTGGAGGTGCATCCAGAGCTCCTCACCCCACCATGAAGGGTCAGCTCGGCCACCCTGTGAAGAGGTCTCATTTGTGCCACTTGTACTGGTGATCTCATTAGTTCAGTTATTACAGCTCATGACCATAGGTGAGGACAAAGATGTAGAGTGGCCGATAAACTGAGAGTTTTGTCTTTAGACTCCGCTCCCACTTCACCACCACGGACAGGCACTCTCCCTGCAACACAGCTGCCAGTGCTCCAATCCAACTGTTGATCTCACATTCCATTTTTCCATCTCTCCTGAACAATATCCTAGGATGCTTGAACTCCTCCACTAAGGATAGATGACCCCCCACCCCACACCTAGAGAGAGCAATCCATTCTTTTTATCTCAGCCACTTCACACTCTGTTCTGAAGGTCACAGTCAGATGAGGCAAAAAAGGACAGTATCACCTGCATAAAGTAACAAAGATACCCCTCATCTCCCCAGATTGACACCCTCACATCCTCACCTGCGCCTTGATATCCTGTCCATGAGAACCACCAACAGGAGTGGTGACAAGACTTAGTTGTAAGTGCCGTGCTAGATGGACCGGCATACCAACTGGGATAGAAGATGGACCCTTACCCAGTGGGGAGGTCTTAATGGAAGAACTACAGGAAAGGAGGGTTGATGGTACATTTCTATCCTAGTTGGGATGAACAAATAATGGATGAACAATTTGTTCTTTCGGTGGTGTCGTGCTGAATCTATGTTACAATGTTATTCTGCGTGCCGACATAATTCTACCAATTTTGTTCTAAATAGTATCAAAATTGGTCAGGTTATAATGGGCTTTAAAAGTATATTTTATACTGTATATATATATATATATATATATATATATATATATATATATATATATATATATATATATATATATATAATTATGGTCTTTCAATATTTTAAAATATATAGGATCATTTGTGAAAAGAATGTTTTGTCAAATTTTAATTTTCAACACATTTATTAAAAATTGTATTACAAATTATGGGGTGGCGCAGTAGTAGTGCTGCTGCCTCACAGTTAGGAGACCTGGGTTCAATTCCCAGGTCCTCCCTGCGTGGAGCTTGCATGTTCTCCCCGTGTCTGCATGGGTTTCCTCCGGGCGCTCCGGTTTCCTCCCACAGTCCAAAGACATGCAGGTTAGGTGGACTGGCAATTCCAAACTGGCCTTAGTGTGTGCTTGGTGTGTGGGTATGTGTGTGTGTGTGTGTCCTGGGTTGACACTCTACCCGGGATTGGTTTTTGCCTTGTGCCCTGTGTTGGCTGGGATTGGCTCCAGCCAGGCCCGGTCTTAGGTATTATGGGGCCCTAGGCAAAAGGGGGGTCCAGGGGCCCCTTGGAAGCTCTGTGAAATGCGTGAAAATTAGACCAAGGAGTTGATCCGTTGCCCCCCGGACGCCGGGGCCCTAGGCGGTCGCCTACTTCGCCTATGCCTAAGTAGTATATTTAAGTATATATGACAATTGCTCACTCGGACAATTTGTTTTGGGGGCCCCCAAGAAGGCGGGGGCCCTAAGCTATAGCTTGTGTAGCTTATACGTAAATCCTGCACTGGCTCCAGCAGACCTAGGTGACCCTGTGTTTGGATTCAGCGTGTTGGATAATATGGATGGATGGATGGATGTTTTTCAATACAAAATACATAGTTTGAATAAGAAAAAGTTATCAAGAATTCTAACATGATTAATCATTCTTTATTATTAATCAGAGCTATTAATCAATTAATGTGAACCTTGTCCCTGTACCTCTTTGCTCAATTGCTCAATATCAGGTGTGTAATCGGTCACTTTGAGCTTCACGCAGGCTTCTGAATGTGCAGGTGTTAGACAACTTCTTTTATAGCTTCACTTTTCTCATCAGAGTTTTTAAACATGGACTGATGTTTAGTTTGATAATGTCTTTGTACACTTGACGTACAATACACGACACTTTCACACCATAACACACACACAGCACAATCCTTTTGTTTGTACAAATCCATATTCATTCGTCCCAGAGTCTTGAAAAGAGCGCACATCAAATGTTTGTCTTTTATGTGTCATTTTAGGGCAGTATATCTCTCTATTATATAAAAAAATCTTGTGTTGAGACGTGACCTTCTTGGAAAGACACTTTGACCCATGAGACTAGACTTTAAAACAAGATCATGAACATCTAACCCAGGGGTGGGCAGATTCAGTCCTGGAGGGCCGCAGTGGCTGCAGGTTTTTGCTCCAACCCAATTGCTTAATAAGAAGCACTTATTGCTCAAGTAACACTTCAGCTTCACTTTAATTGTCTCGCTCGTTAAGATTTTGAACCCTTATTGCTTATTTTAGTCTTAAACAGCTGTATTCTTGGTTTGTAATTGCTCCTAATTAGCAATACCATGCAAATGACAAAAGAGACCAGCATTTCTCCATTTAGCTTGTTTTCATTTACACCTGTGTGTATTTATCATGCACTATTGGGTTTAATTAAATACTTGGAAGGAAAGTGAAGAGAAAAAAGTGAATCACTGAGAATTACTCATCTGTTTTAGACTTCAAATCATTTGGATGATATCCTTAGAAAGGAAAATAAATCTAGGATATGAGAATGACCTGGCATGGCAGAGTTAAAGCACTAGCAAGCCATGAAATTAAATAATTGACAAGGATTGTTTTTTAATTAAGCAACTGGGTTGGAACAAAAACCTGCAACCACTGCGGCCCTCCAGGACTGAATCTGCCCACCCCTGATCTAACCTCTCAATTGTTAGAATTCTTTTGGCAAATACACTTTATGTACCCTCAGCTCTTAAAAATTTTATATGTTCTAGATGGCAGCGTGTCGAAAAGAGACCCAAAAGCGCTGGAGAGAAAAGAAGGCAAAAAATAAAGCAAAAAAGAACAATAATAATCTATGTGCAAATTCTGAAAATAAGGAAAGTAATAATCAGCCTGGACCAAGTGGAATTGAAAACCTCATAGGTCCAGTCGGGGTCAGATATTAAAAGACTTCATAAAGATATTCAAAAACATTGGTGCGATACACATGCAGAGCAGATTAAAGAATATGAAAGTAGTAAAATTAGAAAGTATCAAAAAAAAAAATGTAAAGATCGCATTAGCACAAACAAACAGAAATTATTACTTGGTGAAATAACGGAAGAGCAAAAAGAGATTGAATATGTGGACATACTGTAGATGATATGTCAGAAGTATGTAGAAATTGTTCGGCTTTAAAGTTTAAGTCAGAGACTTGTAGATCGTCCAATTCGTGTTGCTATCAGGGAAAAGTAGTGTTGAAGAGGCGTATCCATGAGAATTCAAAGATTTGTTGTTTGGTGAAAGTGAAATCCACAAACACTATAGGCAAAATATCTGAGTCTACAATAATCTTTTCTCGTTCACATCATCCTATTCTCAAAACATAGATTTACACAATAATGGACGATACGCTATGAGAATCTGTGGTCCCGCAACAATTAAAGCTATGACAAGTTTAATTTCGAAGAATCCACCATTCAGTCAGCTGTATATTTCTGATAACGGAGAAGTGATGCAACATAGAATCGAAAGAGTATGTAACAATTCCCATGAAAATAAGAATCTCTTTAAATTGTATATCTGGTTAACCAAACTCAGGGTTGGGGGAGTGAAGCGAGCAGGGGGCAGAGCCCCCTAGTTACTTAATAATAACAAGAGGTTTGTTTTAACATACCACAGGCTGCACTGAGCACATGGTTTTCCTTTATATGTGAGTCACATGCATAAAACGTAGGTGGGGACGTGGAGTGCGAACGCATGTGCTGTAATTAAAATATAATACCTAGAGGTTTGTTTTAACGTACCACACCCTGCACTGAACACATGGTATCCATTTACATGTGAGTCGCATACTCAAAATGTAGGTGAGGGTGCAAATGCATGTGCTGTAATTAAAATATAATTTTTTACTATACTTCTATTTAATCAGAGTACCATTGAAAATCGTTCCGCATGCCACAGGTTGCCGACCCCTGGCCTAGGATTTGGAGTTTTGAAAGGCAGCCCTGTCAGGGTCCTTGGGTGCCTCCAGGGGGCACTGTTAGGAATAACTCTCCATGTTCTGTCTGACCTGGAAGTGCTTCCGTTACGTAACACCGTAACCCCAGAAGTACTCCCATGTCTGGCCATAAAGAAGCCATCTCACTCCTGAAAGGTAAGCCAGAGCTGTGAGGCAGTGAGACGATACTTGTGGAGGAAGGAGGGCGGAAGAAGACAAATGAATCAGTGTGTGCCATATTGTAGATTTGAAGCTTGGAAAAAGTATTGTTAATAAATGTTTATTTTAAGGAACTTGGAACTGCGGGTGAGTTGTAACTGAAGTCAGGACAATGAGGCGCCCCCGGTGGTCCCGCGGCCTTGATGGAGTCCAACACCCTCAGTTAATAAATTTGACTTAACACCAATTAATCGGACATAGCTCTCACTGCATTCATAATGAAATCAACACATGCTGAGGGACACAGCTGTATGCTTTTCCCAAATCTACAAAACACAAGTAGACTGAGTTATCACAATCAGAAAGTACGCCAGGGAGAAGTGCTGCTCCATAGATAGATAGATAGATAGATAGATAGATAGATAGATAGATAGATAGATAGATAGATAGATAGATAGATAGATAGATAGATAGATAGATAGATAGATAGATAGATAGATAGATAGATAGATAGATAGATAGATAGATAGATAGATAGATAGATAGATAGATAGATAGATACTTTATTAATTCCAGGGGGAAATTCACATACTCCAGCAGCAAAAAATATTAAATTAAAGAGTAATAAAAAATGTAGGTAAAAAACAGACAATAACTTGAATAATGTTCAACGTTTACCCCCTCTGGTGGAATTGAAGAGTCGCATAGTTTGGGGGAGGAATGATCTTCTCAGTCTGTCAGTGGAGCAGGACAGTGACAGCAGTCTGTCGCTGAAACTGCTCCTCTGTCTGGAGATGACACTGTTTAATGGATGTAGTGGATTCTCCATAATTGATAGGAGCCTGCTGAGTGCCCATTGCTCTGCTACGGATGTCAAACCGTCCAGCTCTATGCCAACAATAGAGCCTGCCTTCCTCACCAGTTTGTCCAGGCGTGAGGCATCCTTCTTCTTAATGCTGCCTCCCCAGCACACCACTGCGTAGAAGAGGGCACTCGCCACAACCATCTGATAGAACATCTGCAGCATCTTACTGCAGATGTTGAAGGATGCCAGTCTTCTAAGGAAGTACAGGCGGCTCTGTCCTTTCTTGCACAGAGAATCAGTATTGGCAGTCCAGTCCAATTTATCGTCCAGCTGCACTCCCAGGTATTTATAATCTGCTTAGCTCCTCCTGTATCTTTGGCTCCACCATCACATGGAGATTTCACTCCAGCATATGCCTTACCTGGGAGGCTGATTAGTGAGATTCCCTCTGTAGTTGGTACACATCCTCTGGCCACCCTTATTATACTCGGGGACCACCACACCAGTCTGCTCTTCCAAGCTTGCTCATTTGGAAAATACATTAATGGATATATAATTCAGTTTATTTTTGTATAGCCCAAAATCACACAAGAAGTGCCTCAGTGGGCTTTAATAGGTCCTGCCTCTTGACAGCCCCCCAGCATTGACTCTCTAAGAAGACAAGGAAACACTCCCAAAAAAACCCTTGTAGGGAAAAACTAGAAGAAACCTTGGGAAAGGCAGTTCAAAATGAGACCCCTTTAAAGGTAGGTTGGGTGTGCAGTGGGTGTCAAAAAAAGGGGTCAATACAAAACAATACACAGAACAGAACAAAACACAAGTAATCCTCAATACAGTATAAAAATAAAAATATTACAAGTACATAATATGATTTGGATTTGTTTAGAGTCCTGCAGACCTCGGCCATCAAGCTACCTCCCCCAATTGGCCATTTCACAGTCGAAACAGCGATGGGCCAAATATGCCATGTTATGCACAGTATGGTGGCACAGTGGATAGAGCTGCTTCCTCACAGCTCCAAAGTCCTGGGCTCACACTGCATCCCATCGGACCTTGCTTTATTCTTTGTTACTTAGCATTACCTAATCTTATTTTTTTTTTTTTTTTTGTTCATCATGTAGAGCACTTTGAGTTTCATCATTTGTTTGAAAATGTGCTATATAAATAAATGTTGTTGTTGTTGTTGTTGCATCCCAGTCACCCTGGACATGTGGACTTTGCATGTTCTTTTCTGTATCTGCATAAGTTTTCCTCTGCTTTCATCCCCAAAACATTAATATTCTTCTTCAAATCGTCCTGCTGTTCCTTGTGATGGACTCGTGTCCTGCCCAGGATTGATCCTGTCTTGTGGTTAGAGCTGTAGCTCCAGGATTCTAAAATTGAAGCAACCAGATTCAGTAGGTGGATCAGTTTTGCATTGGTTGAAGATTAACTCTAACCCAGGATCAGGTCCCTTAGAGCCTTTTTGTTCTTAAATCTAATGCCCACCTTTCCCATTTTATTTATTTTTTTATGGGACTCCCATATCACTCAGGACCCAGGCTCATGTGTGCAGACCTGATTGTGAAGCTGCACATGTTAAAAAGCATGAACTGCTTTAACTTTGAACAGCTGGCACATGCTACATTAATTGTTAATAAACATTCATCACGTTGTTTGCTGTTTTCCTTCGGTGAGAAGCGATGGCACGCTACTCCTTGACTAATGGCTGTATACTCGTAAACACCTGCTGTCACAGACACCCTGAAGGGCTACCTTACCAAACCAACAGAACACCAAATCAACATCAACATCGCTAGGAGAGGAGACCCCAGCCATGGAAAGTGAGTTATCAAGCAGCATTTCACTTTAAGAATGACCATCTGCCTGATGTGGTGGACAAAAGACAGCAATGAAAGGAGAGGGAAAAGAACTCAAATTTAAAGGAGAATAAGAAGGTGCTTCTACATGGAACTACCCATGGCTTGTAGCTTCCATTATTGGACTCCTCAGAACATCTGAGAGGTTTATTTTCCTCAACAGTGACATTCATGTCTCTGGTGACTCTTCCTATGAAGTCTGAAGATGAACTGGGAGAGCATTGGGCCATGAGGTCACTGGAAAGGTGTGTGTGGAGCTCCTGATATCTATGCAAAAAGACGAAGGTCCAAGTCTTTAGAGTCCTAGTTCTTCCTGTCTTGCTCTATGGTTGCGAGACATGAACGCTATCCAGTGACCTGATACAAAGACTGGATTCCTCCAGTACTGTGTCTCTATGGAGAATCCTTGTGTACCGCTGGTTTGAATTTGTGTCAGATGAGCGGTTTCTCATGGAGTCCTGAATGAGGCACATTATCTTCATTGTAATGGAGTGTCAGTTACAGCACTACAGCATGTGGTGCGATTCCCTGATGGCGATCCGGCTCGCAGGATACTCATTGTTGAAGACCCGAGTGGCTGGACCAAGCCAAGGGATGCCCACATAACACCTGGCTGCGGAAGATAGATGGTCATTTCCAGAGGGTTGGACTGGACCGCATGTCTGCCTGGGGGTTTGCCAACCAGGATCCCAAGTTGTTTCGTCATGTGGTGTGTGGGGCAACCAGTGGGGCTTTACCAGTGCAGGCTCCCCAACCTGACCTGACCTGAACTTCCAAAGACACCCAGGGTAACACTGATGGGTTTTCATTCACATTTTGGTACTGCCAAGAGAGTGTAACAAGAGTTTGTGTGTGTGCCTGAAATTTAGGATGAAATGAATGAAAGCCTACTTGGGTGAAAGCTAAGATCTTCCTTTTCATAAAGAAGGCTTCCAACAGAAATGTCCATTTATCAATTTTGTTTATTCTGTTTATTTCATTAGAGTGTTGGGCAAGCCAGTGGGCATCCTAGTAGAATTGGGTGCAAGCTAAGAACCTACCCTGGAGGGGTTGCCAGTCCATTTCAGTGCACATCATGGGAACACCGACACACGATCACTTTTACAAGGTTAACTTAGTGTCTTCAGTTCACAGAACACTTCACAACTGAAACCACATTCCTCAAACAATGAGACAACAGTTTGAGCCACGGTGCCATCATTCACCATGAGTGATCCATCCAAACATCTCCCTATGTTGGCAGCCAATTTCTACAATAATCAGGTATGGTGAAGAACACCATTGTATGAAAGGTATTGTTTTAAATAACAGTTGAGTACTTAGGAGAGGAACCCTGGCTGAAATATAACAACATCTCACATCTCCAGTTGATATTGATTTGCTGCTGCTCAATCCACAGAAAACTTGAGAGAAAAATTCATAAGCTTGTGAAAAATTCTTCTCTATATGGGTTTTGCTTTCATATCTCTCATGAGTGAATGTGTGCATAATTGGACTGGCTCCCCCTACCTTGAAACAGCCAGCGGCAATACCACCTGCACTTCAGAACAGGCCATCCATCTGAAGTGCAAGTCTGGCCAGTACTTGGATAGGAGACTAACTAGGAAAAAGTTTGGGTTGCTGCTGGAAGAGGTGTTGGTGAAGCCAGCAGGGGGCACTTACCCTGTGGTCTGAATGTGGATCCCAATGCCCCAGTGCAGTGACGGGGACACTGGGCTGTAAAAATGGCACCAAATGTTGCATGATATGTAAAGCTGAGGTCCTGACTCTCTGTGGTCATAAAGGTCTCTGGGCATCCTTTGTAAAAAGTAGGGCATATCCTGATGTCCTGACTAAATTGTCCACCACAGCCTGGTCATTCTGGCCCCCTAATCATCCCCTGTCTCTGATTGGCTAACTCTCTCTCACCCCTTCACCACCTAACAGCTCATGTGTGGTGAGCATACTGGTGCAAAATGCCAGCCGTTGCATCATCCAGTTGGATGCTGAGCATTAGTGGTGGTTGAAATGGCTCCCCACTCACTATGTAAAGCGCTTTGAGCAGTGAGAAAGCACGATACAAATGTAAAGAATTATTATTTTTATTATTGTTATCCTTAATGCCCTGCTCTATTCACTTATGCAGCCAAGTCCATCCCTTGAATTTAGGGTTACCATGAAGGTGTGATGCTTCACTTGATGGATAAAGTCCTCCTCAGTATTTGAGCAGTGCCAGGGAGGACGATGATCTTTTGGACCTCTTGTATCTTCATATTACCAGGGATTTTGTTGGTGTAGATTTCCCTCCCTTTCTCAACCATCCCAAAAGCAATTATTACCACTGGTATTATTGTAGTTTTCATAGCCCACATTTGCTCAATTTCTATTTCTAGATTTTTATATTTGGAGAGTTTTTCTGTAGTTTTTAGGGAGGTGTTTCTTTCAAGTGAGGACAGACATGTCGATGAGCAGACAAGTTCTCTCCTTCTTCTCATTTACTACTATATCGGGTCTGTTAGTCTTGATTACTTGAATTTTGATGTCACTTCCGGTTTCGGCTTATAAAGCCACCATCTTTCTAAGCCAAATCAGTTCAGTTTGGAACTCAATAAGAGCACATCTCGACTTATTTCTATACCCTTTTGCAGCCAGAGACAATATACAGGTGGCTGCCCCAAACCTTTTTTGTGTGTTGAGACTGATTCTTTCACACCACTCAAAACAAGTTCAGTTTCTCCTTCCCCATTGACGTCAATGCATTTTGGGAAGGTTGGCGAAGTTTGTGAACATTTCTGTGATTTCTGAGAACTTACAGCAGTTCACTCCTCACTAGTGCTGATGATAGAAGACAGGTGTCAAATTGCATGTCCACGATGTGACTCTCTTCAGAGTGAGTGGAGAGATAGCAGGTCATCAGCTAAATTCCTTCAGGCTGGAGGAAGATCAAAACCAGCAAATCCAACAAGACAAACAGTATTCACAATGTCTCCGTAAGACTTCACTGCACTACTCCTGTGCTCTCTTTTATTCCAGTATAGTTAGTGTGGAAGTAACCCCCGAGGAAGACAGGAATAGTTCAATCAGTCAGTCTTTATTCAGTCACAGATGAGTACATGGCTTCCACGTTGCAAGGTAGAAGAGCAAAGTTTTCCAGTTTTAGTCGGCTTTTAATATTCATTTTCCTCCCACCCCCTTACTTATGAAACAGCATCTAAGCACTTTATCAATTCGGCCAACCGTTTCTTTTTTGTATACGTGTCAAGAGGGGCCCCAAAGTTGGAAAGGTCATCTTTCCTATGTCTGATAGACGTGTTCCTAAAGAACGAAGTTACCCAAGTTCAGCTTACTTCACTTGATCTTATGACAGACGCCCGTATGAATAACCTGCCATTATAATCAAACAGCTTTTAATCCTTAGTAGCTTGCAAGCAATTCAATTTTCTTTCACATTAGCCATAGGGCAGTCTAAGGGGGCCCCGCCTCTTTAGGAATCAACCCACAAAGCACAAGGTACATAAGAGAACACTACGGGACACATTGAAAGACAACATGCACTTCATCGAGTTCAGTGATGTTCCCAAACGTTTCTACAGTTTTGCCAATGTCACAGAGAAGAGAACTCCACAGGGGTCACTCTGCATTGTTTCTTACGTATATCTTGGTGACCAGAACTGCCCTCATATATCTGTTTGGGGCTTCCAAGTGTATTATAGAGATGATGAATGGCTAGGCGGAGTGGTGGAGCAGCCACGTCAACAATATGTTTGCCACTTCAGTATTCGCCATGTCACCCTGAGCAGCGCTACCACTGTCACCTTAGATAAACGCATCTGCCATATGCGCAGCAATAACATAAAACGGATACTAGAATACACAAAGCTGCAATAGATGAATAGATTAATAATTGATGACTTAGTAATTCAGGGAACTGCAAGCATAAAATTAGACAGAGCAAACGAGATCCTTGAAGTCGCATGTGTGACCTGCATTTTGCTGCGGAGGCGAGCTTGATTTGCACACCCGGAGGATTTGTTCAGAAACCACAGAGAATCTCAGTTTTACTCAGTGCAGCAGCTTCATCCCAAAGTGGCTCCTTGTGGCCTTTTACACAGCACCAGGTGATTTTATTTTCTCACATGTGTGGCTTGAGAAATATCACATGGCCTAAAAATCAGCTGCCCACACCTTCTCAGGCCTACAAAAGGAATATGTCATGCAAAGAAGGACTGCTGCACGTAGGTCAGCACATCTGATCAGTTTAGAAATGTTTTGCACTAAAAACTGATTTGTGTGCTTCCAGCATGGCTTCCTGGAGGTCAGCATAAAAACTTCTGTTCTGTTTAACAGCTGACATGCTGAGTGGCATTAAGTCATTCTAGAAGTTGGGACTAGAATAGAACATGGCTGCCATCTACAGGCCAAAGAAAACAGAGCGGCCGCAGTGACTGGGGTGGGTGGCGCGGTGGGCGTTTACTGATTGTGGTGTGAGCTGAGGCTGGTGTGACAGGCCTCACTGGCCAATGAGGTGGCAGGCCTGTCAGAGTCCTACATGCTGCAGAAAGCCCTCAGCATTCCAGTAAAGCAGTGCCCACTATCACTGAAGCCACATCAATAAAGTGGACTGATTATTTATTACATCTGTTAGAAATGATGACAAATGCATTACTGGCATTCGAGTAGGCCTAGTGTTAAGGTAGAAAGCTTTGAGGCGCAAGGATGCTCAATCAAGTGTCACCAGTGACTCACTGAACGACTTTGTCACTGTTCATATTGTAGACACAGGGACACCGACACACTCGAAGTATTTATGTAGCTCTCAGTAAAAGTGCGGGCTCAATAGATGATTATACATCATCATTGTGGACAAGTGTTCAAGGGGCTCTGGTGGGCCAAAAATACAACTTCAGGCAGGGGACAGGTCATGAGGCTTGTGGATTCATTAGGAACCAGCCTAGCTATTGGCAACATGCTGTTATTTTCATTAAACTGCTTTATTGTGAGGGATGGCCAGTGTCCTTGTGCGCTTACCCAGCTGGGACACCCTCAAGATGGAATGACTAGGAATGAGAGTGTGCACAGAGCGTTATTTTCCCCAGATTGCATCACGGGACATGGAGTTGGGTTGTGTGGGTGCCGCCAAGGGGTGCTGCGTGGACTGGGGAACCCTACTTCATGGGGCTACCAACTCACCTGGAAGTGCATTTGGGCCATGTGTACAGATTACCGTACATACTTCCAGGTGGTAGATAAAGGATGCTACCTGCCTCAGTTCCAGGAGCCAGAGTTGGGAGGAAGGTGGACGAAGCTTGGAAAACAAGAAGAGAAAGAGTGGCAGAGTGCTTTACTTTTACCTGTGTGCTGTTTATTTTGGCTCTGGTGGGAAACACTTGCCCAAGAAGAGTTTCCCACAATAAAAAACTCTTTCTACTTTTATACTTGTGTTCGAGCCTGTTTGTGTTGGGTGTCTGGGAATCTGGAGCTCATTCACAAGGTGCATACATGTTCTCAAACCAATCGAAGATATTTACAGTCATATGTCATCGGGTGGAAATTCAAATTACCTGGAGTTAAAAAATTGCAGACACAGGATGCATTTGCAAACTCCACAGAAATGCTGACAGACTGGGATTTGTACTCAGTATTCTGAAACTGGAAGGCAGCAGCAGGCTGTGGTTTAACAATGCCATTTTATTTATTGGTTACAATAATTGGAGCTCTTCTGGATTGTTGCTTCTCACAGGTAGCATATTGCCTCATTAATTGTAAGCACATAAGCATAGCATTTTAATAATGGCCATCATACTTAATGCAGAAGAGCTATTCTTATAATTATGGAGGACACAACCAGTAAATATACCCTCAGGCGGTGTAGCATGTCCTTAACCAACTGTCAGCAGTCACAATTAAATCTGCAACAGCTCACTCATTATTCACTTCTTTAATCCCAGCAGATACCCCCTGGGCACTCCTGGTGGTCAGCAGAGCTGAGAATTGAACAAGAGATATTCTGAGCTTCACCACTGCTTCAGAATGAAGCTGTTAACTTTTTCTTTTGTATTTAATAGTTTTGAATTAGAAGTAAACTATCTTTATTAAAACATCTATTTCTGAAACAATTTGACTTTGTGTCTTATGGTGTTTATTTTATTTTAATACGTTATTATGCTTTTAGGGGGTCTTTACAGTGAACTTAACTGAACCTTCTAATAATGAAGCTAACTTTAGTAGTAGTGTGCCATCTAGCGGCCATCAGATGCAATTGAACTTGCTTTTTTCATGATTGTTCTGCCTTTGTTCACCTGTTGTTTAAAATACACAAATAGCAGGTTTTAAATTCAGCAGTAAAGGCAGTGTTGTCATCACCCTCAGGCTGTGCAGAGCTCATGTTTACTTGAACGTTGAAGAAAATCCCTTCACTGGTTTAAACAGGGCACCTGACCACTGGTGTTCACTCTATGATTCTCGTCTGGGATCACGATGATCCTCTTTTTTTTCCCCCTTGTATATTTACACATATTGGGACAATGAGGTGACAGAGACCAAGTGGATAACAACATGCTCAAATCTTGGTTTTTATTGGCTTGTGATAGATAGCACATATAGTATAGTACTGTATGTGCATGCATCCTGTCAGCATTGGTTTAGATCCATTATCTGGCCATGAGGCCATGGCACTGAGTGGGCACAGAGAAGGGCAAAATGTTCACTCCCCTTGCCAGAGGACTGATAAAGCATGTCAGTTTGCAGATGGACATGTTAGTTTCCTAGCAAGGATGAACTGAAGACAGCAGGATGGAAGGACAGGGGGAGACAATCTGTCAGGGCTACTTACTCGACTGAAATGCTAGGTGGCACACGCCCAAGGCTATGCTAGTCATGCTGAGAACTGGAGTCCCATAAGGCTGCCTTGTCAGGTTCCGTGGGTGCCACCAGGGGGGAGCTGCTGAGTTTAATGATCCCCACTTTGTGGGACTTCCATCTGACCTGGAAGTACTTCCAATGGGCTATGCCCTAACACCGGAAGTTCTCCAAGGTCCAGCATTAAACTTCATCAAGGGAAGTTGGAGTCGGGTTGAAGAGGGCAAAGCTCACCTGTGAGGAGTGGAGGAGAAGCATTCATCCATCCATCCATCCATCCATTTTCCAACCCGCTGAATCCAAACACAGGGTCACAGGGGTCTGCTGGAGCCAATCCCAGCCAACACAGGGCACAAGGCAGGAACCAATCCCGGGCAGGGTGCCAACCCACCACAGGGAGGAGAAGCAAGAAAGAAAAAAAGGGACAGAAAAGAATTTGAATTTGTGATTACGTTTATTAAAGATGACTTTTGTAAGGTAATTTATCATAATAGTCTTTGCATTCGCACCTGGGACTTGTGTCTGTGTGGCTGTGTCTGGGGTTTGGGGTTCTACAGCACCCCCTACTGGTCACAGGTCGCATTCATTAATGTTTGGGACAAGTGCATGATGTCAATCTTGAAGCCTACAGAAAAATATCGATTTTGAATAGGGGCAGATGAAATATTTAGGATTGTAAAGTCAGTCAGAGGTGAGATTTTAAATCATGATGCATAGTTTCAAGTCCAGAGGTCTTAATGTCCACGCCACATTGCATGTTAAATATAAGGCTGTGGAAATCAGGAAAATTTGCAGAACTTAGTTGAATGCTCACAGGTTTCCTTTAAACTTTCTTGGTCTTTTGCTTGAGTTTTGTGATCTTTTGTTTCTTCCCTGCTGTACCTCCGTATTTAGCCACTATAGTTTTGATGTTAATAGCGTCATGCGTGTGAGTCGGATCTCCTCTCAGGTTCATTTGAGGTATGTAATAACTCGCTGGGAGGAGAGGGGGTGCTGTCACTAACATTCTCTTCTCCATCTCCCCGCCTAGTGAGGGCACTTAGCTCCACCCCTTCCTGTTTATCCATTATAAGAAACCCGGCTGCCCAGAAGGAAGCATCTTTTACGACCAGAGGAACCTGTCAGGATGGACCTCCTGTCAATGACTCCTAATTCTGCTTTTATTATATTTTGCTTGAAGGCTGGAAACATAACACCAAAAGGGATTTCTTTTATTGGACTTTTTTTATTGAGTAAACGGAACAACCCGGTTGGAGTCCCAACTTTTATCTTTGTGCGCCCTGTCATTCCTGCACCAGACCACAATAGATAGTTAATCATTTAAGTTTAGATGTGTGATCACCAGTTACATTAGTTGTAACTTATGCTGAGGAACTCCACAAGGTTTAGCTGGGTGCACTAGAAAGTCAAAGTCGATATAAAGGGAGACCTCTGAATTCCAGCAGTGAGACTGACAGGCCCTTGTCATGAGTGTCTCCATACAGGTGCCCGCACTGACACTTTGTGAAGGCTGATTTCACACCAGCTCTGATGTTTCTTCTCACTATGTCTCCAGCAGCACACCGAGAGAACTGAGTCTCAGCACAGGGTGACAGGAGCAACCAGTTTGGACCACTGACACACCAGATTAAATGCGGTGAACAAAGTGCAACATCTACCTTCACCCTCATTATTCCTATAACCTGAACACACAGATCTTTGAATATGGCAGGTGAGTTTAGACCAGGGGTCTCCAACTCCAGTCCTGGAGGATCACCATGGCTGCAGGTTTTCATTCTAACCCTTTTCTTTATTAGTGACCCATTTATGCTGCTAATTAACTTCTTTTGAATTCATTTTAATTGATTTGCTCTTGAAGACTCAGACCCCTTAACTGTTTCTTTTTCCTTAATTAGCAGCCAAACAATAATGAGATACAAAATGCACCAAAACAACTGGTGTCCACCATACGATATCTGAAAATAAGGTCTCAGGAATGAGGATCTGCTCAGGTCACCAAAACATTTGAACAGTGCTCTTAAAAAAGAGAAAATCAACAATACTGGAAATGTCTGCTATTGCACTGTGAGAGCAGCAACAAGCCATGGAATTAAAGAAGGGGTTTAATTAACGACAAGACTCAATGCCTAATGTAGCAAATGGTTGGAGTTTGAGGCCCTGACTTAGCTGGTCTTGTGTTGGCTCACTCATTTCACATTTCATTTCTGTTTGGGTGCCAATTAAGTAAAGAAATGAAGCAATTCAGAGGAACAATAAATTCAGTTTGGGAACAAACAAGTCTGTTAAAATGAAAGGAAAAGGAGTGAATTAGCAGCAAAAACTGGTCACCAATTAAGAAAAGGGTTAGAATGAAAACCTGCACCCACTGCAGCCCTCCAGGACAGGAGTTGGAGACCACTGGTTTAGGCTAACCATAAAACTGGGCCAAGGTCCTTGATAAGTAAGCCGCAACACCAGAAGATACAAACCTCGTCAGATTCAGAATCAAGCGATGGTCAGCGGTTAAAATTTAAATTGCATTCTTCCCTGACACCCTGAATGCATGGACCCCCTACTGATATGCCCAGGTGACAAGAAAATAACACTCTGATCTGCCTGTCCTCCAGAGATGTCATTTGATAAAGGACCAAGTCTTTCTACTAAGTTTCCAAATGTCTTTCTCGCTGTTCATTTAACAACCATTTTTCATGCAGGTTAGCCAGATGATCCCCAAATCTCGGTGGTACTGGACAGACATTTACGAGTAGATACCCTTGCTGGACCCAAATTTCTTTTATAAAGTGTTGGCTCTCAGGCCCCTCACAGTAGTATAAAGCTGTGCTGTATTCAGAGCCATGGAAACAAAAAAAGGAGCAATCTGAGGAAAGCACACACTGTCAGCAGATCAAGACGTCTAAAATGGCCCTGCATATATTAAGCTTATATATGCCCCCTTATCTGCTTATCATGCCCCCTCCTTCTCTGTAGCTCTTAAGACTTAGTTATAGTGGAGAGATGTTTTAGACTCATAATGGGAAGCTTTCTGAGATCCCTGATCTTCATAAGGATGACGAAAAAGCTGAATACGTTTTTCTGGAAAGTTGCATGGGCTAGCAGATAAAACCGCCAGCGTTTGTGACCTGTGTCCCATCCTTTCCTGTGAGTGCCACTTGTCTTCCTGTTTTTCAAGAAAATTGGAGGTAATTCCATCTTGTTGAAAGGTGACCCATGCTTGTTACAAGAATGGCACTTTCAACTGCTCAGATTATTAAAGAAAGATACAGGAATTGGGATGGAATGATTTACCCCACGCATAACGCAAGCCATGTTGATTCCTTCAACTTGCATCAATTCCCAGCAGGGTCTGCCTATCAATTTAACGTTCTGGCCCACCAATTGGATGCCTGGCAGCTGCATCTTGTTTCCAGGCAACACACTTAAATGATGTTCCGATAAGATGTGATGCAGCGCTATCAGGCTTCCCCTAACTGAGATGTGCCTTCCTTGAAGAGCTTGCATCCTAATAAATCTGCACAGTGCATGAATGATTGCTGTGATTAGAAATAAAACCTGCTCCAAGAAACTAAGTGCTAGGGGAAAGAAACAGAATTCTGATTACAGGAACGTGTTTCTTTGTATGCTGATTCAGCCAGAGTGCTCTCAGAATGATTGTATTTTACTGCCTGGATGTCAACAGATCATTCGTACATGTCATGTGGCTCATCGTGAAAAATAATGACAACGGTCATTTCAAAGCAATGCAAGTGTGGAGCTCGGACCCAGACACAAGCAGACACGGTCGCCAAATGTCCCAAACACACACGCTTTAATCTCTTTTCTTCTCGCACACGCAATGCTGTGTACAATTCACTTTTAATTCACAGTTTCTTCTACCGCCTCCACTCCTCCTGTCACAAGCTCCGTCCTCTGCCTCCCGACTCCGGCTCTCCGAATGGAGTGAGGCGGCCTCTTTTATACTTCACCCGGATGTGCTCCAGGTGCTTCCCGATGATCTTCCGGCAGCACTTCCTGGTGTGGCGGAAGTGCTGCCATCCAGGGCTCCATAATCGTTCAGGCGCCCCCTGGCGGTGGCCACAGTCCCCAACAGGGATGAGCTTCCAAGCTCTGATCCCGTGGCCCTCATGTAGACCAGGGTGGCTGCCCTCTCATGGTACAGGGGAGGTATTGTCCCTCTCCCGGTCCTTCTAGGCATCCCAAGATCCCCAGCCCCAAGATTACTAATCAATAAATGTTACGTGTCTACACAAGATAAAAAGTGGCAGAATATAACAAGCCCACAACTGAGAGCATAAGGTCAGATTGTTTCATATATTCTTGTTCATTATCATGTGTTTCATGTTGTTCGGACAGGCAAGGGACAATACAACTACTACTCTTTCCTGTTACGATGTGGAGGAGACGCAGCCTTAAACACATTTATCTTGAGTAGAGTGGACATTCTTGCACTACTAACAAGATACTTAACGCATATGAGTAGAGCTTAGCAACTTTTTTTGTTTCACACTTCCTGCCACTTGTTCTGCCATTCTTTCATTCATTCTACTCCAAAGGCCGCATGTGTTAATACTGTTTGGTATATCAGGTCACCGGCTCAAAAGGAGTTGCTATTTTAATAAATAAATAATGAACGTGCTCACGCTGGGGAGTGGAGCTCGAGCGCCCCATCTCTGGGTCGGTGCGAGGCGGTCAGCCGTCCATGCGTTGCCTTGCCGGCATGTGGGGGCAGTCTCATTGCCTTATTATCAGCCCAGGGTGGCAATCAGACGATAACACCTGCAACAACTCCCTCTTCTATAAAGTGGAGCGTAAGAAAGAAAAAGAGTCAAGAAAAGAGTGGAGGTTAAGAGACAGGAAGAGGATGAAGAAGAGGAAAAGGAAGAGGAAGAAGAAGAAGAAGAAGAAGAGAAGGAGGTGGAGGAGAAGGCGAAGAAGAAGAGAGAGAGAGAAAAAAAACAAACCAGTAAACAGAGTGGAAGCAGGTGGAAGGGAATAGAGCCCCCAGGAGGATTGAGTGGCCATCGCTCGGGTGGGTGCTGTGGGTCACTCCTGTTCAGCATTTTGTGAGCAGGAGCGACCATCATGCTCAGGGATACTTTTGCTGGGTGGAGCCATTGGCAGCGGTTCAGGCGGAGCAGGGTTGGGTGGTTGCCCGTGGATGCCATGGGATTGGTGGCAGGGGACACGGGCTGGAAGAGATGGGTGTCTGCACCTGCTGGTCTCTCTGGGCTGTGAGGTCCAAATAGGATAAGCCGGGGAGGCATCAGTTTTAAAGGAAGGCACCAGGGCTTGCAGAGTTTGCAGAGTTTCCTGGACTGTGTTGTTAAAACCTTGTTTTCATCAGATTTTTCTATTTATTGATTTTAACCTCCCTTCATTTTATGGATGGGTTTATTGATAGTTTGGAGCACTGCATTCTTTGCAATGCTTGTTTTGTGTGATTTATTTTAATAAAAGCACTTTTCACCGTCCCCTTGCTTGGTGTGTTTTGTCCTCATCTGCCACGCTCATCTCGGCTACAGTACTGAGGGTGTTGTGTTCAAAAGGCTCCCATTATGGAAGAGGGACTAAGGAGCCAACCCACACTGTCACATACTGAGCCTTATGCCGTACATTATATCAGGTTTCTTCAATTCGCTCAGTCGTTTTGTGCAATGGTGAAGCATGCAGGAAGGGTGAGGCCTACAAATACTCCACAAAGCAGTCCAGGAACATCACTAGTCTGAGCAGAAAAGGCTCACCCCAAGTAAGCCAGTTCCCCAACCACAGGCTGCTGCCTACACAGGCTTAAAAACGGGAAGCTGGCTTTAAAAGTTTGCAGTATATAAAAATAAGAGGGAGGAACCATTAAAACCTCTGGCTCAATGAGACAAAAACACGATGAAATCTTTATAAATGAAGATATTTATTATATAAATAAAAAGAAAACACAAAGCTAAAAGGAGGCATAAAGGATGTGCCTAGAAGGGCAATCAAGGGCCAATGTGTAACCCAATAAATCATAATCCCAAAACTGAAATAATAAATCCAAAATCCAGAAGAAAAGTAGCAAGAAAGGCAATCCATACAAAACTTGTACACAAACTCAAGACACCACTGCTAGATTCTCTTTCTGACTGTCTTAGAAGGCCAGACTGGAAATCCTGTAGCAGTGACATCAGGGCAGCCCTGGCCCCCTAAACCAATTGCTTTGCCTTTGGTTTACTCTTCACCAGATGCAGCTATGGAGCTCTCCTTGCACCGCTACCATCAGAGATGGCAAAATGCTGGCAACCCTGGTCACAATAGTATATGTGTATTTTCCCCATTTTATTATAATGAAATTCTCTCGTGAAACATGGACAGACATATAGACAAGCAGACAAACAGATGTTAGAATGTATATAGAGAGAGACAGAGATAAAAAACTGAAAAAAATAAAAGAGAATTTGGGATTTAGGTTATGCCTGCTTCCAAACCGTAAAATTGTGACTGTGTATGTCACCTCCATAGATAGACTGGCATTGCCTTTGGTGCTGATCAAACAGAATTAAAGATAAGTCAAATAAAAATGAACAAAGTCAATCTACACAATAAATAAAATAGGGAGAAGATGGATGCTCAGTTTGAATCTGAATCTGTGGATAAAAGGAGCTTTGTGAATAAAGAGCAGGGGAGACCTCTCAAAAGAGTCAACACTGGGTTTGGAGTCGCAAGACACTTGGCCAAAGATGATTTCCATCTGTTACAAAGATTTGACTGGTGAAAGAAGCGTATCCATTTAAAAGAATAATTGCAAACCCTTCATTGTATGGTGAACCTACAGAGTCCTTTACCAGTGCAGCGTACCTCCTTAAGTAAAGTATAAACTAACTAGCATATCAGTTCATCGTAAATGTATAGAAACATAAGGAAAACTTAAACCAGCAATTAGCTTAGTGACCTGCCCATCTAAATCTTTCCTGCCCATGCCAGCCACTAAACTGGCATCGCGCCCAACCTACAGCCTTCGTCTTGCAAGTGGCAAGCCCACAAGATGACTCCACATCACCATTTTTGGTTGAGCCTTGCCGGGTTTTGTGAGTTGCCGGACCACCACATGATCAGCAGAGAATGCCACTTCCTGTTCAGGCTCCAGAAATCAGTCCTGGTAACCATATCCTGGGCAGAATATGCTGTTTTTTAATTAGTACCATCATGAGGGTCATTGTGAGCCATTCTTTGGCACCTTTCAGCTCAGAACTGTTCACCAAGGGAGACCCTACCAGATGTACAAAGCTCCAGATAACCTACTTCTGACCCTTGACACACAGGTGGGATTACTTCTCTCATAATGCATAGAGATTTGCCAGGAAAAGCTGGAATCTGTAGATGGAGACTAGGGAGTCTAGGCTGACCTGCTTGACCTGCTGCCACCATAACCCTTACCAGGAAAAGTGGTTGGGAAGATGAGATGTGATGAGGATTGACCTGCTGGTTCATCTGTGCTTTAAAAACCTGAAGAACATTTCAAAACAGTAAGATGCTGCTAATTTAAGTGGGTTGTGAGATTCATGTCTACAATCAAAACTAATAGCCCCGCCAGTGAGTGTGTTAACCTATAGTACGTTACGTTCAGACTGAACCATAATGCATATCACTGCAGTGTTAGCCTGTAGTACCCAGTGTACCGTGTAATCTGCTTTGTGTACACCTGCACTCACATTAAGTACTCTCTAAACCAGAGTTACTTAAACTATGGGTGACCGATGTTGGGTCGATAGTTACTGTTGTATTTAATGGTAATGGGTCATGGATGGTTTTCAAATTGAGTTGCAGTGGGACACTGCGGGTTGATTAAGCAAATGACATTGCTACGATGGTCATCCTTGATCACCCACCAAAGATGATCATCCATAATTCTCCAAGCAGGTCCCCCACTCTAGCGATCGGCCATGATTCTGCAATGTGGGGAAGATGCTAAAAAGAGCAAGACTCAGGTCAAGACAAAAAAAAATGTAAGCAAACTTGCACACATATGACTCAAAGAGATTTATTTTAGTAGTAAAAGAACAGTTCAGCATTAAGTGAAGTGTATAAGAAGTGGTACGGGAGAACTAACACATTCTGACAGTGAAACAGCAAATGCTCTAAATCTTCTTTTTCTCACCTGTGAAAAGGTGGATAACATCACTACATTTACAGAAACTACCAAGAAGTAAATTGTAGAAGAAGAATGAAAACGCAAACAAATCACCGGGGCCAGATAATTGAAAACATACTGTATATAAAACCATCATGTTTGTTTCTCATATATGACTGCACAGGGGAGAAATTATTATTAATTATTATGTTCCATAAAAAGGTGATCAGGCTGAATGTAATGTAAAAGATAACACAAGAGACAAGAAAAGGTTTGGGGCAGCCACCCCATATACTTAATAAATAATGCAAGAAAAAGCAGTGCTCAAAAATCTTCACAGACTTAGTTCATAACAGAATAGATGGCATTTTTATAGTCTGGTCAGAGGAGGTGATGTTGCCAGACCCGGAAGTGATGTCACTGGGGCTGGAACTGGAAGTGTTGTCACTGGGACCAGAAGTAATGCTGGTAGACCCAGGTGGGATTTCTCTCAGGTAGTCTGCAGGTGAAAAACAGAACGGGTTAAGGCACACTGCCACCCCCTGGTCCGGAGTGAAATTACCTTTTTACACGCCGCTTGGCTGCCTCCTATTGCACGTGTGTGACAGTAGTTACTATAGGCCAACAAGCTTAGTATGCATTGAAGCAGTTATTAAGGAAAATGGCAAAGAAGAGGTGAATTATGAATAGTCAGCATGTTTCCCTAATGTGCTGAAGTTCTACCAGAACAAAACAAAAGCATACAATAAAATAGGTGCAAATGATGTGATTTATCGTGATTCTCTGGAAGCTTTTGATGAGGTACAACAATGACAGAAGTGGAAAATGAAGGCACAGTGTTTACATGGTTATACAAGTGGCTCCAAACACATTTAGCAAAGGAGAACCTTTTAAATTGTGTGATAGTAAAAATGGTGTCCATCAAGGGTCAGTGCTGGAGCTGCTGTGGTTTTTAATATACATGAATGATTATGGTAAGAATATAAATAACACAATGGTTAAGTCTGCAGCTGATACTAAACAAGGTGGAGAGATGATGTGGACAGAACACAGACCTGAGCAGATATGGGGCAGATGACACTTCAAGTGAATACATGTAAAGTAAAAATGAGAAATGAAATGTTAGATTTGAGTACACAGCGAGAGGTCTGAAATCTGAAAGTACGCTTAAATGAGAAGGACCCAGAGGTCATACTCAACTCTTCACAGTCAACATCCAGGTAATGTACAGAACTGATTCAAACAGCGAGTAGCATGTCACTTGTTTATTATTTGGCTGAAACTTTTATCCAAGGTGGTTTTTAACATTTGAGATACAATTGGTTCCATTTCTTTTCATTTGTTTTTTTTTCAGTTGGAACACAGGCTGGTGAAGTGACTTGCTTATGGTCACAACACACACAGTGTCAGTAGTGAGATAACATATCTGTCAAGGAGGACATGTCTAAGTCATTCCATGCACTGCTGAGACTATTGTGTGCAGTTCTGGTCTCCATATTGCATAAAGTGAATTTCCCATTGGGATTAATAAAGTATCTATCTATCTATCTATCTATCTATCTATCTATCTATCTATCTATCTATCTATCTATCTATCTATCTATCTATCTATCTATCTATCTATCTATCTATCTATCTATCTATCTATCTATCTATCTATCTATCTATCTATCTATCTATCTAAAGACACGGCAGTGTTACAGAAAAGTTCAGAGAAGAGCGATTAGGCTGACTCCATGACTGAGAGGTATGAGCTGTAAAGAAAAGTTGAATGAGTTGAACATTTTTAAGATAGATAGATAGATAGATAGATAGATAGATAGATAGATAGATAGATAGATAGATAGATAGATAGATAGATAGATAGATAGATAGATAGATAGATAGATAGATAGATAGATAGATAGATAGATAGATAGATAGATAGATAGATACTGTATTAAACCCAAGGGGAAATTCACATACTTTTCACATATTCACATAATTTTAAGCAGACAGAGATTAAGAGGTGACATGACAGAATTGTTTAAAATTTTGAATGGAATTAGTACAGTGGATCAAGGCTGCTACTTTAAAATAAACTCTTCAATAAAAACATAGACATTTGTTAAGAGCAGATTTCACAGAGACAATAAAAAGTTGAGCCATGGGCACACAAAATAAGTAAACAATTAATGTGGCTGATAGTAATTCTTTTCTGATCTTCATAACTCGACTTGATGTAATTTGGAGAGATTAGGTGAATAACTTAACTTAATAATTTTAGGCTTGTACTTCTCAAATGGTTCTAAAATCTTTAGGTCTATCACTGAGGTGTAAACCTGTAGGATTTGCATTGCAGTGCTAACCTTGGAGTTTATCATTGCAATGAGAGTCAGCATGCTGCCTCAACCGGCTTCATGACACTCTTCTCAATGCAGTGAGAGCCTGCTGACATGATAGCAGAGTGGAAGGCTGCTGTATCCTGTGGGCAGGGTAAAGTATTAGGGTGGTCAGTGCAGTGGGTAACACTATAATTTGCTACAGAAACGTAGACCTGAAGGACTCCAGTGCAGGGTAATTCTGCTGTCCTAAAGGCGTCCTGTGAACTGCAGTCATCTCCGTGCAGACCACCAATCTGTTGAAAGTCTTAACACTGAAGTGCAAGCCCACAGCATCCTTACAACAGTATTTGTTTTGAATATATAGATATATTGCAAATATACAGCATCAGATTTTAAAATGTGAATATATCAAAAATTCAGAAATCTTTATGAAATTTAAAATTGACATTGCCCATCTTTAAAATGATAATAAAGAAAAAAGAGGGATTAACTGCTTGCCATACTAATTAGAAGGGAAACAGTGTGATGTATGGTAGCCACTGAAGCGTGCTGGCAGGGTAAGAAATGAGACCACCGTGAGCAGATGGGCTTGCAGAAAAGATCACAAGAGTCGGTGCGGTGAAGAGGAATTCAGGATGGCTTTGTGCGCGTGGGGGAGTGCGAAGGAGCTGCGCGTGTGAGCGGAGGAGGAGAAAAGGCAGAGACAAGTCGGGGGAGAAGTCGTGCAGAGCTGGGCGATGTCAGGAGACTCTCAGGAGGGAGAAAGAAAGACACACAGACAGAGAGACTAGCAGATAGACTGAGAGACAGACAGAGATATAGACTGAGAAACAGAGAGATAGACTGAGAGACAGAGAGATGGACTGAGAGACAGAAACAGAGACAGACTGAGAGACAGAGAGATAGATTGAAAAACAGAGAGACAGACTGAGAGATAGACAGAGAGGTGGACCAAGCGATAGAGAGAGAGACAGAGAGACAGACTGAGAGATAGAGAGACAGACAGATGCTTGGTGTGCAGTGGCTAAGCAGGGGAAAACAGAAGACATACGCAGAGACAAGTTGACTTTTGTGATTAGTTAGTTAGTTAGTTAGTTAGTTAGTTAGTTAGTTAGTTAGTTAGTTAGTTAGTTAGTTAGTTAGTTAGTTAGTTAGTTAGTTAGTTAGTTAGTTAGTCAGTTAGTTAGTTAGTTACAGAAGTTGTTTATTTATTTCCTGCAGTGCATTCCAAAGGTACTATGTTAAGAAGATCTTTCCAGCCTTGACTACGCAGCATCACTTCAGGGTCATTCTGTGTATTTTACACTTCAAGGTTTCTCAGTGCTATGCAGGCCTGCTCTGCCCTGATTTCAGTGTAATCCGCCAGCTCCAGCCATGCACTGCTATGAATTGCCCAACTTACTTTACAACCCATGGGTTCTCAATGCCTTGTGTTCCTGCACATTCTGTATAAACCAGCAGGTCCATTAGTGTCCTGTAAACCTACAGATTCCTTCATGTAGTTTATACATCTCATTATTGTATCCCTGCAGTAGAGTGGTAGGTTGGCCATTCCAGTGTAAATGTACAAATTTCCAAGCGCTGCTCGCCCACAGTGGTTGCGTGTTAATTTGCAGTCCCCCGGTGTAGAGCAGCAGGTCAATCAGTATATCACATTGCATATCATCTTCTGTCTATCATACCAATTCTCAAAATCATCTTCTCAATGCACTGTAAACCCACAGTCATCTATTTACGCTGTAAACCACCAAGTCAACTATTGAGGTAAAAATCTGCAATTTGCACCCAACGGTTTCTCAGCACCCCTTTTTCCACTTGCAGTGTAATCCACAAGAACCCTCAGTGCAAATAAACACATTTCTTAATCTACTTTACACCCATTGGCATCCCAGTTCATTATCACGCACCTCCCCTAATCCCATATAGACCTGAAGATTCTTTAATATCGTTTATATCTCAACTTTCCAATGTAAACCTGCAACAGTTTAAGTGGACTACAAACCAGTAGGATGATCATTTCAATGTAAATCTGTAAATGTATTCATGCGGTTTGCACAGAAAGGCTACTCAGCACATAATCAATCTGCAGTGCCCTAACCTAAATCTCGTATCAACTAGGGGGTCCGTCCGTGCTGTGCTGTGTACTCATGTCAGTGCATTGTAAACCTGCACTCGTCTAATTACATTTTAACCCATCAGGTCAACCATTCCAGTGTACAGTAAATCTGAATCTCTTTAATGTAGTTTACATTTGTTTTATTGTGGAAGGGTCCTAGGAAGACACCCCACTTTACTCTCAGACTCTTTATTACATACAGTAGACCTGAACAGTGTGTCCCCAATCCCGACTTCTAGCCCTTTTGCTTGTTTGTATTTTTACATTTACTAGCCTGTTACGAATCTAAACAAACAGGAGAGGAGGTTTACGCTTTTACTTTTTTATTATAGAATAGCTGAAATACCCAGCGTTGCCTGGGAGGAAAATAAAGTGTTTATTTTTTAATTGTTAGAGAAAAATATAATTAAAAAAATACAACTTTAAAAATTAAAATAAATTAAACAATGAAGACTTACTAATGTGCTTGTCTTGCGGTCTTGTATGTATGTTATCATCCAGTTGACGCTCCGAACTGGCCAACTCTATTTAAATTCAAAAGCAACGGGGCATGGAGGAGCTCAAACGTAAAGAATGCTAGCCGTCACCTCCAGTTTGCCCTCTGGTGGTCATTCCGAGTGTCAGCTGGATGATAAAATGCATACAAGACTGCAAGATCACCCCCACCCTATCCAGAAGGGGGTGGGTTAGGCTTGATTTCACCTTATAGTATTTTTAGTCAACCAATGAGAAACATGTGTACCAAGTTTCATGAAAATCGCTCCAGCTGTTCAGAAGTGATGCTGGAACATACATACACACACATACACATTCATACATTGACTTTTATATATATAGATTAACATTTTCTAACTCGAGGTTCCTAATCGTGCCCAAAAAATTAAGCGAGTATTAAGCGTGTGACAAAATAATACCAATACATCCTGGATGTAGGAGAGCACGGCCTTCCTGTATAAAAACTTGCTTAGACTGCATACTAAAATTTTGCTTGTGCTGGGAAGGCAAAAATGGTGTGTATGCAAAATAAAACAACTGTATTAATCAAACCATCCTTTATAAATCTCAAAGTAACTTAAATCTATGCACATGTGCAGCCATAGCACTTCAATGCCCTTTTCGAATATTTACGATTTAATCACCATATCCATGGAAGAACAGAAAACAAAACTTGAGTTACTGACTGAAGTGGAACATCACAAAGACGTTTTTTTGCTGTTCTCTCTGCAGGAGTCACAAACAAAAGAAAAAAGCAAGAGTGGGAGCAGCTCAGTGGAGTGAGCAATGGCAATGTCCCAACATGCAGTGCGCAGACCACTGCCAGTACAGCAGGCTGTATGCGCAGAACTGCGACATATTAAAAATATTCTTATTGAACTTGTAAAATCATTTTGCTCAGTAAATGTCTATGTTGCAGTACAAGGTTCCTTAAGTTCAACGTACAACATCCTTTGTATTGCCATTGTGTTGATGCCCTGAGGCGGTTCGTGCTTCACAATGCTGCAAACGTCAGTACAGCCGTGTGAAAAGCCCAGGGCCGGCACCACCATTAAGGCGAATTAGACATTCACCTAGGGCGCAGATCAGAAGGGGGGAAAAAACCCAGCCGCAAGGGTTAGTTACTAAACAGTCAGTTGACGGACTAATAAGCTTGACACAGGGCATAAAATAACCCAGCACTGGCACTAGAAAAGCCTAAACACTGCTGTCAACCTGTAAATAAACCATTCGTCTGTTTAATCACCAATCGTGTATAGTAGTGCCTTTCATTGTATCTCCTCTCTTGTGGTGTATCCACTATCACCTGAAAGAAAGGTTTTACAAGTTGTTTGTAACGTACTAAACTTTTTTGGCTTACGTACCATAGAAGTCAACCATCATACACAGTATGACCCTGCTTCCCACTCCACTAATTAATAAAAATGAAGGAATTGTGGAGTGAGTCACACAAACACATTTGAGAATCACCTATTACTTGTATATTAGTTGAATGAAAGTGCTTTCTCTTTACAAAAGCAAATTCATTCTGTGATGGAGCCTTTATAGTAAGATGTGTGCCCTCGTTTGTTTCAATTACGTTAGGAAAATCGGTCTTGGCTTGTACAGCCTGAGGGTAAGGATATTGCCTGAATCTGGGTAGCATCCTAAGTATACCATCTAGGGTTGTGCGGCATACTGGTACTGGAAAAGTACTGAAAAGCCTAAATTCTAAAATGGTATGTTACCGGCATTTTGGAATTTTCGGTACCAGAAGCAAACATTAGCTTTCCTCTCAACACCCCATTCCCCCAATACTTGCTATAGCAGAAAAACATCCATTTTCTTAGTCTTTATGAAACAAAACTGCATGCTTAGACGTGATCTGAACTTCATGGGGGATATTATTGTTTCAACATAATTGAGACTTCAGGGGAGACCCCCCACCAATTATTGCTTCAACATGATTGGGAACCTCCCCACCTTATTACTTTGATGCACTCAAGACTCCACAGGGGACAATTACATCAATGCGATCTGGACTTCAAAAGGGACCCCCATCACCCCCACCCTTCCCAACTGCTTCACAGCTATCAAGAAAGAAGAAGAGCATAGTATGGTGCACCATGGAGGCTGGAGTATGACGGGAGGTTTTGAAGTTATCTGTTATTGCTTTGGACACGTTTTTGCACAGCTACTGAGGTCTGAAAGCTGGCATCAACACTGAAGTTAAAATTTTAGTACCAATTCAACACTACCCATATAGATAGAATGATGTGGCATTGTGTGATTTCTGTATGATGGTCTCTGTAATGCAGGCCTCAATTCATTGCACAACTCCAGGAAGACAACGCTAGCATGTCCAAATTGAGCCACCATGAGCCAAAAAATCATTGTGATCTTTGAAAACTCACCTTAGCCTGTCATTGGCAATATTCTCCACTGCCAGTTATGTTGTACAACACAGAGCACTCCCTTTTTATAGACAAAATAGACGAGCCACACACTAAGAGTAATAAACATTGAGCATATGCATTAGATGTTTTTAGTAACACTGAACACAGCTCTATCGAAAGAACACGTCTACTACCTGTGACATGATTACTTCAAGAACATCAGAATGTGGCAGACGTGTTGCTGAAATGTGCAACAAAATGAGGTTTTCTGCTCACTTCATTGTCCTTTTGTTCAAACTATCCCAGTGTTTTTAACCCCAAAACTGGGACTGTTGAAAACAATCTCCAGAACTGTATACTTCTGAAAATGCCAGCTCAGTGCTACAATGTGGATGGGTCTAAACTTTGACCTTTCAAAATACAGACTCCAATTGTGCTCTGATTTATTCATGTTCATTACATGCATAGCTCTCCCCTGATTGGATCCTGCTCATTACAATGTCTCACTCTTTAACTGGCCACGCTTCACAGAAGAAAACCAACATAGCCGACATAGAAGAGTTGCTTAACAATATTTATCTAAATTGCATTTTGCCCGGTATGAAATATGCATACATGTGCAATAAGTCAAATAATTTACCAGTCACTAGGTTAGGAGCATGCACTGAAGTGCACTGCCACACCCAACACACAATGAACCACCTGGATTGGGACCCAAGTGCAGAGGGTAACACCTCAGCACCATGCTGGAACACCATAGAGTTATGTCATAAACCTGTGGATGGCTGAGTTACTGTCCCTTCAAGGGTTTTTCCACCGACCTGCGCATGCCAAAAGTAGGAAAACATCTACATCATATGGAATTTCAGTCGTTTTATTATGGATACAGAGATCCTTTCATAAGTGACGTGAAAACAGTAGTGTGGATGGGGATTGTTTTTGTTTAAAAACATTTGAAATTGTAGTAGTGTTGATGTAGCCTGAGTAGAGCAGGTCCATGACTAGTTAACAAATAATAAAAATAATTAGACATATAAACGAAAGACCTGTGTGTGTATGGAGCAGTCTGCTCTGCTCACACTCAACCATAGCCAATAAATGAAGCATGCATGCACTTTTTAATTTTTTTGGCACTTGCACACACCTCACTTCTCACTATGAAAGACTTCTGTGCAGCAAACATGGCTCAACAAAGTCCATGTAAAACACCTCAGCAACAGAGGGCAAGGCTTGAAGCTTTCACTGAAAACATTGTCTATCTGGAGGTATTTTCTCAAGACAAAGGTTAATAGGACTCGTATGCCAGCAATACGGCTAAGATATGGTATTGCAAGCGTCTTCTTAAGAAACCAGTGGGGCAGCCAGCACAAGGTGGGTCCATGTCCTCTCCAGTGGGTAATTCTTAAGAGTTAGCTGATGCCTCCCCAAGTTCACAAATATAATAAAACTGCTAAGGAGTCTTTGGGTTGTTTTTTGTCCTGAAGAGCACACGCAGTTAGTAATAAATTCTTCTTTACACTCATATAGAGCTTTTCTCACTACTCAAAGCACTTCAGTGAGTGAGGAGCCACTTCAACCACCACTAATGTGCAGCATCCATTTGGATTATGTGACGGCAGTCATTTTTGCACCAGTATGCTCACCACAGATGAGCTATTAGGTGGCGAAGTAGTAAGATAGGGAGAGAGAGAGAGAGAGAGGTAATTAGAGGTAGGGGATGATTAGAGGGCCAGAATGACTAGGCCATGGAGGGGGATCTTTTATGACCGCAGAGGGTTAGGATCTCGGTTTTACATTTCATCCGAAGGATGGCGCCATTTTTACAGCACAGTGTCCCTGTCATGTAATGAGTACATCAAGTTTCTCGAGTTCTGTACAATGTTAACTTGTTCTAATCTTATGATTTTACAATTAGGCTCCAGCTTACCTGCGCCTCTGCTCAGGATAAAACAAGTTTGGAAGATGGATGGATAGATGCAGAGATGGATGGATGGATGGATGTATTGTCAATAAGAGAAAGCATGCATACTGTCAAAAGGCATTTTTGCATAAATTTATCAAAAATGCTGTATATAAATATATATATGTATATATATATATATATATATATATATATATATATACTGTATATATGTATATACAGTGGAACCTCGGTTTGCGAGCATAATTCGTTCCGGAAACATGCTCGTAGTCCAAAGCACTCGTATATATCAAAGTGAATTTCCCCATAAGAAATAATGGAAACTCAGATGATTTGTTCCACAACCCAAAACTATTCATATAAAAATGATTAATACAAAATATAAAGTAAAAATACATAAAACAAATTAACCTGCACTTTACCTTTGAAAAGAATCATGGCTGGTGTGAGTGAGTTTCTAAACTCTTGTGGGATTCCACTCAATGGGACAACACGCGGAAAAGCGTCCCAAAGCAATCACAGTCTCCCAGTGCTGTAGCAGTTCACCATAAAAGCGAATCCAAAAAGATCGCGGACATGTTATGAGCGCCTGCCATCAATGGGTGATAGAAGGAGCAAGGAACATTATAAATGTGCAGGGCCCTGCCTGACTGCTGTGTCTGTTTCAAGCTGAATAAAGCTGGTGTTGCTAAAGTACTGAGACTCAGCTTTGTGTTTTAGTGTGCAAGACGGGGACATGCGCACGCGAGCACGCACACACACACATACACACACACACACGAGCGCGCGAGCGAGCACACATACATACACACACAAGCGCGCGCACACACACAGTCACAATGCTAATGCTGTAGTAAACAGTATACGCTCGTACGGATGTTTACTATGAGTGAGGCACGCTGACTCAGACGGAGAATAGGAGACGATTGCCCACAATCCCACAGTGAGAGAGAGAAGAACCATCAGTTCAGTTGTGATCACATGACACTCAGCAGACAAAGAGTATACATATTACTCGCACTGCAAGACCTCGCTCGTTTATGAAGTCAAAATTTATTAAAAATTTTTGCTCGTCTTGCAAAACACTCGTAAACCAAGTTACTCGCAAACCGAGGTTCCACTGTATATACATAAATATATATATATATATATATATACATATATACATATACATACAGTATATATATATATATATATATATATATATATATATATATATATATATATATATATATATATATATATATATATATATATGTAGATATATACAGTCGACCCTTGATATACGACCGGCCTGACATGCGAACAACCTGATTTACGACCAAAATTTTTGTTTTGATTTACGACCAACATCTTGCGTTACGACCCGAATGCGGTCACGTGTATCCGCTTGCGCAATTGTAAACAAACAGCCGAGAGTGTTTGTAAGCGTCAGTTGAAGCCCAGATACATGTGTTTGTGGACGTAATTTCGGTCAGTGCAGTGATTTATATCATTTTTTTCGATAATTGCTAAGGAAGGAAGAGAAGGTAACGAAGGTAAAGAAAGTGATCACAATCAAAACTAAGAAGGAAATTGTGCAGAAATATGAGAGTGGTGTTTGTGTGACCGATCTCGCTAATATGTACAGCATGTCGAAATCCACCATCTCGACAATTTTACAAAGAAAAGATTTGTACAAGGAGGCTCCTTCCAAACAATAACCACCTTCCATTTCATTCTCCTCCTCCTCCCTTCCTGTAGCCCAAAGATGTCAAATTAAATGGTGAGTACAGTATGAAATTGTTGTTTCTGGTAGGCTAGGCACTTTTAATAACTTTTTGGTTACTACATTAGAAAAATTATTGGTGTTTTGGTAAATTATCCACATTATACAACCCTTTTTATTGTGAAAAGGTTAAGTAAGTGTTGCTGTGGGAAGTTTGGAATGCATTATGGGTATTTCCATTATTTCTTATGGGAAAAATAGTCTTGACTTACAACCAACTTGAGTTACAACCAGTCCTCACAAACGAATTGAGTTCATAAGTCAAGGGTCCACACACGTGCGCATGGGAGGCAGCTTAAGGGCTTGAGTGAGGGCAATTCCGAATCAGACCAGGATGTGGCAAAGTGCACTGACTCTTTTTCTCTCTTTCCTGCAGACCATTCACGGGAGATTGCACTTGGCCCTCTTGACGTCACTTCCGGGTCCGAGCCTATGGAAGAAGACCTTGCCGGCTCCGGCCCCTGTGATGTCAGCCTATGGTTGAAGACCCTCATGAGCCCGACCCCTTTGACCTCACTTCCTGTCTTTCCCTTTAAAAGCCTCCACCTTTTCCCTATTCCCTCAGTTCTGTTCTGGACTCGGTTTTGTGCACATCAGTGCTATCATTTAAACTTCAATTTGCAGCCAGGAAACCAAATATATGGGTGGCTGCCCCAAACCTTGCTATGGCTCTTTGTGGAGTTTGTGACAATATACATATATATAAATATACTGTGAAACAACAGTAAAAGAACATTACCAAAGCAAAGTTTAACTCATTTAATTTGTCTTCATTCCAGAGTATATTTTACTCCCCATTAGAACATTCAGTGGCTTCTCAGTGCATCGTATACATTCAGTTGCTTAAGTCTACTAAAAAACATCAGATTGATCACTCCAGTGTAAATCTGCAAGTCCCATGTGAACAAAAAAAATCAAAAAATCCTTAATATCTTTCTGGTTTTTCCTAGATAACAATATCATAAAGAAATACAATGAAGACATGTTCTTTTGTCTCTTGCTTCTCGTATTTTTCTCCTGAAACAACACTCCCCAGTATTCTCCCAAGTGTCTCCTCTTGAGTTTCAACAGAGTTCTCAGCAGATTCATACAATGGGCTCAGATCTTCCAAGTAGTATTTTGACATTTTTTATAATTTCAAAGTATTTGCATTGTGTGGTCAGTAATATGTGGAGAAATGTACGGACAATGATTTATTTCTTTGATGACAAAATTAGTCCCTGTGACTGAATAACACCATTAGTTCCTCTGATTTATATTGCCGTACTCCAAATAAAACAGATTCACTCTAGAAGAAAAGGCTTGTGGTGGGGCATAGTGGAGCATAGACTTTGCACTTCAAACCCTAAGCCTAAGGTTGTGCATTGAAATCCCACTGCTGACACCATGTGGCCATGAGAAAGTCACTTTACCTGCATGTGCTCCAATTGGAAAAACAAAAGAAATGTAACCAATCACATCTCAAATATTGGAAGTCACCTTGAATAAAGACATACCGTAAGTTGAATGCGGAAAACTCACAGTATTGGTCCAAGAGATTATGATATGCTAACACCAACCTGAGAGAGTGACCATGGAGCACACTGTCTTTTTTTTCTATGTATTGTGCCTATGTGACCACACGGTAATACCTGAACTATTCCGAAGCGACATTTGCACTGATTTGTGTTTTTTGTATCTCACACCCTCATACACCTTTATCGTAAGAACATCCCTTATCTACGATGGAGTGTAGGATTAGAAGAAAATATGAAGCTGGTTTTACATTAAAAGTCATTGAAGTGGTGAAAGAAATTGGTAACTGCGCTGCTGCAACAAAATTTAATGTGTCTGAGAAACTGGTGCGAGATTGGAGGAAGCAAGGAGATTAAGTATATTTTTGAGCGGGCGTATAAGTCGGGGTCTGATTTTATGATCGATTTCAATCGGTTTCAAGACCCGACTTATATGCGAGAATATACGATAAGTAAAAGATATGTAGTCTTGAAAAAGGTTAAAACAAGACTATAAAGAAATCTCACAAACTATCACATGCTTTTCAAACCAAATTCTCTATTTTGATTTCTTTTACCTCAGTTGTATCTCATTTCTGTCTAAAGCCATTTCTCCTAAGGAATTTAATTCTTAAATGGTACATCAATGAGAATCTCTTATATGTCTGTTGAGATATCTTGAGCAGTGTGAACAGTGTGACACTTGGTGGCTTCTCACTGCAGCACTCCAAGTATAACCCATGAGATTCATCAGCGCAAATTTACAATTTCTCTCTCTCGACTTCACACCCCATGGCTTCTTAGTGCTTTATAAATGGTTTAGTGCCCCAAATTCAGTATAAGCCAGCACTGTGTAAGGGTGTGCTATTCTGGGAACAGGATGAAGCTCCAGTCATCGCAGCTCTAACTTGTAGACAGTCTCATTACAATCCCCATCATTTCAGGATCATGAGGATCAACAAATCCATTATGTAGGATGCGTCTCTGTTAGCAATAAGAACACTTTTATTATGACACAGAATGTTGTTTCACACCCTTTTAAATGGTAGATGTACAGCGTAAAATACATTGGATCAGCTAATTAACTTTGATCTTTTTTTTGTTGTTTTGCTAAGAATTGCTTTTTCTGTGTGATCTGCTTTGATTTCTGCTCTCTGTTGCATCTGCACAACACATGCACTGCTAAAAGACAATCATTTCCACAGGAGCAGCCACAAAAAACAGTACGGGCTCGATTGGGAGCAAGTCCTCGAGCAAAGAGAATAGTGGCTTTGCAGTGCGAGCCCCCTCTCTGGGCTGATTGTGGCCTGCCCGCACATATGCTTTCAGTCACGGGGCAAACCGCTGTGATCACACCACCTTTCAAGTGTGTGCCCTCAAAGGCTGTGAGCAGCCAGTCTGACTGCAGGCTGACCCGCTGTTCACTTTATAATTTCACAAGGCTCAGTTACAGCGCTGCCACTTGAAGCCAAACTGTCTGACAGCAGCAAATAGAGGCAGAGGGACAAAGTGCTGAAAATCAGCCCCAAAAACGTCCCACCCTACTGCACCTCCCAGTCGCCACCACCCTCTGCTTTCAAGAGATTTGCACTCATTAGAATTTTAATTTTTTTTTTTAGTTTGTGGTGTAGACTTTTCTTACATAATCAAAGGGAAAATATGAAGTACTGACTTTTGGGACATCTGGAACTGATTTTGCCTCTCTGCAGACGCTTCGAGCAGCTTAATGTATGGGCTAAGCAGCTCGGCTCTGGCCAGACACCCTCCTGGCAGTGGCAGGGCACACTTGTTTTTTGTTTTGGGGCCAGCATTTGAATGTTTCTTCTTCTTTGTCTTTCATCTTCCCATCTACTACCTCCTCATATGCAAAGCCTTTCATCCTTTACAAACAAGAGGAGGAGGAGCTGCGTGTCAAGGGCTTCTACCCCTTATGGGGGCACCGCTTCAGCAATGCTGGCCCACTACTTTCTATAGTTGTCTACCTATCTACAGAGGGGACCACTAATGAAAAGCTGTTCTTCTGATATCTTTGCTTATTTCTTTTCATGGGTCACCTCACCTATTCTCCTGTGTTTTCCAGATGTCAGTGGGAAAGAATGAGCTTCTGAGACATTAAAGATTGGGCACTCAGCAACCCATCGGCCAGGTGCTGTAAGTCTTACAGGTCTCCCATGGTCTTAGTCTCAGAGGTGCATAACATCTTTCTCTTGGGCATCACGTTTTCCTCTAGGAGGCCCATAATGACAAGTTGCTTAAACTTGTGTATCTTGCATGCAAAGAGAGACATAAAAGTGGCAGTTTAGGAGGCCATTTTCTTTCTTTTTGCTTATCCTATGCAGACTGCACTGCCTGATTCCTTAGTCTTATTAGGAAAGGACAAACTTTCGGGACTTATGTCTGTAAAGTCCTTTTTACCAAACAATGCTGGCAATTTTTTCCATCGCTTTCCATAAGACAAGATACTGCTGGAGAAATTACAGAGGTAGTGTGCCTTCTACAATTATGCAATTTTGTCACCTCAAAACAGCCACATGCTTTGTAGCTACGTAACTCCTCCATATAACAAGAATGAATCATGGAGGCAAAAAGGTTAAGGAAAGGCTGGAACTCTGTGCCTCATCTCGGACTTAGGTGACCAGCGTTACCAAATGCTGTTTGAGTAAATGATGAATAATGTTGTTTTTTTTTTTTCTCTAGCCCAACTGGAGTGTTTTTGTTTGCTTTTTCTGTCCTCCTGGCCATCTGAACTTATCTTGTTTTATTGTTACTTATTCTCAGTGCTTTTTTTCTAAAAAAAAGGTGGAGGTACTCACATGAACTTTTCTATGAACAGCATTTTACAGGAACTTCCATACTTTTGACATATCTTCCGATGTGCCTTCTGCTTCTCTTGATCACTGCTTGCTCTTAGTATCTACTGCAGAGTGATGTCCACACAGCAGCCACAGATCCACATATCTATCTAGGATGAACTTAAGTGGAGGTACTATGATTTTCAGGAATGTCAGTACTGAGGTTGTCTGTATTAACAAAAACGATTTCAATGGGGTGACTATCAGATTCCATCCATCTATTATCTAACCCGCTATATCCTAACTACAGGGTCACAGGGGTCTGCTGGAGCTAATCCCAGCCAACACAGGGCGCAAGGCAGGAAACAAACCCCAGGCAGGGTGCCGGCCCACCGCAAGGCACACACACACACACACACACACACACACACACACACACGCACACACACACACACATTAGGGACAATTTAGAATCGCCAATCCACCTAACCCGCATGTCGTTGGACTGTGAGAGGAAACCGGAGCACCCAGAGGAAACCCAGGCAGGCACGGGGAGAACATGCAAACTCCAAGCTACCACTGTGCCACTGTGCCGCCCTCCATCCATCCATCCATCCATTCATCCATTAGCCAACCTGCTATATCCTAACTACAGGGTCACGGGGGTCTGCTGGAGCCAATCCCAGCCAACACAGGGTGTAAGGCAATCAGATTATTCTGAGAAAATCCTCTTACACATTCACTTGATGATATAGAAATGGCCTTTAAGGTGTATGTTAATCTAACACAGGGGTCCCCAACTCCAGTCCTGGAGGGTCCCAGCTGCTGCAGGTTTTCTTAATTAGTGACCTGTTTTTGCTGCTAATTAACTTCTTTTTAATTAATTTTACTTAATTTGCTCTTGAAGACTCACACCCCTTAATTGTTTCTTTTTCGTTAACTAGCAGCCAAACAATAATGAGATATAAAATGAGCTGAAAATAAAGAAAGGTGAAGGCCTCAGGAATGAGGATCTGCTCAGGTCTCCAAAACATTTAACCAGTGCTCTTAGAAAAGAGAAAATCAACAATTTCGGAAATGTATGCCTTTGAGAGAAGCAAAAAGCCACGGAATTTAAGAATGGGTTTAATTAACAACAAGACTCAGCACCTAACTGGTTGGAGTGAAATTGGTTGGAGTTTGAGGCCCCAACTTAGCTGGTCTTCTGTTGACTCACTTACTTCACATTTAATTTCTATTTAGGTGCCATTTAAGGAAAGAAATGAAGTAATTCAGACGAATGAATAATAACAAATTAAGGGGAACAAATCTTAAAAAACAAGTTAATTAAAATGAATTCAAAAGAAGTTATTAGCAGCAAAAACTGTGCACTACTTATGGTTAGAATGAAAACCTGCAGCCACTGTGGCCCTCCAGGACCAGAGCTGGAGAACCCTGATCTAACATTTTATCCTTTGTGTAAAGCCACTCATATATATAGAAAAAATCATTTTCTGAGTTACTGTGCAGCAATCAGGCCCATCATTACCAGAATTGTGTTCCACTTTATCTACACTACCACTACTGGCAATGATGGTTTCACTTTCTTGATTTTTTGCAGGAACAGTTGAGGCTTCTGCATCTTCATGTTTTCTCTTGTGGCTCACTGGCATGAAGTAACTGCTAATTTTATTCATCTCAGAAAATCAGAAGATCACTCTGAGCCTAAAAACAACTGACATGGCACGTGCACTAACTGAGCTGGTAGCTGGTACAAAGAGGAAATGAAAGTGAATATACTGTATTTCCAAGGTGAAAATGACCCAAAAGTGGCAACATAAAAAAAAAAGAAAATGGAAATGACATTTAGAGTATTTCCCTTCCACCATCGATCGGAGTCGATCTACCTGTATATCAGGGGTCTGCAAACATTTTTGGTAGCAGGCCGAATTTACAATAGTGACGCATATGGTGGTCCGCATAAAGTCTAGGCATACGAACTTATGTTCATAGGCACGCCTAGAAATGTTTGTCATTAACATGTGTAAATGACAAAAATTCGCTTTTAAAATACTTGCAACAAGAAAATTTTGAGTACTGATCTTAAAAGCTTTTAATACAAACACCGGTAAGAGAGTAGTTTGAAAGAAAAGGCATTTCACTTTGACATTGCTTTCGTCATAAACATAAAACTGTTTGCGTCTGCGCAGATTGCTAATATTGTAATCACCAACTATCTCCACCAAGCAGGGTGCCTCATGTGTAGCTGGAAAGAGGTATACAGGTAAGGGCTGCTCAGAGCACTATGGCAGGAGGAGCTCACAGAGTTTCATTCTGTCCACGCTCGATGCAAACCAGCAATTGGGATGCTGAGATGAGGGGATCGGGAATAAAAAGAAGGGTGCCGACCATAACGGGTCTACTTTTTCTTTAAGCAGCATCGGTTGTTGAAGTGCTGGGGGCTCAGATGCATGTGTGTGGGACAGAGAAATTGTTGGCTGCTATGCATGCACTTGCCAACTGCAGCATCATCTTGCTTAGAGAACCTCACGAGGGCCCAAATGTGCAATACTTCTACAAGTAGCCCGCCAGGCAGGCCACAGTGAGCTGACACCTGATCTATATCAACAATGGAAGATATTTTGAAAACAGGAGTGAACCAATAGTACCAACCTAAACGAAAGAAATTGGAAATGGCAATGTAACAAATTCATTCGCGGAAAAGTGACATCTAGCGCCATATTTATTATCTTCTTCTTCTTCTTTCGGCTGCTCCCGTTAGGGGTTGCCACAGTGGATCATCTTCTTTCATATCTTTCTGTCCTCTGAATCTTGCTCTGTTACACCATCACCTGCATGTCCTCTCTCACCACATCCATAAACCTTCGCTTAGGCCTTCCTCTTTTCCTCTTCCCTCACAGCTCTATCCTTAGCATCTTTCTCCCAATATACCCAGTATCTCTCCTCTGCACATGTCCAAACCAATGCAATCTCGCCTCTCTGACTTTGTCTCCTAACCGTCCAACCTGAGCTGACCCTCTAATGTCCTCATTTCTAATCCTATCCATCCTCGTCACACCTAATGCAAATCTTAGCATCTTTAACTCTGCCACCTCCAGCTCTGTCTCCTGCTTTCTGGTCAGTGCCATCATCTCCAACCCATATAACATAGCTGGTCTCACTACTGTCCTGTAGACCTTCCCTTTCACTCTTGCTGATACCCGTCTGTCACAAATCACTCCTGACACTCTTCTCGACCCACTCCACCCTGTCTGCACTCTCTTTTTCACCTCTCTTTCTTCCACAATCCCCATTACTCTGTACTATTGATCCCAAGTATTTAAACTCATCCACCTTCGCCAATACTTCCTGCATCCTCACCATTCCACTGACCTCCCTCTCATTTACACACATGTATTCTGTCTTGTTCCTACTGACCTTCATTCCTCTCCTCTCTAGAGCATATCTCCACCTCTCCAGGATCTCCTCAACCTGCTCCCTACTATCACAGATCACAATGTCATCAGCAAACATCACAGTCCACGGGAACTCCTGTCTAATCTCGTCTGTCAACCTGTCCATCTCCATTGCAAATAAGAAAGGACTCAGAGCTGATCCCTGATGTAATCCTACCTCCATGTTGAATGCATCCGTCACTCCTACAGCAGACCTCACCACTGTCACACTTCCCTCGTACATATCCTGTACAACTCTTACGTACTTCTCTGCCACTCCCAACTTCCTCATACAATACCACTAATAATTTTATTTATTATTACTATTGTCGAACAAAAACAGGTACCAGTACTGTGTGTCGTTGTGCACTGTCAGAAAAAAGCACTGTTTATTCTTTCATATTATTGCCTAATCTTGTTTGTCTTTTCTTGTAACTTTCTTGTTGTTGTCTTGTAAAGCACATTGAGCTACATTGTTATATGAAAATGTGTTATAGAAGTAAAGGTTTTTGTTGTTGTTATAACTGTTCAGTTTGGGAGGGCATATTTAAAGAATTGTTGGAGAAATATCCTTCTGTCACAGAGTCATTTAGAGAGCGGACAAAATGTCGAGAACATAAGGAACACCTAACATGAACATACAGGGACTCAGTAAGCATAACAAATAAAGTGCCGTGGACCCTTTTCTGTTTTCACAGGAAATTACATTTTACTGATTCGATTCACACAAAACTAGTTTAATCTTAATTTAATTTTCATTGACTTTTTATTGAAGGTACAATGCTCTTTAATACTTATGGAGACATGAACATGTAGTTTGTAAAAAGTTAGTGACATGATCAGTTCACACAAGACTAAAATGAAAGGGTCATCCAGTAACATTTACTTTACACAGCCCCTGCCTTCTTCATTTAGTCAGTCACTGAAGACTAAATTGGAATGGCGAGCAGCTCCTTAGAGGCCTTCAATTTGAGCTTCACAATAATTCAGTTACATGTGAGCAGCAGCAGCATCAGCTCAAAGTCTGAATGGCCATCCATTTGTTTGTTTTGGGTTTCTTTTTTCCCATTGCTTATTTTGTATCATCCCTACAGTGTTGTACTGGATAAGGCGATGGGTAGTTTGCAATACTGGGCAATGACGTGGACAGTGGCTCAGAAGGGGCAATATGTTTTCTTATGTTTTGATAGACTGCCATGACTTCGTCTTTGTTTACAGTGACATACTGTATTTCTCTACAAACAGCATCAGAAGATTAAAGAGCCACTCTTGTCCACAGAGAATTCTGAGTTTGAATTTAACTGAATTGAGACTGGAAAGACTTTCGTCAGCAGTGGTTGTGGATACAGGAAACATCAAAAAGATTCTCAGCAACTTTATCATCCTTAAAACTGAGCATTGTGTGGGCACTAGTCTTTGGGCAAGTGTATCGAGAATGAAATACTCTCAACTTTCGTTAGTAGACCCGACATGACTGAGTTCAAATGGTACTTTCAAACCTGAAACCCAAATCAAAAACCAGTGCCTCTCTTATCCTCTCAGAGTGTGCAGACCAAGAGATGTATTGTCCATAGACGCCAGTTTTTTGATGCTTGGCTTGGCTGCAGCGAACTTGAGTTTGATAAATGCTATGCGCTGTGTGAAACAGTTAAAGTAATTTGTAAATCTCAAGTATGTTTTGAAAGTGTGGATCGCCTGATAACACTGGACAGTACATTTTCTCAATGGCTTTGCTTCCTGAAAAAAATTTGATGAATATGAGACCATAACTGTATCCACTGGAATTATGTTGTTGGACTTAAGTGCAGTATTTGACACCATCGACCATTCTATTTTACTGCACAGGCTAGAAAATGATGTTGGGCTTACAGGCACCGTGCTCGCTTGGTTTAGTTCTTACTTATCAAATCGATTCCAATATGTACAGAAATGTGCTGACAGTACTCCATCATTATACACAATATGGTGTCCCGCAGGGCTCAGTACTGGGACCTTTACTGTTTTCACTGTACATGCTTCCACTGGGATCTCTCATTAGGAAACATAATGTTAATTTTCACTCGTATGCAGATGACATCCAGTTATACCTTTCATTTAAATCAAATGAAGTTTCTCCAATGTGGTCTTTAATTAGTTGTGTTAGTGAATTAAAGGAGTGGATGAATAAGAACTACTTGTCTTTAAATACAGATAAAACAGAGATGTTTATTGTTGGAGGGAATGATGCTGATCACAACAATATTTTGTCATCATTTAACTCAGTGGGAATCCCAGTCAATTTTACTGAATCAGCCCGCAATCTAGGAGTTATCTTTGACACTAGCATGTCATTTAAAGCGCATATTACAAAGTTGTCCAAGACATGTTTCTTCCATCTTAAAAATGTTAGGAAATTAAGGCGCTTTTTAAATAAACAGGATTCTGAGAAACTAATTCATGCATTTATCTCTAGTAGGATTGACTACTGCAATGCGGTGTTCACTGGATGTTCAAACTGTTCTTTATACAGCCTCCAGTTAATCCAAAATGCGGCTGTGAGAATTAGTACAAGAACAAGAAAATACGAACACATAACTCCAGTTCTTAAATCCTTACACTGGCTCCCGGTTAAGTTTAGGGCAGATTTCAAAATCCTTCTTTTAACATATAAAGCATTAAATGGTCGAGGTCCTGCTTACTTGTCTGAACTTATCATGACTTACAAACCAGAGCGCACATTAAGATCTCAAGATGCCGGTCTGCTTATGATTCCAAGGATTAATAAAATAACAGTGGGAGGTCGAGCTTTTAGTTACAGGGCCCCTAAACTGTGGAATGGTCTGCCTGCTACTATAAGAGATGCCCCTTCGGTCTCAGCTTTTAAATCCCGGCTGAAGACTCACTACTTCAGTTTAGCATATCCTGACTAGAGCTGCTGATTAACTGTACAGACTGCATCTCTTTTGTTAGTCATTAGAACTTAAACATAAGTAACATGACAGTTATAATTGGATACTAACCCTCACTTATTCTGTTTTTCTTCTCGGTACTCAAATGTGGCACTTGGTGCCACGGCCCACCTGCCAAGTTGTTTTGCCTGCCTAAGGAAAAGTCATCTCTGATGGAGGATCGCAGGAATCATGGGAAAGAGGGGTCCTTTCATCGGATTGGCTGGCCCAGCACTGTTTCAGCCATGGAATGGCCAAATGGGGGAGGCAGCTTGAAGGATGAGGTCTCCAGGACTCTACACAAATCCAAATCTTATTATGGGATATATCATCTACTGTTAAATTCTGCTCTGTATTTCTAAAATTTATATTTTTTATTTCTTACTGTATTGAGAAATTGTTCTGTTCTATGTACTGTATTGTAATGTACTGACCCCCTTCTTTTGACACCCACTGCACGCCCAACCTACCTGGAAAGGGGTCTCTCTTTGAACTGCCTTTCCCAAGGTTTCTTCCATTTTTTCCAAACAAGGTTTTTTTGGGAGTTTTTCCTTGTCTTCTTAGAGAGTCAAGGCTGGGGGGCTGTCAAGAGGTAGGGCCTGTTAAAGCCCATTGCGGCACTTCCTGTGTGATTTTGGGCTATACAGAAATAAACTGTATTGTATTGTATTGGGGGCGGCACAGTGGCGCAGTGTGTAGCGCTGCTGCCTCGCAGTTGGGAGACCTGGGGACCCAGGTTCGCTTCCCGGGCCCTCCCTGCGTGGAGTTTGCATGTTCTCCCTGTGTCTGCGTGGGTTTCCTCCGGGCGCTCCGGTTTCCTCCCACAGTCCAAAGACATGCTGGTTAGGTGGATTGGCGATTCTAAATTGGCCCTAGTGTGTGCTTGGTGTGTGGATGTGTTTGAGTGTGTCCTGCGGTGGGTTGGCACCCTGCCCAGGATTGGTTCCTGCCTTGTGCCTTGTGTTGGCTGGGATTGGCTCCGGCAGACCCCCGTGACCCTGTGTTTGGATTCAGCGGGTTGGAAAATGGATGGATGGATGTATTGTATTGTATAACCTATCCCCCACCACAACTTTACTATCATCTATAGTAAAGGAGAGAAATCTTTAGATTCGTCAAAAATTTTGATCTCTGGTTTTCGATGGATCTCGACGTTTTAAGGTCCCATGATATCGAAAACATTGATATCTTGATGATGGGTGTGTGTCTGTCTGTGTGTCACAGTTTCTTGAGGAGCTACTGTAAAACAGCTGGATAGAAAAATACCAAACTCGAAATTTAAGCCTGTTATGAAATGACAATGTGCTGATTAGATTTTAAGCCAAATCGTACAAGAGAAAGAGGCACTTTAGTGGAACCCTCAAATACCGTAATTCTGCAATTAATTATGAATTCTTCTCATCAATTACTATCGTAATGACCTGTTTTATGTATAGAAAGATCAGCATCAGAGAGGTAAATAATTACTGAAATGTTATAGAATAGTTCAGGTAACTTGGTTCCTAGGGCGCAAAACCTACTGATGCTCACGTCTGAATTTTTTAAAATGGTACCTTTTAGTATGCGTTTTGACCTTTTGTCCACATGCAAACTCTGTTATAGCTCCCTGAAAACAGACCTTCTGAAAAACTCTTGCCAGGTTCAGGATGTTTAGAAACTCCATTTTCCTTGTTTACATGTAAACAGGGAAAACTGAGCTTTTCGCTTCTAACGTCAGAGTGTATACCGTTATCATCTTAGCTTGATGTCAGAGGGTGTGCCAAGTAGTGCTGGTATTAACCTTGTTAATGGGGCTTTTCACACATTTACATTTACATGTACAATTTCTTTCTCTCTATATTGAGCAACAGATATGTCAAAATGCGCTAAGGAGGCCACTGCTACATCGAACGCTCCATAGAATTAAAGCAGCCATCTACAAATTCCATGAATTATTTGAACAGAAGGGGGAGGTTTTCTCATAACATACAAGCCACCTATGATTATTGATATTGTAGTAAAATGGCCAGGTAGTGTTCATGATGCCCGTATTTTCGCAAATTCCATGCTGAACACACATTTGCAAAAAAAAAAAAAAAGAGCGATGGACATTAATCTAGATATCACTTCCTTTGTTATCTATGCCTGTTTGGCGTTCTTGACAGTGGATTTTTGCTTTTTCATGTGGATAGAGATTTAAATAAAAACAGGATTGTGTGTGGACAGGATTTTTTTTTTTAAAAAACAAAGGAGGAAAACTCCCGTTTTTAAAAAACCTCAGGAACTTGTGGACAAGGCCTAACAGACATCTTGAAGCTTATACAAATATAATTTCACATTGACTGTACCCCATAAGAATTTGGAGAAACATTAAATAAGCTTTTATTGAATTTAGTGTGTTTAATCTGTTAATGATGCTGACATATTGCATTCGTTTAATTGAGCTAAACATGATCTGTTGCTAGTTTTTGCTTGAGTTCAGAATCTGATATTTCTTTTTTCTGTGACTAACAATAGTTGGGCAACATTGATGAACTCCACTTGGTCTATTACCGCTTTTCTATCATTGCATTGTCCTGGAGAATCCTTTCACCCTGTTTGACACTGACTGCACAAAGATTAGCAGGGATTAAGTCTAAGTGTGAATGTAGAAAATGAATCTTTATCAACATGTTGCACCTTTTGATTTTGTATGCTTGTGGGCATATTGAGAACCAGCAGGATGTAGTTTGCTGTTCTTTGGTTGCCAAGAAAATTCTCAATGACATCCTTGAAAGCCTTGCAATTTCCTCCAGCCCCCACTAGCAGATCTTCAAACCACTTGTCATTGATTTGCGGAGCAACAAGAATGCCTTCCTTAATTTCAGCATCAGTTACTCAGGGAAGCATCTGTCTTAGATATCAAAATCCATCTGTTTTCCTCTTTTGTTGCTTTCACAAACTTTTTTAACAGTCCGAGTTTTATATGAAGAGGAAGCAAACTATCTTTGTTAGGTGAGTGGTTTGATGTGCCCTGAAACCAAATGCTTAAGAGCGGCCAGTTTATTTTTAATGTAGTGTGACTCTTTAACATGGCTGTCCCATTCACAAATGGAACAAGAATAACTGGTATATTTAACCTGTAGTGACACTACTTTTTGATCACCAAACATGTTCCTGCTGTTATTGTTGTACTTTATATATAAAGAGAAAAATCAGATAAGTAGGTGATTGCAATAAAATGGTACATGAAAGGAACATTTAAAGGTGATTTTTGTAGTCAGCAGGCCAAAATCCTCACGATACAACCAAACGTGTTCAGTAAGGAAGATGTTTGTTGTTCTGTGTGACCATAACAAGCCAACTAGAAAAATTATTATTAGTAAAGTTAATATATGTGGCTTGTGCACAGTTACCTTCCAAGTCATAACATGATACTGCCTTAAAAGATCAGGACACAATTGTTTTTTTATTAATAATAATTCTTTACATTTATATAATGCTTTTCTCACTACTCAAAGTCCTTTACATAGTGTGCGGGAAGCCACTTCAACCAACACTGATGTGCAGCATCCACCTGGATGATGCAGCAGCAGGCATTTTTGTGCCAGTACACTCACCACACACAAGCTGTTAGGTGGTGAGGGGGTGACAGAGTGACTAGGCTATGGTGGGCAATTTAGCCAAGACTTTGGGATACACCCTACTCTTTATGAAGGATGTCCAGAGATCTTTTATGACCTCAGAGAGTCAGGACCTCGGTTTTACATCTCATCTGAAGGCCAGCACCAAATTTACAGCACAGTGTCTCCTGTCACTACACTGGGGCATTGGAATCCACATTCAGACCACAGAGAAAGCGCCCCACCCCGCTGGCCTCGTCAATAATTCTTCCAGCAGCAACCCAAGCTTTTCCTAGATGGTCTCCCATCCAAGTACTGGTTGGGCCTGAACAGGCTTAGCTTCAGGTGGGCGACCTGTTCTGAAGTGCATGTGGTTTGGGTGCTAGCCATTCCTTTTTTGTGGAATTAATAACTAACTTTCATAGACAACACTTTATTTCCATATGAGATAATAAACATTGTCCAAAATAGTTTTCAGAACGTGCTTTTTGCAAGTCTTTTGCAGGACTTACAATGAAAATGAGGTCCATATGGGAGGAAAGAGCACCTGAGATACAGTAGTTAACCCTTTGTGAACGTCCCTGGTACTGAGAGGAGCCAACCCTGGAGAAGACAGCAGCAGTCCATTGCAGTGGACATTCTTTTGAACAAATGACAAATAAGTCTGAAGCCAGGAAGCATTTCTTTACTCAAATGTGGGAATTTGGAGCAAAACTACCAAGACATGTAGTTGAAGCAGAAACCTTGACAATCTTTAAGACGGATCTGGATGAGATATTGGGACAGCTTATCTAAACAAACAAGCTCGATGGACTGAATATTCCCCACTCATTTGTCAAATTTCTGTTCTGTTCTTATGTTTTAGGGTACACACCACACATTCATAAGGTATAGTTCCCTGGCATTGTCTTTCTCCTTGTAATGACAGAATGATATACAGGTACATTGTACCAGCCAGTGCCCATTGTTGAGCAATAATGCAGTCACATCGTAAAGCTTTCCACCTGTATTTCCCCCACACATTGCACCACCCATCCCATATTACCCCCTTTAAGAATCACCAGTTAAGCTATGTGTGGAAAACAAAGAAACCCATACTGGCAAGGAGAAAATAAGCAAGCCCCATGAAAAGAGCTAGTCTTGGCTAGGAACCTCAGTATTAAATTATTAAAGACCTGCACAGTCATTTCCCTCCCTCCATTAGAACTTGCACCAGTAGATCCTGTGACATTTTTTGCTGACAGATCAGAAGGGTCCTCAAAGCCACTCACACTGACCACTGCAAGAGTGTACCTGATGTGTGTTCTTACTTAAGATATTGTGGTTTTCATTGTCATTTGTAGTATTGCACTACTGCCACTAATCTGTGAGACACACACAAGTAAGAATTTCATTGTAATATGTACATGTGACAATAAGTGTGAACTTTAACCTGGAGGTCTCTGAAGCTGTGAGCCGCAGCACTACACAATGAGCCAACATGACGCAAGTTCAAACTGCCATTTGAGGTAAATGAAGGCTCCTTTGGCTGGATTGGGATACAGCTGCTTTTAAGGGTCTTCAGGGAATTTAAGTCCCATAAACAGAGCAGGCCATGCAAAATAACACCCAGTACTTGGTGCCCAGTGATTATCACCTTTACTAGTACTTAAAGAAGCATCTGGAGCACAATACTGACAAGGTGGCAGATGGGATATATGAATGGTATTGCAATTTAGATTTCAAACACATTTAATGGGAGTTAAGAAATGTAGTTGCATGGTGACAAGAAATACAATTAACAATTGGTTGGTAATACAGAAAAACATGGTGGCATGGTGGTAGCTTGTCTCAGGTGCTCTGCTGTCCTTGCATCAATCCTTTTTTTTAAAATGTATTTCGTTTCTTATTCGATGAATGATGCACCATGCAATGTTTGTTTAGCAGGTTTTAAAATATTGGATCCAATTGGCTGAGAGACCTGGTCAGAATTTGAACCCATGACTCTGGAATTCTAAAGCATCAGTGCCATCCACTGCCCACTTTCTGAATAGCCTTTGTTAATTGTAGTATGATTGTTTTATTAATACATGGCATGGTGTGGTGAGGTAGGCAGTGCATTTGAGGTACACTCCTCTGGGTTGTTTTCTGTAAAGGGTTTGTGTGTTCCTTGTGTTATTCAACAGTTTCATTTAGGGAGAAGGCCTGCTATGAGGATCACTGCCCTTTTTTGATTTGCTTGGTGTTTTTGGGCACAATGAAAGACTAGCATCTCTTTTATGTCTGTTTCCTGATTGGCACTGTTTGTTGCTCAGTGTGGCAAAAGGGAGCCTCATGGCAGCCAGTAAAAGAGAACAGAGGCAAAAGGTAAACAGTACGCGTGACTTTATGAAACAAAAATAACCAATTGGGTGTCGGGGGTGTGGCATGTGGTAACATAAAGAGCACAATACTGTAGTCAAAACACACAGCAAACCCGCTGCCCTTCTGGATGTGTTCTTGAATTCTTGTCCATCTGGTCAGGTGGTGTCCATTTACGCATCAAAATGCCACCTTAAAGCACCCCCTCTCTCATCTGTTGTCTGATGATAAAAATCTCTTTATCCAGACCCTGGTATTTCTTCATCCTCCTAATCATTTGCCTCACTCTTGTCACCGCTATCCACATGACAAATTTCTGACAGTGAAGCAGCTTTAAACCCTACAATAGGTTCATGTTTTGCCAAGCTCTGGATCACTCCTGGGGTTAGGGGTGGCTCTATATTTGCTTTGGGGAAATTAGTTTATAACTTCCTTTAGTATCCTGCCTGTATCTCTCAGCCTTCCTTTGCCCTTGAAATGCATTGTCTCCAAGTTGGCTCCCTACCTGCCTGTTCCATTAAAGGGATGGCACAGCTTCTTATGGCACTGTTGGCTCTCTGGGAACCAGGAGGTGCTTCCACTTTTACCATTTAATCCTGGCCTTGTACACTGAAGGGAAGCGCACGGTACCCATGCCAAGAACTAATTCACCTGCCCTTTATGGTTCTAGGGGCAAACTCTAAGCTCTTTCCCAGTCTCTTCACCATCCCCAAGCTGGGGGCCTTGTCTGTCACCACTAAGATCATCTCTCTATCTCTCTTTTGATATTTCTTTTCCTAGCCATGGCATACACTGAATAATGCAGATTAGTACTGTGACAACTGGCGTAGGCAACACAGGCATAGCTGAGGCAGGGGGCCAAGAGACTCAAAGGTTCTCTTCATCAGTTATACACAAATTCAGCAATATATATATATATATATATATATATATATATATATATATATATATATATATATATATATCCATCCATCCATTTTCCAACCCGCTGAATCCGAACACAGGGTCACGGGGGTCCGCTGGAGCCAATCCCAGCCAACACAGGGCACAAGGCAGGAACCAATCCCGGGCAGGGTGCCAACCCACCGCAGTATATATATATATATATATATATATATATATATATATATATATATATATATATATATATATATATATATATATATATATACAGTACTGTGCAAAAGTTTTAGACAGGTGTGAAAAAATGCTGTAAACAAAGAATGCTTTCAGAAATATAAATAATGATTGTTTATTGTTATCAATTTACAAAATGCAAAGTGAGCGAACAAAAGAAAAATCTAAATCAAATCAATATTTGGTGTTCCTACCTTTTGCCTTCAAACCAGCATCAATTCTTATAGGTACACTTGCACAAAGTCAGGGATTTTGTAGGATTCTAGTCAGGTGTCTGATCATCCAATTCTACCAAATAGGTGCTAATGATCATCAATGTCACACGTAGGTTGAAACACAGTCATTAACTGAAACAGAAACAGCTGTGTAGGAGGCTTAAAACTGGGTGAAGAACAGCCAAACTCTACTACCAAGGTGAGGTTGTGGAAGACAATTTCATGTCATGGCAAGATTGAGCACAGCAACAAGACACAAGGTAGTTATACTGCATCAGCAAGGTCTCTCCCAGACAAAGATTTCAAAGCAGACTGGGGTTTCAAGATGTGCTGTTCAAGCTCTTTTGAAGAAGCACAAAGAAACTGGCAACGTTGAGGATCGTTGACGCAGTGGTCGGCCAAGGAAACTTAGTGCAGCAGATGAAAGACACATCAAGCTTATTACCCTTCGAAATCGGAAGATGTCCAGCAGTGCCATCAGCTCAGAAGTGGCAGAAACCAGTGGGACCCAGGTATGCCTATCTACTGTCTGGAGAAGTCTGGCCAGAAGTGGTTTTCATGGAAGAGTTGCAGCCAAAAAGCCATACCTCAGACGTGGAAACAGGGCCAAGCGACTCAAGTATGCACGAAAACATAGGAACTGGGGTGCAGAAAAATGGCAGCAGGTGCTCTGGGCTGATGAGTCAAAATTTGAAATATTTGGCTGTAGCAGAAGGCAGTTTGTTTGTCGAAGGGCTGGAGAGCGGTACAATAATGAGTGTCTGCAGGCAACAATGGAGCATGGTGGAGGTTCCTTGAACGTTTGGGGCTGCATTTCCGCAAATATAGTTGGAGATTTGGTCAGGAATAATGGTGTTCTCAATGCTGAGAAATACAGGCAGATACGTATCCATCATGCAATACCATCAGGGAGGCGTATGATTGGCCCCAAATTTATTCTGCAGCAGGACAACGACTTCAAACATACAGCCAAAGTCATTAAGAACTATCTTCAGTGTAATGAAGAACAAGAGGTCCTGGAAGTGGTGGTATGCCCCCACAGAGCCCTGATCTCAACATCATCGAGTGTGTCTGGGATTACATGAAGAGACAGAAGGATGTGAGGAAACCTACATCCACAGAAGATATGTAGTTAGTTCTCCAAGATGTTTGGAACAACCTACCAGCCGAGTTCCTTCAAAAACTGTGTGCAAGTGTACCTAGAAGAATTAATGCTGTTTTGAAGGCAAAGGGTGGTCCCACCAAATATTGATTTGATTTAGATTTCTCTTTTGTTCATTCACTGTATTTTGTTGATTGATGAAAATAAATGATTAACACTTCCATTTGTGAAAGCATTCTTTGCTTACAGCATTTTTTCATACCTGCCTAAAACTTTTGCACAGTACTGTGTATATAAATATATATGACTTGCGCCCTGTGTTGACTGGGATTGGCTCCAGCAGACCTCCATAACCCTGTAGTTAGGATATAGCGGGTTGGAAAATGGATGGATGGATGGATGGATATATATATATATATAAAGTTTTAATAACAGAAGTAAATCTTTTGTGCATTTGTAATCTAAACAAAATACTCTGATATATAAATTGATGATTCAACAAGAAAATATTGCAGGGGAGCCCAGAGTGCATTTTACAGGCAGGACTGTGAGAGAATTGCTACCCAGTCTGAACAGTACGACGTGAGTGGCTAGGAAGTGGCTGGGTGAGGCTGGACATTTCCATGGCAGCCTGGTAGGTGGGGTCAGATGTTTGAATGGAAACTGTCTGCATTATTTAAATCAGGAAAGTTCTAGAAAGAGGACAGGGAATTTCTTACAAAATGAATGCATAACAACTCCATGTTAAAAAAATATTGTGGCAGAGTCCCGAGATCTCTTTAAAGGTAAGACAGAAAGACATCAGCAGCTGACACAAGTGCTTCACAATCTGGATAGGGTGAGATGAGTATCTGGGAGCAGGCTGGACAGGTCTAGATGTTTGGGTGGTAGTAGTCTGTATCCTTTAAACCAGAAGGGTTTGAGAAAGAGGGCAGAGAGTTTCTTAGGAAAGGAATAAATCAGAGCCCCACTCAGATCTTACAGTGTTGCTCAACAAACAAGCCTATTATTGGGATAATAACGTGCTAGTGTGTGGCATTAAAGCCAGGGTTTTTCCTTGGGCTTGTACGGTATTTATTTTTTGATTTTTGTTGTTTTTGTTATGTTTGAGTTATTACTTTTCATTCTTTTATGTTATTTTGATGAGTTTTGTTTATTATTTATTTATCATGTACTATTTCCCTATCATGTGTCTGTGCAACCCCAAGAGGTGAGGCCACCATGATGTCACTTCTGCTGGGTCCTGCCTCTGGCTGTCCAGTTTAGGGTTTATTATCATATCTTTTTTAGCTGTAAACATTAAGAGCTATTAAAGAAAATAAACAGATGTTTGATTAAATTGCTGACCTTACAGATCCATATATTATAACATTTCTAATGTGATTTCCTAACTAGCCAATGACTGTAAAGAGTATACTGTAAAAGGTGCTATGTAAAAAAACTAGGACTATAGTTTTGAGTATTTATGCAGTTTAAAATTTTAATAATGTTTGATCTATAGGAGTTATATACAGGTTTATACAGGATGTGATTGCTAAGAGAGCAAGCATCTCAGACAGGAAGCCAGTCAATTACCTGCAACCAATCAACTTTAAAGTTAGCCTCTGACATCATAAAGTAGGGACAGAATAAAAAGACAGGCAAGATCCCACTCATGAAGACTCATACTACCAAATCCTCCATATTAGCAGTAAAAAAATATGTCTTAATTTGAACTCCTAAGGTAAGTAAAACCATCTTTTAAACCATTAATGAGATGAGTGATGAGTGATGAGTGATGAGCTATGAAGCAGCCCCTTAAAGGAATTTTGTGCATTACATTGATATGGCATGTATTGGGAATGTAAAGGTAAATGTTTGTTATATTCTAAAAACTGCTCAATGTAAATCAAGTGAAATTATGCGGAGACTCTGTAATGTGCTTGTGAAACAGTGTCTGGAGTGTTACTGATCTGTAGGCTGGGCCCTACTCAAGAAAAAGGAAGGCAGCCCAAGAAAATGTGGAGAAAAGAGCAAAAGTGCAACCAAGTGAATCCCAGGACTAAAGGGCCTGTCCTCCTCTGACAGGTTAATGGAATTAAAATCTCTTAAGTGATGAGCAGAGAAGGCTGCATGGCGACCAGTTCCAAGAATTTGGAATTTGATCAAATTGACTCCAGTGGTAATTTTTCAATAAAACCGAGAATCGCGTAGCCAAGTGCAACCGTGGAAATTAAGTGCATTCAGGACTAAATCCAGAAAGCACATCTTCACACAAAGGGTCATGGGAATGGGAAAGAAACTATTGAGATGTGGAGTTGAACGAGAAAAAACATCAGCTTCTAAAGAGCACAGGGCCTATAAAAAGGATTCATCCTTCCTTGGAAGTTTTCACATTTTCTTAGTATACAACATTGAATTACAGTGGATTTAATTTGGTATTATTGATGCTTATCAATAGAAAGACAGTCTTTATTGTCAAAGATAAAGTGGTGTAAATTAATTCTTAATACAAAACACAAAAATTAATTAATTGATCACATAAGTATTCCCCCCATCAAGTCAGTATTTAGTAGATGCACTTTTGATAGCCATTACAAGCTTGAGGTCTCCATTAGCTTGGCACATCTGAGGGCACTGCCTTTTTTCCCTGTTCTTCTTTGCATAACTGCTAAAGCTCTGTCAGTTGTCACTGGGATTGTGAATAAAAAACCTTCGTTGAGTACCGGCCACAAATGAGATCAGGACTCTGTTTCGGCCACTCCAGGACATTAAAGTATTGTTTTTAAGCTCTTCCTGTGTAGCTTTGGCTTTGTGCTTGACGTCATTGTCTTGCTGGTAGACAAATCTTCTCCAAAGATGAAGGTTTCTTGCAGAATGCAACATGTTCTCTACAGGATTTCCTAGTATTTTGATGCATTTATTTTACCCTAGACACTTGTATGCTTTCCTGAGCCTGCTGCGCTGCAGAGAAGTACAGTATCCCCATAGAATGATGCTGCCACCACCATGCCTCATGGAGGTATGGTGTATTTTTGATAATGTGCAGTATTCAAACATGTTGTTTAGTCTGATGGTCTCATCAAACCATACAGCCTTCCAGTTGACTTCAGAGTCTCCCAGTAAATTCTAGCCAAGATGAGGTGGCTTTCTCTTTGCCATTTTCCCATAAAGCTGCAACTGGTCAAGTAGCTGGGCAACAGTCTCTCCAAGCTCAGCTACTATTGGCTGTAACTTCTTCAGAGTTCTCATTGGTCTCTTGGTGGCCTCCTTTAACAGTCTTCTTCTTGTACAGTCACTCAGTTTTTGTGGATGATCACCTCTAAAGCTGCGCCATATTCTTTTCATTTCTTGAAGATTGATTTCACTGGACTCCAAGAGCTACTGTATTCCGTGATTTGTGTACTTTCCTGTCTACATCCCCTGACTCCTTTTCATGGAGTTGCTTGGTGCATTTTTTTGTTTTTATTGTGTAGGTAGGTTAGGCCACCATACTGACTCACTACATTTGAGTACAGACAGGTGACTTCCGCTGAACTAATTCTGTGGCTCCTAAAGCCAATTGACAATACCTGTGATGATTCAGGTGTGTCGTATTTAAGGGATGAACATTTATGAGATCAATTATTTTGTGTTTTATATTTAAAATTAATTTAGATCACTTTGTTTTCACTTTGACATTAAAGAGTCTTTTGTTTCTGTTGATCAGTATCAAAAATCGCAAATTAAATAAACTGTGATATGATGTTGTATAACAGTAAAATGTGAAAACTTGCAAGGGGGTGACTAGATAGATAGATAGATAGATAGATAGATAGATAGATAGATAGATAGATAGATAGATAGATAGATAGATAGATAGATAGATAGATATTAATCCCAAGAGGAAATTCACATACTGAAGCAGCAGCATACTGATAAAAAAAAACAATATTAAATTTAAGAGTAATAAAAATGCAGGTAAAAACAGACAATAACTTTGAATAATGTTAACATTTCCCTCCCGGGTGGAATTGAAGAGTCGCAGTGTGGTGGAGGAACGATCTCCTCAGTCTGTCAGTGGAGCAGGACATTGACAGCAGTCTGTTGCTGAAGCTGCTCCTCTGTCTGGAGATGATACTGTTCAGTGGATGCAGTGGATTCTCCATGATTGACAGGAGCCTGCTCAGTGCCCGCCGCTCCGCCACGGATGTCAAACTGTCCAGCTCCATTCCTACAGTAGAGCCTGCCTTCCTCACCAGTTTGTCCAGGCGTGAGGTGTCCTTCTTCTTTATGCTGCCTCCCCAGCACACCACCACGTAGAAGAGGGCGCTCGCCACAACCGCCTGATAGAACATCTGCAGCATCTTATTGCAGATGTTGAAGGACGCCAGCCTTCTAAGGAAGTATAGCCGGTTTTGTCCTCTCTTGCACAGAGCATCAGTATTGGCAGTCCAGTCCAATTTATCATCCATCTGCACTCCCAGGTATTTATAGGTCTGCACCCTCTGCACACAGTCACCTCTGATGATCATGGGGTCCATGAGGGGCTTGGGCCTCCTAAAATCCACCACCAGCTCCTTTGGTTTTGCTGGTGTTCAGGTGTAAGTGGTTTGAGTCACACCATTTAACAAAGTCCTTGATGAGGTTCCTATACTCCACCTCCTGCCCACTCCTGATGCAGCCCACGATAGCAGTGTCGTCTATTTGGTCGACTACTTTCTATCAGCATTCTAGTTGGATGATATATTTGGCCAACTTCACTATTAGCTAACGAAATGAGACTGAAGGACTGAATGGTCTCTCTCTAAATTGCTAAACTTCTTATATACTTAAGTGGACGTGAGGAGAAGGTGGAAATCTTAAAGACTGTTCCAAGGCCAGGAAATGAACGCAATAGCTACACCATTCTCATAGTCTATGGGCAGTTAATTTAAATGGCTTCTCTGTGACCGCCATGTAACAAACAGGACTAGATGACCCATTTTAAATTTGTCAACAGCTCTTCTGACACAACAAACGAAGATCTGAAAAAAAATTCACCCTGAGAACTCTAAGTGATAGTTTAATAAAATTAAAAGAAGCTCTGAGGACCTAAAAGTAGAACGATGCCCTGGCACTGCATTATGAAACCTGTCCCAATGCAATGCCCTGACCTACATGAGGAACTGTATTTATGGAAAACATTCACACACTCGGCAAATGGCTACCAGCGGAGCTTGCTGACTCGTTCCTAGTGTTGTAATCTGTTTAAAGATAATGTGCATTGTAGCAGAAGAAAGCTGGGACTCACATCAAAGGGAGAAAAATCACAACATGAAGAGAAAAACCTCTTCAGCTCTACTTCACTTCAGAGAAGAATAAAAACAATTACTGTGGTTGTGCAACCCTGCTGTGCTTGGGGTCAGTGTGGCCCTGGGCATAAAGAACTTAGGTATCCTTGTCATACTTCGTTATATAAGAAAAAAATAATCATAAAAGCAAGCGTCACACATTGACAGTGCAAACTCATGAGGCTGTAAGTTTCTGAATGAATAAAGAAAAAAAGTAATTTTCTATAAAGGCACATATCTTTTATATTCTTGACATACCTTTGGCAGCACCTTTATGGTTTTCAAACAGATGCACACACCTATACCAGTCATGGAAGCCAGAGCCTAAACTGGCAGCACTGGGAAGATGGCAGCACAGGTCCATTGCAGAGCCCACACTCCCATTCTAACTGGAGATTGAGTTAATTTAGAGTTACCTATTAACCTAAACTGAATATCTCTGTGATGTGGGGGGGAACCTACTGAGACCTGAAGAGAACGTGCAAACTCCACATAGGCAGGAATTGGTCACAGGAGTAAAACGCTGTCTTTGTGCGGCAGTAGCACCAACTACTGTGCCACCAGGTAGCCCGCGTTGCAGCTTTCTTGCTTATTTATAATTATTCTGGGTGGCGCAGTGGTTACCACTGTTGAATCACCACTCCATGTTGAATGTTCATGTCATCTGTGCCTAGGTGCTGTAGCATCATCCCGATCCAAAAAGCTTGCATTTTAGGTCGATTGCCTCTGTATAACTGATGGTGTATGTCCCACATGACTGACTGGCTCTCTTTCCAGGGTTGGTGACTACCTTGCACCCAGTGCCTCCAGGATATGATCTGGCATTACGTGACCAAGATCAGATGATTTTGTCTGCTTCCCCATGCTGGCTGAGGGTGGTCTTACTAGGATTACTACTACTTTAGGACTAGACCTTCAGTCTAAGCCAGTGACTTGAAGTTCAGTCCTGGGGACCCCTGTGGTGGGGTGGCAGGTTGTTGTTCCAACCAGCTATTTTGTCTCTAATTGATATCACTGTACTGCATGTTCACTGTAGCAAGTAGATTATGAATTAGCAGGAAAATCCAAAAGGCAGTTCTGTTTGAATGGTAAACTACTAGAAGTGAAAAAGTCTAGGTGAAAGCTTTATCTAGCATTATTTTAATAAAGGTCAGTATCTTATTAGGGTTTATTTTAATTACTAATGTTATTATTAAACTAATTCAGTGAATTTTCATGTACAGCACTTCGGTGTTATCTGAGCAAGTATTGCGGTCACTTTGAGAGCCGTGAAATGCATAACAAATTTCCATATAAATTTGTAATTACAGTTGTGCTTGAAAGTTTGTGAACCCTTTAGAATTTTCTATATTTCTGCATAAATATGACCTAAAAAATCATCAGATTTTCACTCAAGTCCTAAAAGTAGATAAACAGAAACCAGTTAAACAAATGAGACAAAAATATTATACTTGGTCATTTATTTATTAAGGAAATTGATTGAATATTACATATTTGTGAGTGGCAAAAGTATGTGAACCTTTGCTTTCAGTATCTGGTGTGACACCCCTTTGCAGCAATAACTGCAACTAAACGTTTCCGGTAACTGTTGATCAGTCCTGCACACCAGCTTGGAGGAATTTTAGCCCATTCCTCCGTACAGAACAGCTTCAACTCTGGGATGTTGGTGGGTTTCCTCACATTAACTGCTCACTTCAGGTCCTTCCACAACATTTCGATTGGATTAAGGTCAGGACTTTGACTTGGCCATTCCAAAACATTAACTTTATTCTTCTTTAACCATTCTTTGGTAGAACGACTTGTGTGCTTAGGGTCGTTGTCTTGCTCCATGACCCACCTTCTCTTGAGATTCAGTTCATGGACAGATGTCCTGACATTTTCCTTTAGAATTCTCTGATATAATTCAGAATTCATTGTTCCATCAATGAAGGCAAGCCATCCTGGCCCAGATGCAGCAAAACAAGCCCAAACCATGATACTGCCACCACCATGTTTCACAGATGGGATAAGGTTCTTATGCTGGAATGCAATGTTGTCCTTTCTCTAAACATAACGATTTTCATTTAAACCAAAAAGTTCTATTTTGGTCTCATCAGTCCACAAAACATTCTTCCAATAGCCTTCTGGTTTGTCCACGTGATCTTTAGCCATCTGCAGATGAGCAGCAATGTTTTTTTTGGAGAGCAGTGGCTTTCTCCTTGCAACCCTGCCATGCACACCATTGTTGTTTAGTGTTCTCCTGATGGTGGACTCATGAACATGAACATTAGCCAATGTGAGAGAGGCCTTCAGTTGCTTAGAAGTTACCCTGGGGTCCTTTGTGACCTCGCCAACTATTACACACCTTGCTCTTGGAGTGATCTTTGTTGGTCGACCACTCCTGGGGAGGGTAACAATGGTCTTGAATTTCCTCCATTTGTACACAGTCTGTCTGACTGTGGATTGGTGGAGTCCAAACTCTTTAGAGATGGTTTTGTAACCTTTTCCAGCCTGATGAGCATCAACAACTCTTTTTCTGAGGTCCTCAGAAATCTCCTTTGTTCGTGCCATGATACACTTCCACAAACATGTGTTGTGAAGAGCAGACTTTGATAGATCCCTGTTCTTTAAATAACACAGGGTGCCCACTCACACCTGATTGTCATCCCACTGATTGAAAACACCTGACTCGAATTTCACCTTCAAACTAACTGCTAATCCTAGAGGTTCACATAATTTTGCCACTCACAAATATGTAATATTCGATCATTTTCCTCAATAAATAAATGACCAAGTATAATATTTTTGTCTCGTTTGTTTAATTGGTTTCTTATTATCTACTTTTATGACTTGAGTGAAAATCTGATGATGTTTTAGGTCATATTTATGCAGAAATATAGAAAATTCTAAAGGGTTCACAAACTTTCAAGCACAACTGTAGGTGTTTGCAGTATGGAAATTCACTCTACGAAGGGATTTCTATAAACGGATTAGCTCTTTGCTAAGGAGCCGGTAGCCTGTATGTCTTTCCTATTAAGCATAAAGAAGAGGGACACCTCACGCCTGGACAAACTGGTGAGGAAGGCAGGCTCTATTGCAGGCACGGAGCTGGACAGTTTGACATCAGTGGCAAAGCGACGGCCGCTCAGCAGGCTCCTGTCAATCATGGAGAATTCACTGCATCCACTGAACAGGATCATCTCCAGACAGAGGAGCAGCTTCAGCGACAGACTGCTGTCAATGTCCTGCTCCACTGACAGACAGAGGAGATTGTTCCTCTCCCACACTATAAGTTCATTATATTATTGAGTATACATTTTCCTATTACTGGCAGAGTTAATTAGGGACGTCTGTGTTTACTTGTAGCTGTTCCCATGTATGTGAGAGGTATACACTGAAAGCAAAATCCAGCCCTCCCCTGAGCTCTGATACCATCATTAGCTTATGGCTTTCTTTTCACAGTTAATATAAATCAGAAAACGAAGGCTTAGATGTACTGGCCAACAAAATTATAATTTTAAATGTCTTATGGACAGCAGATCAAGACTGAAAAACTATTTATCTTACTTGTCGGAGTTGTTTTTTTTTTGCATGTTGTTACCTGTTACTTCGCAGAGTATAGAGAAATCACCTTTGAAATTAAAAGCATCATTTGACGCACTTTAAAAGACATTCGCTAAAGTCTGCATACCTGATTGTCATGTATGTTAGGTTAGGAAGTCACTTGAAACTGGCATGCTATAATTGCCTGAGCAACTGTGTCCAGTGATATTCTGGCCAAAAGTCTGGTATTCATTGCACCCATGGCCGCCAGGATCTGCTGTGTCTATTTGTGGCTCATTTCTTAAAAATCAGATTATGAAAATATTTGAATGCGTTTTTGAAAGTACTTAATTCAGTTCAGACTGGAGTGGGAGCCTATCTGAGCAGTTTCAAGAACAAGGTAGGAAATAACCCTGGATGGTAATCCAGTCCACAGTATCTCTGAAAATGTATTCAAGACTGGATGGATTGTCATCATTCTTTAGGAGTATTTTTGCCAGTAGAATTTTGCTGCCATCTAGTGGACAAACTTTGATCTGAAGTGACTTGCTCAAGACTGTAATCCACTTTCTTCACTTACTGCTGAACAGCAAGCAAGTTCTCCTTTTAAGCAGAATTTGTTTATTTCATCCAACAGTTAATTTTGTGTCTTTTGATGTGACATGCATTTTTTCAATCAGAGGCGGCCTTTGGTGGTGGCGACTAGGGCAATTGCCCCAGGCCCCACGCCTGAGGGGGGCCCCATGATAGGAGATTTTTTTGTCACCGTCAGCTCATCATACAAATATGTGGGGCCTCTGCAAGACATTCAAATCCGTTATAGACTGAAATACGGTACGTTGTGGATTTCTTCTAATTCCTGTGACTGTTGCGAGTGCGGAAAGAAGCTTTTCAAAGTTGAAACTTATCAAAAATTATCTACGATCAACAATGTCGCAAAACAGACTGTGCAGTTTAGCTATTTTGTCAGTTGAAAAGGAACTTGCCTCAATATTGGACTACGAGGATCTTATCAACAATTTTGCTCAGCAAAAAGCCAGAAAAGTGGACTTCCGTCTGTGACTGTCAAAGCAGCTGTTTGGTAAGTGTTCGTTTTATTACAAGTGTTCTGGTTCTCCGTAATTAAATAAATTTGCCGACTCCAGCAGGTTCGGCAGAAACGACTGTTATCTAGTTTGTTAATTTTGTGTGCAAAATGTTTCTGAATCATTAATTAAGTTGGTTAAAGGCCACTATACCAATATAAGAACAATTACAATACGTAATGTAATCAAACGGCCAATGGTATCTACATAAGGCACCATGTTTGTTAACAATAATAAGGCGTACAGCATTAGAAGCGGACAAGCCCATGAGCGTGGTGGTACGGTATATAACCTATACTTATGGCTCTCGGCCCCGCATATGACACTCGCCCAAGGCCCCGCATACTCCTAAGGCCACCTCTGTTTCAATCAAACCTTAAAGGCTCTTTCGCATTATCCACCCTTTCCAATGATTCTTTTCAGTCACAGACTTCATTTACACAGCCTTTTGAAGTCAGTGGCCATACAGCATACTCTGGTGACCACTAGCCATGCTTATACAGAGACTTAGTCCAAGCAATCTGTGGCTCAAACCTGTGATTTTGTTGGGGTTGGTTGCAGACTGTTTGGACTGATTCACTGGTTACTTCAGAACACACAACTGCTGTTTATGGGAATGCATCACAACTGCCATCGACTTGATAAGATTAACCACCAGTCGTATATTCTGACATGGGTAACGAGATCAGCAACTGCACTCATCAAGATGGACACCCCCTCTGACTAGTAGTTGTGTGATTTGCCAGTAGTTTTAACTGCTCTTTCTGATTTCTGACTGTATCTTTAGTGCAGCACCCAGTCCAAGTACTGAGCATATTTCAACTGGGCTGAAATGTGTGTGTTTTGCCCTGTGATGGACTGGAAGCCTGTCCAGGATTTGTTCCTGCCTTGTGCCCCATACTAGCTGGGATGGGCCCAGCACCCCTCATGACTCTGTTCAGGACTAAGCAGGTTAGAAAATGACTGACTGACTGAAATCTAGGCTATGCCATCCAGAAGCCTGGGATTATCTATAATTACATCTTTTCTGAACCTGGCACCCTCTAGGTGTGATGTGGTCTACATCAGATTTACAGCTTTGATGTTGACTAATAAGGCCACCAGGGAATTTGGCCCTGTGTTCCTCCAGGCCACCATATAACCATATGTTGGCTACTGGGCACTTAAAGATACAATTGCTTGAGGAATCGAATATGTGCTTCTGTTATGTTAATACTGGAATAACCTCCCATGGTGCTGAGAACTGTCATGTCTGCCTTCAGCCACTACAGCATTTATTAAGGTGGAAATTCTACTAAATTTGAAAGTAGTCAATATTATCAATAATTTGTTTTTACCCTGCCATTTAACTTGTGATTTGGGCAGTTCAGCCCTAGAGTGTTGCCTCAAAGCTATAGTGACCTGCGTTCAATGCCTGTCCTGGTTACTGACTATGGATTCTTCACATGGCTATCATTAGTCTGTCAGAGACATGCAAGTAAGAATTTCATTGTACTTTCTACACATTCAAATAAGTTTGAACTTGGCATTTCTTTCATATTCCTATGATATGCATAAGGGGTTGAAAATGTGATCATTTATTTGTATTAGGGTGACCTGCTTCTCTGGAAACCAATATACAGGTGGAGTGGATTCGTGCCAGTCTGACGGGGTACTGATGCTGGTGTTCTGGAAAAGAGAGGAGACTGGTGCTCAGCTGAGTGGTTTATGATTCATGCCTGTGATTGCATTTTTTTTCATAATTTCAATTCTGTTGGTCTGGTATACAAGTACACTCATATCTGTCAGCCTTTTTGTAATGCAGCATGCACAGCTTTCCACAGAATAAGGTGAAGTCCTGTGCGTCCACCCAGATCATATAGTTGTACCTTTTTAGTGCTCTGTAGACAACACGCTACAGTTTTCAAACAAAAAAATGACAAAAAGGGAGGCAGACCATCTCTTATGATGGTAACAACTAATCAACAGTTTGAGTTCAAAACCAGTCAGTCACCTTACAATTCGCCTCACTGCTATAATATACAAATGCATAATTTTGAAATGCTGATGGGAAAAACGTGCTGGTGTGTGATCCTGTTCTCTGTTTTTGAGATTGTTTGGAAATTCTCTTTTAAATAATCCTGTGGTACACCATTCTAATGTTTACAGGATCGACATCCTTTTTTACAAAAAGCTTGAAGGAGTCCCCATAAGAACAGATCAGTTCTCAATGCCAGACTGACAAATATGACAGATCATTCATTTCAGAAAGGGCAGTTTAATTTGCATAACACAGTTTAAAAAATGCATTATTTCACACTAATCAATATACAGATAAAGAAAATAATCCATAATATACACTATATCTTTGTAGATCTAAGAAGTCCCAAAATAGTTATACAGACTTAAACTGGAGGCGGCACGGTGGCGCAGTGGTAGTGCTGCTGCCTCGCAGTTAGGAAACCTGGGTTCGCTTCCCGGGTCCTCCCTGCGTGGAGTTTGCATGTTCTCCCCGTGTCTGCGTGGGTTTCCTCCCACAGTCCAAAGACATGGAGGTTAGGTGCATTGGCGATTCTAAATTGACCCTAGTGTGTGGTTGTGGTGTGTGTGTGTGTCCTGCGGTGGGTTGGTGCCCTGCCCAGGATTGGTTCCTGCCTTGCGCCCTGTGTTGGCTGGGATTGGCTCCAGCAGACCCCCGTGACCCTGTGTCTGGATTCATCGGGTTGGAAAATGGATAGACTTAAACTCTTTGGCAAACATCTTGACGTTAAATAAGAAGTTCTTATGCAAGGGTCTGAATACTTATATATACTGTACTGAAGATTTTTAATAAATTTGAAAACCTTTCTGAATCTATGTTTAAATTTGTCATTAGGTGTTATTGAGTGCAGATTGATGGGCAAAAATGGTAAATGTATCCATTTAGAATGAAATCTACAGCACAATAAAGTGTGCAGAAAGTGAAGGGGTCTGAATACTTTCTCGATCCACTGCATGTCATGCAACAGTTAAAATGTCATATGAACTCATCTTCCATCCATCCATCCATTTTCCAACCCGCTGAATCCGAACACAGGGTCACGGGGGTCTGCTGGAGCCAATCCCAGCCAACACAGGGCACAAGGCAGGAACCAATCCCGGGCAGGGTGCCAACCCACCGCAGGACACACACAAACACATCCACACACCAAGCACACACTAGGGCCAATTTAGAATCGCCAATCCACCTAACCTGCATGTCTTTGGACTGTGGGAGGAAACCGGAGCGCCCGGAGGAAACCCACGCAGACACGGGGAGAACATGCAAACTCCACGCAGGGAGGACCCGGGAAGCGAACCCAGGTCCCCAGATCTCCCAACTGCGAGGCAGCAGCGCTACCCACTGCGCCACCGTGCCGCCCTGAACTCATCTTCTCCAAGGTAAATATGATGGAGACAAATGGTACACAAAGTTTCAGAAAGAAAAACTCAAAATCTCACACAGTAATGTTTATCCAAACAGAAATATATTTGTGATTTCTTATTAACATAGGCATACATGTCAAAATTACAGGATGATCGGAGTGAAACTTATATAATGCAAGTGGGGATTGAATTTAGTAAACCAATATAGATTAAATTTAGATTGTGGTCAAGAATGTGTACAGTGCAGCATTTGCTTAACTTACTTAAATGATAATTATGTTTTGAAGCACAGCTTGAGTAAACAAGAAGGAACCTAGACCCCTCAACTGGGACTGATACACAGTTCTGTCCTGGTGCATACTGGACATCTGGTCTCCCTATGTGCAAGTTCACACTACAAGACTCTTGGCTTCTAAGATCTCAATAACTTGTCCAGAACAGTGAGGTGGTGTCTAAAATCACGTAGTGTGAACTTGCCTTAATGTGTTTCGATCGGTAATTCATTATTCATGCCTGAGGGACTGAGACTAGGGAGAATGTGTGAAAGCAGCTGATTGAAGCAAAAGGCAATGAGCAAGTAATTTACTTAATTATCTCCTTTTCCAGGTAAGACGCCTGAAACTGTTATCCATAGAAAAGGCATTGTCAAAAGGAGGCTGTATATTTTTGGTGCTTAATTCTGTATTGCTAGGTAAAACATGAGGATGTTGTCACATGGTGGTCCACAGTTAGCATGGAGGTTGTAGAAATGCACTAGTTTTGTAAAAGTTCAAAGTCCATTGTAAACATGAGTAATATTTATTTTAATAGGAAAAATTATCTTACCTGGGTTATGAAAAGCATTCCTTTTTTGATGTTAATATTTTGTATTGGAAACTAGGAGCGTACCTAATGTGAGATATGCATCTTTAAGTAGCATGCTTTAAGTTTGCACGGCAAGCCGCATCGCATATTTCTGAAAATGTAATGTTTTGGGTAATTTATCAATGAAAACAAAGGATTACCATTTATACCGTGGGCATAATCAAGGAAGGAGTTAGGATTTGGTGATCCATGGAAACAGAATGGTGGCCACCGTTTATCAACAGTGCATCCAGTTTCGCAAGGCTAAGATGGAAAAGGCAAGCAGTGTGGTTAAGGTTTTAGACTTCAAACCCTGAGGTTGTCGGTTCAAATCCTGCTACTGACACTGTGTGACCCTGAGCAAGTCACTTCACCTGCCTGTGCTCTAATTGGAAAACAAAATGAAATGCAACCAATTGTATCATAAATGTAAGTCGTCTTGGATAAAGGCAACAGCCAAATAAGTAAGTGGGGTGTGGGAGCTCATTTCACTTGTTCCCCTGTGCTCTGATTCTTTAGATAGATATATAGATAGATAGATACTTTATTAATCCCAACGGGAAATTCACATACTCCAGCAGCAGCATACTGATACAAAAAACAATATTAAATTAAAGATTGATAACAATGCAGGAAAAAACAGACAATAACTTTGTATAATGTTAACGTTTACCCCTCCGGGTGGAATTGAAGAGTCACATAGATTGGGGGAGGAACGATCTCCTCAGTCTGTCAGTTGAGCAGGACAGTGACAGCAGTCTGTCGCTGAAGCTGCTCTTCTGTCTGGAGATGACACTGTTTAGTGGATGCTGTGGATTCTCCATAATTGATAGGAGCCTGCTGAGCGCCCGTCGCTCTGCCACTGATGTCAAACTGTCCAGCTCCATGCCAACAATAGAGCCTGCCTTCCTCACCAGTTTGTCAAGGCGTGAGGCGTCCTTCTTCTTAATGCTGCCTCCCCAGCACACCACTGCATAGAAGAGGGCATTCACCACAACCGTCTGATAGAACATCTGCAGCATCTTATTGCAGATGTTGAAGGACGCCAGCCTTCTAAGGAAGTACAACCGGCTCTGTCCTTTCTTACACAGAGCATCAGTATTGGCAGTCCAGTCTAATTTAGTGCCATTTAATGGTTCTTTACTGGGTTGGGAGATTTCTTGTAGAACTAAAGCCTGACAAAGCACCATTTCATTCTGGGAAGGGTTCTTTGCATATGAAGTTTGTTCTTTGTGCTTTGATAAACTTCCTAATATGCATGAGAAAACTGAAATTGTAAATGTATGGTCTGCTACCTCGTAGTATACTAACAGGTTAAGAAAACCTGGACCAAGCCTGTGTTAGTTTACATATGCAGCAAGAGTTTTTAAAATTACAATCAATTGGTATTTCACAAATCTGTTACCATCTATTCATGGTTGTTTACTGTATGGAGCCTGTTGTGGAGCTTAATAATGAAGGTTCTTTCTTGACCATTTACATGGATGGGTTTTTTGAGAATCAAAAATTGTTCCCCTGTTGCATCACTCTGAAGATCTGCTCTGGCACCTTTATTTTTAAAGGTGTAAGAACTCATTTCCCTGTCAGTGATTAGCCATTTATCTTCACATTCTGAACTCTTCACAACAGCATAGGTTCTGCCAGGGTTACTTGTGTTGAATTAAAAAAAAAATCTGGACGTCAGCATCAGTAGGCTTTGCATCCTAGGAACCAAGTTACCCGAACTATTCTATAAAGTTTCAATAATTATTTACCGTTCTGATGCTCATCTTTCTGATCATAAAATAGGTCATTAATGATAGCAATTGACAAGAAGAATTCATAATTAATTCTGCTCTGTTAGGCCCTTCAGCAAGGTCCTTAACCTGCAATTGTTGAGCGCTTTGAGTAGTGAGAAAAGCGCTATATAAATGCAAAGAATTATTATTATTATTATTTGAGGGTTCCTCTAGAGTGCCTCTTGCTCTTGTACGATTTGGCTTAAAAACTAATCAGCACATCATCATCTCATAACAGGCTTCAAGTTTGGTTTTTTTCTGTCCAGCTGTTTTAGCTCTACACTCTCCCCAAAAAACTGTGACACACAGACAGACACACCCCCATCATCGAGATATCAATGTTTTTGGTATCAGGAGAACCAAAATGTCGAGATCTGTCAAACTGGATATTGAAGTTTTTGACAAATCTAAAGCTTTTGCTCCTCCCTCATAGATGATAGGTTGTGGTGGAGGAAAGCGCAAAGCATAAAAAGTAGTTTAAGCTGAAATGGTGGGTAATTTCTGTGTTTTATTATTAGTTTTGCATTTTGAATCTGATTCTCATTGATAATAATTGTGCAGCAATGTTTCAGGGACCCAGAATGTGCATGTTGGATAACTGGTGACTGTAAACTGGCCTGGTGTGGGAGTTAGTGTGCCTTATGATAGACTGACATCCCATTCATTGCAGGTCTCTTCATGGTGCATTGTGCTGCTGTTCATAAACTTCAGATTTCTGCATCCCGGTAATGGGGACAAAAATGGGGGATGAATGGATAAAATGTAGAATGTAGCTTTTTTACTTGCATTTGTGGAAAATAATTGATACTACTGATGCACAATTTGCAAGCAAACCATTTTTCATTCTGAACAAACCTTTTTAGTGAGTCATGTAAACTGATTCAGCTGAGCACAACACTACTGACAGGGCACGTGTATGACATCAGTGTTTTTCTTTTTTTAAAATGCATGTCCAAGTAAATGCGGTGGGCTGGCACCCTGCCCGGGGTTTGTCTCCTGCCTTAAGCCCTGTGTTGGCTGGGATTGGCTCCAGCAGACCCCCGTGACCTTGTAGTTAGGATATAGCGGGTTGGATAATGGATGAATGGATGGATGTCCAAGTAATGCCTATTTGATTTATGATTCTCAAAATGTTAGATAGTATTCTATTTGTCCCAAGGGGAAATCTAGCTTTTAATAGAGGCTCGGGAAATATTATAACAAATTACAATTCCCCTCAAACACACACAAGAATTACATAAAACAAGAAAACGTCTGACTTGGCTAGTGGTACGATAGTAGTCACAGTGAGGCATCCTAAAAGCACATTACTGTAGGTGTGAACAAGCCCTGGTAATGTTTCTAGACACACTTCTGTTGAGTAATTCTGGGCTAAAAGTCCTCAATATTAGTGTGTGACAGAGAGGATGTGCAGCATTGTTCATAATGGCACTCAGTTTTGTACTGTGCTCTCCTCCAGTGTGTTCCATTACATGAGCCTGCCTTCTTAGTCAGCTTGCTATCTTGAACTGATGTTACCGGCCTATCACACCACAACTTCAAAAATTGCACTGTAAATGTATTGCAGTAGTTGATTTTTTGGTACAATTTATATTGGGAATACATTTGTATATTAACAAAATACTTGTAAATATGAATGAGCTTTATGCACTTTTGGGTATTCAACAAATTAAATTACTGTCACATAAACCTGAACCTTATAAAATTTATTATTCTAATTTCTTAGTTACTTCTTGTTTTAAACTTTACATTATTCACATGAATCCTATTGCAGATTGTTTTACGGGTTGCTCACTGCATCTGACAGATAATGTTCTTGGACTATTTTGAGGTCAGACTGAATCATTACTTGTGTACAAATTGCATGATTCTCTCATTCACTTGTAAAAAATGGGGGGCCATAGCTCAGCTGACGTGTTTTGACCTCCCCATCTTTGAAAATTGGTAATTAGTTTGCTCCCCTAATACATAATTAAACATTCACAATGGAAGCTATATATCAAGCCAATAGATTCTTTCCTGGTATCGACCTTATGTTATAGTGGGGAATCGATTCGCCTAAGCACCTGGTTCAAGTTAAGACAAAAGGACAGTCCATCACAAGGCACCCACATACACAGACCTGCCGTGGGCCTATTTAAAGTCATTAGTCAAACTAATGCTGCTGTGTTTGGGATGTCCCTGTGGAATATCTACACAAACTTAAGGAAATCATGCAGATTTCACCCAGAGACAGATAGTGCTGTGAATCAAGCCCGGTCCTTGGAGTTGTGAGGGAAGCAGAACTATTTGCTGTGTCAGAAATCTGTCCACAAGCAAAATAAATGTAATATTATTTATTTTTCACATATGGGTGGTGTCACAAGACAGTAGGTAATCACCTTTGTCTTACAGGTAGTTCAGGACCTAGCATGCCCAGAGTAGTCGGTGAAGAAAGTCCACTCCACACCAGTGAGGTCAGTGAAAAAAATGTATTGTCTATCAACAAAATAACCACAGAAAAAAGTAAAATTCAGATAAGGTTTGAAACATTCCACAATCAGGAACAAATAGGTTTACACTTGTGGTGTTCATCTTTCTTCTCAAACTGTCTAGTACTTGTGTGCAATGCCAAACTTTCTTATAGGAATCCCTTCTTTAGGTTGTCACTCAGACGTATAAGTCTCCTGCCAGGCAAAATAACTTGGCAGAAAAAATAAATAAATACATTTAACAACTTCAGGTAACTAAATTCAGTGTGGCTAAATACCACCCCTTAAACTAATCAGCCATCCTTGCACTGTTATTGCTTTCTCTCTGTCTTTCCAATTCGAAACAACACCCCCATTTGCCCCTCTCTTGCACAATTTATAAACCTACTCCTGTGCACCCATCCAAGTCCAAGAGTGTTGAATATACCAAACTCAGTTTAAGGGGATCTTGGGAATCCCCTACTCTATATACAGTATCACTTTACATGTACTATATCATTTTTTTATTCATAAAAATACAAGGCAATTTAATTATAGCAACTAAAACATCAGTTCATACCTTAGGATGCTGCTCTAGTAAAAATTGTTCAGTTTCATGCTGCTTTTGAGATCCTTATTCCATCTTCATATTTTACTTTGTCTAGAATCAGTAGTTACTTCTGTGAAATGAATCAGATTGTATATCCATGAGAATAAAACTTACAGTAGTGAGGATGCTGTAGCTACTGCACAAAAAGTACACCTTCTTTTTTTAACTTTTTATAGTTCTTTATGTTCTTGTGAAAGCGAAGCAACACCTTAATTTGAAACATTTTGCTCCGAATTGCTTACTCCTCCTAATGTCTTTGTAGTACTTAGGCCGGATTTATACTTCACGTCACGTGACACATGCTGCCACGGACGTTCCTGCTACGCAAACGTTGTACTTTTTAAACTTGCGTGCGTACTTTATGTAAATCTGGAGGAATCCACCAGGTGGCAGTGCAAGATATTATCTCAAGGAGAACAGGTTCAACTTCGGTGTTGTGAATTGCCTGGGAACACCCATTAAACTCCGATGACACCTTACCGCAATATCTCCGAAAAGGATGTTTAATGATTAAATCCATCAATCCAGGGATTTGTCCATTTCAGCTAGCATTTGGCACGAGGCAGAAACAATCCCTGGACGAGGCATCAGCTCATCACAAGGTGAATACAAGCACACACATACACGCTGGCATCGTTTTAGTGTAACCAAATCTGCATATCTTTGGAAGGAAACTGGAGCACACTGTGGAAACCCAGCAGGAAAACATATAAACTCCAGGCAGAGAATACCAGCAACGTGACTCCCTGCAAGACAGCAGCGCTACTGCTCCGCCACTGTGTCACCCCATGTGTGTAATTATTAACAGTATTCATTATTTAAACGAAATTACAGATTTATCTGTAAAATGTAACATACATACTTCAATGCATTTCATCATGAAAGTGATATCAAGTATAAATCTGAGGGTTCTAAATGTGCAGAGAGTTGGAATATCATACATTTAATGTGCTCTGTGTGGCGATCTATTGCTATTTGCCACTGCTGTCAGTACCGGAGGGAGCCCTAGAAAAAAAGATGGCACAAAAGATGGCATGTGAGACTTTTAAAATGTATCATGTCATTACGATCGGGAATATGCAACGGTTGAATATAAAAGCACCACGAATGCATCTGTATGTCGGCATTTTGCTTCACCACATCGAAACATTCATCAAACATCGAAGTGCGCACACTGATCTCGTAGGATCCTAAAGCGGCTTTCTGTCACATGTAGATAGTAACCAGAGACTCTGACATCACATTCCAACTTTTAGTACACTGCGCCCCCCCCGACTTTTTGCTGGTACTGCAACTCGCGCACACGTCGCGTTAATTTCTGAGGACCTGCTCAGAGGACACATCAAATGAACGCTGGAAAAGCGTGGCAGCCATGATGTGGGCGCATATGCATTCTGAGCATGAAGTATAAATGAGCCCTTAGAGAATAACCTGGACATCACCCCTACTAAGTGAAAATGCAATAATTACTCGCACTCAGTAGATCACAGCATCACAGGTGGCTCTACTGTTGGACTCGGCTAACAATGCAAATTTGCAGTTACCACACTGCACACTTATTCCACAATTAAGCACCAATCAGTCTGCTTTTGCATTCATTTTCTGCCTCCACTTCTTCAATTCAGGGTAGTTGCTTCCTATCCCAGTATTTAGAACTTTGTTCCATGTGTTGTAGTATGTAATTACTTGTCTTGTGAAGGGTTGCCAAACTGGTTGGCTCAAAAGCAACAATTTTGCAACAGAACTCCAGAGCAAAGAAAGACTCATACTGGCAGCAGGACAGGCCCTGCATATGCTCATGTGGCCTAGCAGGGGCTGCGAAGAGGGCAGAATGCCCAAGTGAAAAAAGATGCAGTCTGAGCAGAAGTATGCCATTTTGCCCAGAATTCCTGAGGACAAGAGTTACTGTAGTTGACTAGGATGTCTTGATCCTTTACAAAAGAGAAGGAGACCAGTAATAGAAAGAGATATCGGGGCCTCTACTCAGGCAGGTGGCAGCACATTGACATTGGCTGGGATGCCTGCATCCAGGTTGTCCAATCAACGGTGGGTCCAAATAGACATAGAAGGTGAACGGTACACTCCCACCCATGTAATGAAGGTACATATGGGACTGTGCTTTTCGTTTATGAGAATTCACAGCTGACAGGCTGCATTGGGAGAAAGTTGCTTTAAAAGCAACTGAAGACTCAGTGTTGATGAAACTCTAGAAGCATTGTCCTAGAAACAAATTTAGGGCTACACCTGAATCCAGAAATGATTTAGGGACTTGATCAGAAGGGACCCTGGTTTCACGCTTTCGCACATCCAGTCACATTAGGTCTGAAAGTGATTTCAACTGAAGGCTTAGCTGGTGCGTGGTAATAAAGCAAGGGTTTAATATATGGGCAAGTGGAGGTGTGTTTGGGGTCGTTATCATTTTGGAATACAGCCCTGCGTCCCAGTTTCCGAAGGGAGGGGATCATGCTCTGCTTCAGTATGTCACAGTACATGTTGGCATTCATGGTTCCCTCAATGAATTGTAGCTCCCCAGTGCCAGCAGCACTCATGCAGCCCCAAACCATGACACTCCCACCACTATGCTCGACTGTAGGCAAGACACACTTGTCTTTGTACTCATCACCTGGTTGCCGCCACACACACTTGACACCATCTGGACTAAATAAGTTTATCTTGGTCTCATCAGACCCCAGGACATGGTTCCAGTAATCCATGTCCTTAGTCTGCCTGTCTTCAGCAAACTGTTTGCAGGCTTTCTTGTGCATCATCTTTAGAAGAGGCTTCCTTCTAGGATGACAGCCATGCAGACCAATTTGATGCAGTGTGTGGCGTGTGGTCTGAGGACTGACAGGCTGACCCCCCACCCCTTCAACCTCTGCAACAATGCTGGCAGCACTCATATGTCTATTTTCAAAAGACAACCTCTGGATATGACGCTGAGCACGTGCACTCAACTTCTTTGGTCGACCATGGCGAGGCCTGTTCTTATTGGAACATGTCCTGTTAAACCGCTGTATGGTCTTGGCCACCGTGCTGCAGCTCAGTTTCAGGGTGTTGGCAATCGTCTTATAGCCTAGGCCATCTTTATGTAGAGCAACAATTCTTTTTTTCAGATCCTTAGAGTTCTTTGCTATGAGGTGCCATGTTGAACTTCCAGTGACCAGTATGAGAGCGCGATAGCACCAAATTTAACACACCTGCGACCTTGTAACACTAACGAGTCACATGACACCAGAGAGGGAAAATGGCTAATTGGGCACAATTTGGACATTTTTCACTTAGGGGTGTACTCACTTTTGTTGCGAGTGGTTTAGACATTAATGGCTGTGTGTTTAGTTATTTTGAGGGGACAGCAAATTTACACTGTTATACAAGCTGTACACTGACTACTTTACATTGTACCAAAGTGTCAGAGCTTCAGTGTTGTCCCATGAAAAGGTATAATAAAATATTTACAAAAATGTGAGGGGTGTACTCACTTTTGTGAGATACTGTATAACTGGCTAATTACACAGCATACATCTAACATGCTCATCTCTGTGTCTGATATTAGTACTTCTTCGAATCAGGAGTCTACAAGTCTATGACTCTTCCAGGATGACTCTAAATTTAATTTGTATGCATGAAGAATACTTTTTGTAATAAAAAGGCTTTTATTCATATTCAAAGTAATAGTATTTTGCAGGAATGTTATTGCATATTATAAGTATATTGTTGGCACACATTCTCTTTTCTTGACTGTATGAGAGTAGAATGGTCCCATAACCTCAATTTTAATTAGTAATTACCAGTCAATAAGAGTAAATGTCTTCAATTAAAGGTAAAGTTAGAATTGTAGTATATAGTAAAGCTGAGGTCAGGAGTAAAATTTTTTAAATTTCGTCAGCTTTTATTAACAACTTTGCAACCCTGGTGGCATTTTTAAAATGTAGCTCTCCCAAGTAAGTGAATACAATGACTGGTTGCAATTCTTAGAAAATGCAGCAGGTGGTGCTGCAGCTCCAAAAATGAAAGTTAGTGACTCGGGCCAGGAAGTGGCAGTAAAGAACAGTGGCCATAATCTTCCTGTCTCTCTCGGTATATGGACATCGGCAAACTTCAAACAGCTTAACACTAGCAAAACTGCTCCTTATGTGTTAATAATCACCAGTTAGTTCTTAAATGAAAGTGTTTTGAGATGTTAGATGAAAAAGATGTGTTATGGAAAATAACACACAGAGAGACCAGCCTGGGATTCTATTTGTTATGTACAGTTAGGTCCATAAATCTTTGGACAGAGACAACTTTTTTCTAATTTTGGTTCTGTACATTACCACAATGAATTTTAAATGAAACAACTCAGATGCAGTTGAAGTGCAGACTTTCAGCTTTAATTCAGTGGGGTGAACAAAACGATTACATAAAAATGTGAGGCAACTAAAGCATTTTTTTAACACAATCCCTTCATTTCAGGGGCTCAAAAGTAATTGGACAAATTAAATAACTGGAAATAAAATGTTCATTTCTAATATTTGGTTGAAAACCCTTTGCTGGCAATGACAGCGTGAAGTCTTGAACTCATGGACATCACCAGATGCTGGGTTTCCTCCTTTTTAATGCTCTGCCAGGCCTTTACTGCAGCGGCTTTCAGTTGCTGTTTGTTTGTGGGCCTTTCTGTCTGAAGTTTAGTCTTCAACAAGTGAAATGCATGCTCAATTGGGTTAAGATCAGGTGACTGACTTGGCCATTCAAGAATTTTCCACTTCTTTGCTTTAATAAACTCCTGGGTTGCTTTGGCTGTATGTTTTGGCTCATTGTCCATCTGTATCATGAAATGTAACAATCAATTTGACTGCATTTAGCCTGATTTGAGCAGACAGTATGTCTCTGAACACCTCAGAATTCATTTGGCTGCTTCTGTCCTGTGTCACATCATCAATAAACACGAGTGTCCCAGTGCCACTGGCAGCCATGCACGCCCAAGCCATCACACTGCCTCCACCGTGTTTTAGAGATGATGGGGTATGCTTTGGATAATGAGTTGTTCCATGCCTTCTCCATACTTTTCTCTTGCCATCATTCTGGTAGAGGTTGATCTTGGTTTCATCTGTCCAAAGAATGTTTTTCCAGAATTGTGCTGGCTTTTTTAGATGTTCTTTAGCAAATTCCAATCTAGCCTTTCTATTCTTGAGGCTTATGAGTGGCTTGCACCTTGCAGTACACCCTCTGTATTTACTTTCATGCAGTCTTCTCTTTATGGTAGACTTGGATATCGATACGCCTACCCCCTGGAGAGTGTTGTTCACTTGGTTGGCTGTTGTGAAGGGGTTTCTCTTCACCATGGCAATGATTCTGCGATCATCCACAACTGTTGTCTTCTGTGGACGTCCTGGTCTTTTTGCGTTGCTGAGTTCACCAGTGCTTGCTTTCTTTCTCAGGATGTACCAAACTGTAGATTTTGCCACTTGTAATATTGTAGAAATTTCTCAGATGGGTTTTTTCTGTTTTTGCAGCTTAAGGTTGGCTTCTTTCACCTGCATGGAGAGCTCCTTTGACCGCATGTTGTCTGTTCACAGCAAAATCTTCCACATGCAAGCACCACACCTCAAATCAACTCCAGGCCTTTGATCTACTTAATTGATAATGACATAACGACGGACTTGCCCACACCTGCCCATGAAATAGCCTTTGAGTCAATTGTCCAATTACTTTTGAGCCCCTGAAATGAAGGGATTGTGTTAAAAAAATGCTTTAGTTGCCTCACATTTTTATGCAATCGTTTTGTTCACCCCACTAAATTAAAGCTGAAAGTCTCCACTTCAACTGCATCTGAGTTGTTTCATTTCAAATTCATTGTGGTAATGTACAGAACCAAAATTAGAAAAAAGTTGTCTCTGTCCAAATATTTATGGACCTAACTGTATATGTATGTTCATGCATTACTTTTGTATAGCAAAGAAGTCTAATCAGCAACACCATAAAGATTGCTCTGGTTTAACTTTCCTTTATTTAAGACTTTGAAATAACCAGTAACTTTCCACTGTTTATAAGATTATTAATTGCTCTATGGCAGCCACGATGTACGTATGTTCCTTCTCTGTTTCTTTATGAGCTCAAGAATTTCTTTGTCTAGTGAGAACAGGTTAAGCAAAACTTGCCAGGTCTATTGCTGTCCTCCGGCAGATCTGCTGCAATAAAAGAAACTTAAATGGAGCCCCTTGCAAAGTGATTGAAGTGTAGTTATTTTAAAAAAGAATCCATGACAATACACTTTATAAATGTATTGTTGCAGTAAGCTGCAGCCTGTCCTGGCAGCAAGAGCACAAATATGGAAGAGCAGACCAAGGCCAGACCATTCTAGGGCTCAGTTGTTCATGCGGACTCTCATCAGGCCTATCCAGAGTTGCCAGTTGACTTCCACTTTGCATTGGGGAGAACTGTGGGGTCCCAGAAGGAACACAAGAGTCATTAGCAGTCAATCCAGTGTATGTAATTTAGTAGAATTCAGTATTTCTATTGCTTATACGTTTGGTAATGCCATGTGGTTTGTTATACTGATAAAATGCCTAGAATTTGTTGAGGTTAGTTGCCTTGTTCTTCTTAACCCTGGGTTCAAATCTAAGCATAACCACCACCCATGTCTGCACATACATTTTTCTGGGTATCATGATTTTCTCTCGCATTTTTAGCCCATTTGCTTGGTACAGCACTTAGAAAAAGTATTCATCAAATTCTGATAGGCAACATTGAACAGTGGATTTAATTTGACTTTTTGATATTAATCAACCAAAAAAAACACTCTTTAATATCAAAGTGAAAACAAGTCTCTGCAAAGTGGTCTAAATTAATTGCAAATATTAAACACAAAACAATTGATCACATACGTATTCACCCTAAGGGCTCATTTATACTTCACGTTAGAACGCGTACGCGCCCACATCATGGCCACCATGCATTCTGAGCGTTCATTTGATGCGTCCTCTGAGCAGGTCCTCAGAAATTAACGTGACGTGTACGCGAGTTGCAGTACCAGCAAAAAGTTGGGGGGCGCAGTGTGCTAAAAGTTGGAATGTGACGTCAGAGTCTCTGGTTACTATCTACATGTGACAGAAAGCTGCTTTGTGTTGTATATTCCCGATCGTAATGACACAATACGTTTTAAAAGTCTCACATACCGTCTTCTGTGCCATCTTTTTTTCTAGTGCTTCCTCCGGTACTGACAACAGTGGCAAACAGCAATAGATCGCCACACTGAGCACATTAAATGTATGATATTCCAACTCTCTACACATTTAGAACCCTCAGATTTATACTTGATATCACTTTCATGATGAAAAGCATTAAAGTATGTAGATTACATTTTACAGATAAATCGGTAATTTCGTTTAAATAATGAATACTGTTAATAATTACACACATGGGGTGACACAGTGGCGGAGTGGTAGCACTGCTGTCTTGTAGGGAGTCACGTCGCTGGTATTCCCTAACTGGAGTTTACACGTTTTCCTGCTGGGTTTCCTCAGTGTGCTCCAGTTTCCTTCCAAAGATATGCAGATTTGGGGATTTGGTGCCGCTAAAATGACGCTAGTGTGTATGTGTGTGCTTGTATTCACCTTGCGATGAGCTGAGGCCTCGTCCAGGGATTGTTTCTCACTTGTGCCCAATGCTTGCTGGAATGGACACATCCCTGGGTTTAATCAATAAACATCCTTTTCAGAGATATTGCGGTAAGGTGTCATCGGAATTTAATGGGTGTTCTAAGCAATTCACAACACAGAGAAGCCGAACATGTTCTCACCGTGATAATATCTTTCACTGCCACCTGCCGATTTCCTCCAGATTTACGTAAAGTATGCGCGGAAGTAAACACTTCAACACTTGCGTAGCAGGAGCATCCGCAGCAGCATGCATCGCATCGCGTGAAGTATAGCTAAGGTTCTAGAAAGAGTTGCTGCTGTGGAAAACATCCTGCTTTGTTCCTGTTCCAATGTAGGCAAAAACACAGTACACAAACGAGGAAACATTGCATGCAAAGATGTACACAAAACGTATTTGCAAGTATTATATATTTACACCTCCTGTTTGTTATGTTACAATATTTGAATTTTTATAATAGACAGTTGACATGTGGGTAGAAACTGTCCCTAAATGTCTTTGTGTGAGTGCCAATGGTCTTGAACCATTTGTCAGAAGAGAGGAGTACAGGAGGCTGAGGTCTTTAATTTGCCTTTTTAAGACAGCTAAGTGTTACAGTATGTGTGTCCTGAACGCCGGTTACCCCAGTAATATTCTGTGCCACCTTCACCACACTTTGCAGGGCTTTATGTTTTTTGAGCCAAGCAGGTGGTGAACCAGGACATGATGAGGCCAATGAGAATGGACTCCACTGTGCACCTGTAAAATTTTGTGAGAACAGATGGAGAACGACATATGTCCTTAGGCACATGAGAAAGAAGAATTACTAGCAAGCCTTTTTGACAGGAGATGAAGTATATTGAGCCAGTTGATCAGAGATGGTCACTCCAAGAATCTGAAATCTGCTCATCCTCTTCACAGCATCCCCTCCAATGTAGGTAAAAATCTGGCCTGCCTTCTGCTTCTTGAATTATTTAGTTTTTGCTGACAATAACGATAAGAACATTGTTCTAGTATTATTGTGTCAGCAGATAGGCCTCTTCTGTGTAAGCTGCCTCCTAATTGTTGTTGATCAGACCTATGATGGTGAAGTCATCAATAAATGTAACAATGGAGTTGGCGCTGTGTCCGCCCACACTCTCCGAGCCGCAGAGTGCCTGAATTGAGGGTCAGCATTGGAGGATATGAAATTGCCAATCCACACATGCTGAGGTTTTTAGGTTTGGGAGTTCAAAATCCAACTGCAGTGGGTGCTACTAAGTCCTAAACTGAGGACTTTGGTGGTCTGCTTTGATGTACAGCTGGGCTGTTGTCTAGAAACAGAGCTCTACATAGCACCTTTCTTTAGAGAAATCCATCGCAGGACACTTTACATGTTCTGATGCAGAGAATAACTGCTTAGATTCCTTTTTCTTTTTGTAACAGTTGAATGACAGGTAAACTAACCGGCTTGCTCAGGGTCACCGACAGAAATTTGTTTAGCTAGGTGCTAAGCTGTCCCAATATCTTATACCAATACTTTTTAAAAGTTGTCAAGGTTTCTGCTTCAACTCCATATCTCAGTGGTTTCTTTCAGACTCTGACAACTGTTTGAGTGAAAAAATGCTTCCTGGTTTCAGTCTTAAGTAAACTCCCTCCCTCCTCAGTTATGTGATTCACAATTTAGTCGAAAGCATTCTGCTGGATTGTGCTTCAGAAATGTCTTGAAGGATTTTGAATACCTGGATTAGATCCCCATGTAGTCTCTTCTGCTGAAGACTAATACTGTTTCATTTTCTGAGTCTGTTACACTAGGACATGGCCTGACTGTTTTCTTCTGAACAGCTTCAAGTGCTGCTGTGTCATTTTGTATCATGGTGACCAGAACTGCACACAATAATCTACAGTAGATGCAATCCTATTAGTGCATTAAATAGCTTGAGCATAATGTCCCTCAGGTTATATTTAAAAACTGTTGAATATAAATCAATATTTTATTTGCCTTTTTAATTGCTTCTGCACATTGCTTAGGTGATGAAAATGTTGTGTCAACATAAACCCCAAAATCATTTTCAGAAGTTGCTTCCTGTAAGTCATTGTCTCCCATGTTATATTTGTAATTGATGTTCCTTTTGCCCACATGTAGCACTTTCCATTTTTCTACATAAACGGCACACTAACATGTCTTTATATTGGGATATGAACAAAACAATGCTTCCACAGACACATTTGTAAGCTCTGGTAGCCTTTAGGGTCTGCCCAGCCTTGTTATACATGGCCACAAGAACCAAAAAGATTACTTTGCACAAGCTGCTTTACGGCAGCAGTGCTTTTCTTTCTGCTTCTTGTGGCTCTATTAACTCAAAGGGGCAGAATACTAAACTAATCCACAGCCCCCACATCAGTAGAATAAGCTGGCACCAACTTTTCATCAGCTTGGTAGCTGGTTTTGAACTGCCGTACAATGGCCAGGTTAAGTTATGACATAACCAGCTCTACTTTAAGAGCAGCAGACAATTGTATTTTAGCACTGATAACATAATTAGCATGCAGAACATTGTAACGATTTTATTAAAATCACCTTCACAGATCATTAGTTCAAAAATGAGAATTTTATACTTCCTGATTTAGTTTTCCTTGCTTAGGTTAAGATCATTGAATACTGAATATCTTGGACACTGTGTTCTCAAATGGGGTCCTTTAGCACCCACTCTGACCTTGTACTGCTTTTGCCTACCACGGCATCTAATTTCTTCCCTTAACCTTTTCTTCTCTCAACCCCATATACAGTATGTCCAATTACTGAAACTCATGACAAAGATAAGCAGCTACACTAACTTTCAACCTTTGCTTAATGCAGATATGTGCTGACTTAATCCAACACTTACTCCTACTGAATTTTGATGGTCTTCATTCAAAAACTTGTCAAAATGACAGTATCTGCAGGCACAATTCCAATTAGATAGCTCACCTCAGTTAGGTAGGCCCAGATGTTGAAGGCAGTGGGTGTACAGTATGTGCCTTATTAATGGCATGGGTTTGCTGTTTGTCAACCAGTTCTGCCACATGCTAGGAGGTGTGAACTTTTGTTATAATGAAAGGCAATCAATTTAGTATAATAAGTGATTGTTTTAAGTCTCTTGCTTACCGTTTTTCACTAAAAAGTAACAGAGTACTACTTTGAGTTTGTTTTGAATGACAAAGTTCACAACAGAATCAGTGAATAAGGGAAAACCCCTTCAGAGAGAGCTGTCCTACACCAATGTCATATTCTATGACGTCTTGTCAGAGGGGATGTCAAATTGACGACTGCAGTTGCTGATCTCATCACCTGAGGATGTCAGATTACACAACAGGATACCGCTGGGGATGTCAAATTATGTGACTCTCAGACAACTTTCCAGCAAAGTTTCCACATGTTGCACTTCATGGTTTTGTTGTAGTTTAGTGCTCTGTAGTTATCTAGAACATTCTGAACAACATCTTTAAATTCCTTTGTCATGATTCCCGCATGGTGGCGCAGTGGGTAGCGCTGCTTCCTCGCAGTTTTTGGGACCTGGGGACCTGGGTTTGCCTCCTGGGTCCTCCCTGCGTGGAGTTTGCATGTTCTCCCCGTGTCTGCGTGGGTTTCCTCTGGGTACTCCGCTTTCCTCCCACAGTCCAAAGATATGCAGGTTCGGTGCATTGGCGATTCTAAATTGTCCCTAGTGTGTGCTTGGTGTGTGTGTGCCCTGCGGTTGCCTGGCACCCTGCCTGGAGTTTTTTTCCTGCCTTGTGCCCTGTGTTGGCTGGGATTGGCTAGAGCAGACCCCTGTGACCCTGTAGTTAGGATATAGTGGGTTGGATAATGGATAGATGGATTCCCTCAGTCCTGCTAGCAGATCTTCAAACTCTTATCATTGATGACATGTCTGATTTGAGGAACAACAAAGATGCCTTTCTTAATCTTGGCATCAATTATTCATGGGAACATCTGTCTAAAATATCAAAAATCTTTACCATCTTTGTTTATTGCTTTCACAAAAATTTTCATCAGTCCAAGTTTTATATAAGATTACTCAAAAATATAATGTATTTGTTGTGCTTTCTGTGCCACACTTTTGTGCCCTGGACTGCTCAGTTCTATTTACTTTAGTCCAGCTGTCCCATTCACAAATGAAACAACAGCACTTGATACATCCGAGCTACAGTGCCGCTACTTTTAGAGCGCCATAGATTTTCCAGTGGTATTGTTCTATTGTATATGTACACTTATAATATGAAGGAAGTTACAATATAGATGACTGCAATAAAATGGTATATGATAGGAAAACTTAAAGGTGCTTTATGGGATCAACAGGCCAAACTCCATAAGATACATAAGATCCATAAGTGTTCAGGAAGCAAGATCTTTATTGTCCATTGCTATTAGTAATTTAAACTTGCATTAGAAAAATGAACCACATAATATTCTGTAAGCAGTACAATTCCTAACAGTGCCAAAATGAAGATTTATAACAAGGATAAATTGAAATTGAAGTGAATCAAATCAGCAGATTCAGAAAATGGATGGATGTGTACATTTTAATCCACTGAGTATTTCTAGTCTCAGAGGATTTGGATGGCTTCTTTGTACACACAGCAAAGTTTCTGCAGGGAGAGTTACAGACTGGATGAAGCATCAGATTAGCAAAAGACTGTCACATTAGATATTAACTAGAGATGTGGTGATAAGTGCAGGCACGTGCTCAGCACAAATGAGATCACATTGACAAGAGTTGCTTGAGAAGGGCATAAAGTGTTCCAAATGTGATGCCTTAACACAATTCCTTTTGGGCCTGCTGCATTTAGGACATGATTTTCGCTCAGTCCTACAACTTTACAGTTGTTAGGGCTGAAGAATAATGATAAATAAATTGCTCAAAAAAATTAAAGGACCACTTTTTAATCCGTGTATAGCATCAAGTCAATGAAGCTGGGTTATTGATCTGGTCAGTTAAGTAGCAGAGGGGCTTGTTAATCAGTTTCAGCTGCTTTGGTGTTAATGAAATTAATAACAGGTGCACTAGAGGGGCAACAATGAGATGACCCCCAAAACAGGAATGGTTTAACAGGTGGAGGCCACTGACATTTTTTCCTCCATATCTTTTCTGACTGTTTTTTCACTCGTTTTGCATTTGGCTACAGTCAGTGTAAGTACTGGTAGCATGAAGCGATACCTGGACCCTACATAGGTGGCACACGTAGTCCAAACTCTCCAAAATAGCACATCAATACATGCCATTGCTAGAAGGTCTGCTGTGTCTCCCAGCACAGTCTTAAGGGCATACAGGAGATTCCAGGAGACAGGCAGTTACTCTATGAGAGCTGGACAGGGGCGTAGAAGGTCCTTAAGCCATCAGCAGGTCTGGTATCTGCTCCTTTGGGCAAGAAGGAAAAGGATGAGCACTGCCAGAGTCCAACAAAATGACCTCCAGCAGCAGGCCACTGGTGTGAATGTCTCTGACCAAACAATCAGAAACAGACTTCATGAAGGTGACCTGAGGGCCCAACATCCTCTAGTGGGCCTGGTGCTCAATGCCCGGCACTGTGGAGCTCGATTGGCATTTGCCATAGAATAGCAGAATTGGAAGGTCCACCACTGGTGCCATGTGCTTTTCATGGATGAGAGCAGGTTCACCCTGAGCACATGTGACAGACATTAAAGGGTCTAGAGAAGCCATGGAGAACATCATGCTGCCTGTGATACTGTTCAGCATGACCTGTTTGGTGGTGGGTCAGTGATGGTCTGGGGAGGCATATCCATGGAGGGACGCACAGACCTCCACAGACTAGACAATGGCACCTTGACTGCCATTAGTTATCGGGATGAAATCCTTGGACCCATTGTCAAACCCTATGCTGGTTCAGTGGGTCCTTGGTTCCTCCTGGTGCACAACAATGCCCGGCCTCATGTGGCAAGAGTATGCAGGCAGTTCCTGGATGATGACGGAATTGATACCATTGACTGTCCCCCACACTCGCCTGACCTGAATCCAATAGAACACCTCTGGGACATTATGTTTCACTTCATCCGACGCCGCCAGGTTGCACCTCAGTGATGCCCTGGTCCAGATCTGGGAGATCACCCAGGACGCCATCCATCATCTCATTAGGAGCATGCCCACACACTCCCCTGACGTTGTCAAGCATGCATACAAGCACGTGGGGCCCATACAAACTACTGAGTACGATTTGGAGTTGCTGCAATGAAATTTCGGTAAAATGAACTAGCCTGATGCATCATTGTTTCACTTTGATTTTCGGGGTGTCTTTTTAATTCAGCCCTCTGATGGTTGATAATTTTCATTTCCATCAAACGATGTGGCATCCTTTCATTCCTAACACATTACCCAGTCCATATCAGTAGAGATATCCAGCAGGATTTTTTTCCCATTTAGATCTGATGTGTTTTCAAAGTGTTCCTTTAATTTATTTGAGCAGTTTATTTACAGTCATATGAAAAAGTTTGGGAACCCCTCTCAGCCTGCATAATAATTAATTCTCCTTTCAACAAAAAGATAACAGTGGTATGTCTTTCATTTCCTAGGAACATCTGAGTACTGGGGTGTTTTCCAAACAAAGATTTTTAGTGATGCAGTATTTAGTTGTATGAAATTAAATCAAATGTGAAAAACTGGCTGTGCAAAAATGTGGGCCCCCTTGTAATTTTGCTGATTTGAATGCCTGTAACTGATCAACACTGATTAAATGCAACACCAAATTGGTTGGATTAGCTTGTTAAGCCTTGAACTTCATAGACAGGTGTGTCCAATCATAAGAAAAAGTATTTAAGGTGGTCAATTGGACGTTGTGCTTCCCTTTGACTCTCCTCTGAAGAGTGACAGCATGGGATCCTCAAAGCAACTCTCAAAAGATCTGAAAATAAAGATTGTTCAGTCTCATGGTTTAGGGGAAGGCTACAAAAAGCTATCTCAGAGGTTTAAACTGTCAGTTTCAACTGTAAGGAATGTAATCAGGATAATGGAAGGCCACAGGCACAGTTGCTGTTAAACCCAGCAGGTCTGGCAGGCCAAGAAAAATACAGGAGCAGCACATGCTCAGGATTGTGAGAATGGTTACAGACAACCCACAGATCACCTCCAAAGACCTGCAAGAACATCTTGCTGCAGATGGTGTATCTGTACATCGTTCTACAATTCAGCACAATTTGCACAAAGAACATCTGTATGGCAGGGTGATGAGAAAGAAGCCCTTTCTGCACTCACGCCCAATATCAACAAATTCTTCAGGATAATGTTCAAGCATCAGTCACAAAGTTGAAGTTATGCAGGGTTTGGATATTTCAACAAGACAATGACCCAAAACACAGTTCGAAATCTACAAAGGCATTCATGCAGAGGGAGAAGTACAATGTTCTGGAATGGCTGCCACAGTCCCCTGACTTGAATATCATCGAAAATCTATGGGATGATTTGAAGCAGGCTGTCCATGCTCAGCAGCCATCAAATTTAACTGAACTGGAGAGATTTTGTATGGAAGAATGGTCAAACATACCTACATCCAGAATCCAGACACTCCTCAAAGGCTATAGGACGACAGCATCTAGAGGCTGTTATATTTACAAAAGGAGGCTCAACTAAGTATTGATGTAATATCTCTGTTGGGGTGCCCAAATTTATGCACCTGTCTAATTTTGTTATGATGCATATTGGATACAGTATTTTCTGTTAATCCAATCAACTTCATGTCACTGCTGAAATACTACTGTTTCCATAAGGCATGTCATATATTAAAAGGAAGTTGCTACTTTGAAAGCTCAGCCAATGATGAACAAAAATCCAATGAATTAAGAGGGGTTCCCAAACTTTTTCATATGTAAAACTGTGTCTGCTCCATCTCCAGTGGCACATGATGGTTGTTTTGTCTTCCATGTTAGAACATTTAAAAAACATTTTTTAAAATTCTAACGAGAAAATACCATTTGGCCCAACATGCTTAAACCTCCTATACAACTTAGTTGTCCAAAATGACATCAAGTCGAAATCTGAAGGTCCATAAAGTTCTATTCACCACCATACTACCTGGTAACTTATCCCACGTGTTTACAGTGCTTTGCATGAATAAAAACTTTCTAACATTTATGTGAAATTTCCCCTTATCGAGTATCCGTCTGTGTCACCGTATTATTGTTGCAGAGTTTATTTTAATGTAATGACTGGGATTACTCTCTAATTCATTTCATAATTTTAAACACTTCAGTCATGTCCCCTCTTAATCTCTGTTTGCTTAAACTTAAGGTTCAACTCCTTTAATCGTTTCTCACAGCTCATACCTCTTAGTCCTGGAATCAGCATAGTTGCTCTTCTCTAAAGTTTCTCTAGTGCCGCTGTGTCTTTTTTCTAATATGGAGACCAAAACTGAACAGAGTACACCAGGTGAGGCCACACTAGTGCATTATCTAACATAAGCTCTCTTGACTGTACTCTCCACACATTGTGCCGGATAATAGTGTGGTCACTTCTGTACACTGTCTGATGTCCACTATGACTGCCAGGTCCTCCTTATAAGGTGAACTTTCAGGTTTCAGACTTCCTATGGTATATGCAAATCTACAGTGTCTTAGGCGTCAAGACCAAAGAATATCATGTACCCTTTGGTATATGCTCCATATTGTAACATTTACCCTTTACTGTTCCATTATTTGTATCTCAAAATAAGATGATGTTTTTCTACATACCGTTTTAAGCAAGTACAGGAAGTAGCTAAATGGATGTGTAAATATGCAGCAAATTGCCTTGTGTTTACTCACTTGGAGCTTTTATCCCAAGCAACTTTCAAATTACACGTGCACAATGCAAGTTGTCTTCTATTTATTTCTGTCACCACAAGTGACTCATTCAGGGTTACATTGTGAGTCAGTGGGATGAACAGAATCTGTGACATTGTGGCTTTGTGCTCAAAGCATTAATAACTAGGCCACACTGATGTAATTATAAGTAGCTTTAATTTTTACTAAATTGTGTACATGTTTGTGTTTATGTAGTGTACATATATGACTCAACTAGAGTATATGGAATAGGCAATACAGGAAAAAAATGCCTTATTAATATGCTGTCTCTACATTGTATAAGCCATCTCAAGGCTGTGGTGGAAAATACAGATGCAGCCTTGTGCTTTACAGTTCAACCCTTCACCACAAGGCCGTGCTGCCTGGCAGTACCTTACAGTATATAAAGCTGGCATGCCTTAGTGTGCAGAGCTTGCATTTGGTTTTAATATTACTAAGTACAAAGGTTCAAATAAGTAACTGTGGAGACAATTTCAGCAACGAAAAGGTACACAAGTAAAACTGAAAAGACAAACCCTGACAAACAAGGGTAGGACAAAGATTAATAGTGTCAGGGAATGTCTTTTTTTAATAATTTGTTTTATAATTCACCCACACGGATTTAGATTTTAGAACAGCATGACAGCATTCTAAATGAAAGAAGCAATGCATGACCAAGGTGAGGCTTGCTTTCCTCAGCTCAATCTTAAAAATTATGTTTTTTGGAAATTGTGGTACCAGTGTACAGTTACTTTAGTGTAATTCTTTAGACTTTTCATCCATTAGTTGATGATACTAATTTTCTTCATGGTCATTGCCTTTTATCCTTGTCTCCATCCATTTTCTGCTGCTTTCCGGGTTTGGGTTGATACTGAGGTGTTCCCCTCTCAGCTGAGATATATGTAATCTGTCCAGCATTTCCTGGGTCTGGCCCAAGGTCTTCTCCCGGTTGGACATGCCCAAAACATCTTGCCAGGAGGCATCCTGAACAGACCACCTCCACAGGCTGCTTTTGATTCATAGGAGCGGCAGCTCTACTTTGAGCACGTCCCGAATGTTGGCATTCTTCACCCTACCTCTAAAGTTGAGCCAATGTGCTCGGACAGCATTACAGTATGATTGCATTCTATGGCAGTACAGACAAAAAACATGATTTAATACATTTATGATGATGTTTGATGCTGGCATGTTTCCCACATGTGGATACTACAACACATAATAATTTCTTGTATGTTGTGTCCATACAACTCCATACTAGACCCTATCTGCACCTACAGACTGCAGTGACCAGCCCTGCAGTCATTTCTGATGCCCTCATGACTCTCATATGAGATCATGCCCCCTAGTTGTCTTCTCTACATTGCTAACCTCACCTCAGTTTTTGTGACACCAGACATTTTCTAAGCATTAAATTCTCATTATTTGTAAGAAACAATTCTGAGGTGCTGTCTCTGGATCTATCTGTCCTTTTCAGTTCATGAATGTCTTCAGGGCAGGAATTGAGATACAGTGTTTCCTTTGAAATATCCATCCATATTACGTTACAAGTCTGGTTTTTCATTTACAGTGAAGTGGAGTCTGAGGTAGCACCATCAAGGATAAGATATGAACCAGTCTTGGTGCAGTGACACTGAGCTTGGAATCAAACCGAAGGCTGGAGTTTTTCTTCATGTATGCTAACAGGTAGGCATTGAGCACTCTTGTCCAATGAATGCAGTTGAATTTATTTTCTTTTAGATTTTTCAGAAATTATTTTTTGACTAATAAACAGCAGGGGAATTTGCAACTCTTTGTATTTAGTCCCATAAATCAGATCTGCTATGGTGATTGAGATGATGATGCACAAGTCATTTTTCAAACTAGTCATATTAATTTTGCATCTTGTCTGAGCAAAACTTGTTGTATGTGAGTGCCAAGTAAATAATAAGACATAACGCCTGTTACTGTTGTTTAAGTATTTGCTCAAGCAAAGACAATTTCAGACATCCATAAGAGAAACCTGCTGTGTCGTGACTTAGCAGTGACACAGAGACAAACACAGTAGCAACTATAATAAAAGACAGAATGGCTACAGACTGAACTAATTACCTTAACGTATCCTTGGCCATTTTTAATAGAGAAAATGGCCATCTTGACATCACACAAGTCAATATGTTACAGAACATGTCCAAAACTACTGCTTAGTGTCATAAGACTGTGGCCATCTTGGATCCTGGGAAACAACTGAGAGAGAAATACAGTGCATGATAAACTTACAACAACACAAAAAATATACTCTACCAGCAGTAGAAACTGACAACTTTAAGTGTTGATTGTGTTTTTCATAAATGTGGAAAATCAAATCATAGAATAAACATGACATTTTTCGTGCCACTTAAGTACAAATCAATGAATAAATGACCCACTTTGAAGAAGATCAGTTTGCTTTCTAAGTGACTATAACAGAAACTGAAACTTTGGCTGTATGAAAGAGTAGCACGGTTGCATTGTGTCACAACCAGCGAACATATAAAAATCAAAGCAAACTTTCTGGCAGCACACATGCCACTTAATCCTCAGAGTTAAAACAATGACAGAGAGAGCAACATAAAAGAAAGAGCAAGTAGTGCTTGAAAAACTAATCAGCCCTAAAAGAAACTCGCAATTCCATGTCAATTCAACCGATTTTCCAGAAATCCCACGTACCTCGGGCTCCAAAAATTCTGAAAAAAATGCCAGGTGTACCCATGTTATCGGGGAAACACCCTGTAAAATTATTCTGATGTAAGATTAATATCTTTCCAAGACACAGCCAATTTTATAAGGGGTAAGGGGTATCAAATTTGACACAGCTTGATTTTTTAATCAGTTTCACAAGACCATATCTCAAGAACTAAACCATCTAGCAGGCTCAGATTTTGCATGCTGGTACCTTTTATAGGCAGAGTATGTAACAGAGTCAAAATGTCTGGTCCAGATGGCACCACTTGGTAAGAGCAAACCTTCAAAAATGGAAAAAAATTATTTTGCATCTTTGGCTTTGCCATGTTTAGGCTTTCAGAAAGCATACATCTAACTGATACAGCCTGCTGAACCTTTTAGATACCCACACAGGGATTTTCAAAAATTGACAAACCAACAACAAAGAAGAAACTGCAGCAGGGTTTGACCAGCACACCTCTCAGTTGTGAAAAAATGATTTTGGGTCTAATTTTCAGACCAGCTTAATGCTTGATAAAATCAACAGCCTTGTATCTTGGTAAGTATTGATCTTACATCAAAAACATTTCACATGGTGACTCCTGACTAAAATGAGTACACCTAGCAATTTCTCCAGAATTAGGGGTAGGGTTAGGGTTAGGGTCAAGATGGCTGAATGGTGGTGCAGTGTATAGTGCAGATGCCTCACATATCCAAAATACAAGGATTAGTACACATTGTCCCTGTGTTTCTGAGGGCTTTCTTCATATGTTTTGGTTTCCTCTCCATTCTGAAAATGTGTGTGCTAGGTTGACTGACTGCTCTCAATTTGCCCCGTGTGATTGAGTGTTAGTGTGGGTTTGTGTGATAAACAGTTCATCTCACCCCACTTCCATTCCCCTTGTATGGATGGATTTTTTGACCTTGTTCGAGAATGAGGGAGTCTGCAAAAATTAGCAAAAAAATGAATGGTATTAAGGCATGTGCATTTAGTCTGCACAGAAGTGCTAATACTGATATTGATTGTTGAGTGGGTGTGAAGTATCCTTTTCATCTCTTTTATGGCTCTTTTTCTCTAGATTGCAGGCCAGTTGTGAATCTTTTCTACACCAATTTTCCTCTCCTTGTTAGTTATCTTTGTCACTTTGTCCTTGTTTGTCAGGCAGTGTAACATCTGACGAAGAAGAATATCAGTAAGTTCCCAATTAAACTAATATAGAATGTTTGTGGTTCTGTTTAAAGGGTGTTGAGTTTTCAAAGCTTGCAGAGGTGGAATGGATACAACATTTGTGTGTTTAGTTGAAATACAAGTCATAGACTCAATTAAGAATACTCTCTAACTCTACTCCATCAGATTATTGTTCGTCCGTATTATTTCACAGGATTTTTAGCATCATCTCTGGTTTTGTTTATATTGTATTGTATTTCTGAGGTAGCAATGCTAGATTAGCCACCCATTGCACGGTCAACCTACCTGGAAGGGGGTCTCTCTCTGAATTGCCTTTCCCAAGATTTCTGTTTTGTTGAGGATGTTCTTGTCTTCTTAGGCAGTGAAAATGTGTGTAGTTGTCAAAAACAGGGCCTGTTAAAGTCCATTGAGGCACTCCTTGTATGAATTTGAGCTATACAAGAAATAAATTATTGTTGTATTGAGTAAAATAAAATTGTACTAATAAAGTCAAAAGTGGCTTACTATTTGTATGCTTGAATAAATGATATTTTACCAATATATGCTTAAACCAGGGGTGGCCAACTCCAATCCCGGAGAGCCACAGTGGCTACAGGTTTTCTTTCTAACCATTTTCCTAATTAGTCACTAGTTTTTAATACTAGTTAACTTCATTTTATTTAAGACTCAAACCTTTTAAATCAGGCTGAGCAATGTCAGTCTTGGAGAGCCACAGTGCCCTCAGGTTTTTGTTCCAAACCAATTGCGTCATGATAAATCATTCACTTCTAATGAAGCATTTATTTCTCAAGTGACACTTTTCTTCTTCATTTTAGTTGTCTCGTTTGTTAAGATTATGAACCCTTAATTGCTTATTTTAGCCTTAAACAGCTGTATTCATTGTTTTAACTGCTGCTTATTAACAATAAGATGCAAACGACAAAGGAACAAGCAGTTCTCCATCTAGTTTGTTTCTATTTCCACCCATGCGTATTCATCATTCACTATTTGGTTTACTTCAATACTCCGAAGGAAACTGAAGAGAAAGTTAAGAAATGAAAATTACGCATCCATTTTAGGCTTCAAATCACTTGAGTGATGCATGTATCATTATAAAGGAGAAAAAAAATCTATGATTTAAGAATAAACTGACACGGCAGAGTTAAAATGCTAGCAAGCCATGAAATTAAGTAAGATCTGTCATTGGTGAGGATTGGCTTCTAATTAATAAACTTGGTTGGAACAAAAATACGCAGCCACTGTGGCTGTCCAGGATCGGAGTTGGTCATCCCTGGCTTAAACAGTTGTTCTTGAAAAAAGAAGAAATAAATTTGAGAAATTACTCTCTTTTTTTTTTTTTTGTAATGCAGCACTGCTAATTCTAATAGACATTGACTTGGAATATTGTTAAAATATAGTCTGTAGAAATCGGTTACATCACATGTCATAAAGATTAGACAGAGACATCATAAAGGTTTGGGGCAGCCATCCGTATATTGTTTTTATGGCTGCAAAAGCTGAGTTTTTAGAAGCACGATGTGCATAGAACAAAGTCCAAAACAGAACTGATTACAGAAGACAAAGATGGAGGCTTTAAAGGCCCATAAAGGAAGTGACATCAGCAAAGGGGCCGGCACCGGAGGTGATGTCTTCTGAGGCGTCGGAACCTTGCAGGATTTCCCAGGAAAAGTCTGTAGGGAACTGAGAAAGACAGTCAGCGCATTTCACCGCCGCCTGGTCGGATGTTTTATTACAATTACTCGGGCCCTTTAGTTGCCTCCTACTCGCACGTGTGTGACACACAAATATCAGAAATCTTGTCAAAACTGAGTTTTAGTATAGTAAACCAAACAAAGAGATTTTGAAAGTGAGTAAAATGCTTTGTAAGTAATTAGCATTCTGCCACAAACTGTGCTTGCTTTGAAACAGAAACCAGTCGGTATCATCCATCCATTTTCATAACCTGGTCATCCAGGGTACAACTGCAGAGCCAGCCAAATCTCAGAACAGCCATTGAGCTCAAGGCAGGACAAACACAAAGACACCCACCCACATTCACTTGGGCTAATTTATCATCCCCCAACACACCTAACCTGCATGTCTTTCGACTGTGGGAGGAAACCCATAATGGGCACAAGAAGAGCATGCAAAATCCACACAGGGATCCACACACCAAGCACAGCTGTGCCACTATGCCATATCCATCTGCCAGTTTGCAATGCAAACGTAGGCATTTTCTGATTTGTTATATTGTCACTTATTGTCTAGTAGAAGCATGACATGGTGTTCTGTGCTCTATATAAATTAAAGCCAAGAAAAACAATTATTCAGGCAATAAAATAAGATTTACATTTTTCAAAATGTGAACCCATGTGGGTGAGTGTGCGAGTATGCTCTGTGATGCACTGGATTCCCTTGAAGTCTTGGTTTCTACCATAGGCCTGTTGTTCCTGGTACTGTGCAGATCAAGTAATTTGGTTCAGAAAAAAGTATAAAATTATTTTTTTTTAAATCCACTTTACTTGAGTATGAAATTAGCTCTCTACTTCTGCTACTTTCATTTTTACCACACTACATTTTCAAATGCAAATGACTACTTTTACTCCAATGTATCTTGCTAAACCAATCATCACTGCAATATTAAATCAGAAAATTAAAGGCATATGAAAATACACATAATGTTTTACTCAGTCAGTTATCTAAAACACAGGCTTCCCTCGCTTTGGAAAAGTTAAAGAATTTGAAGAATCTGGGATGATTTCTAATTGTGCGGTACCAGCACTACCAGGTGAGTGTCTAAATGGTCATTTGAAGGACACCTTAGTGTTATGATCAGTCGGCTTTGTGAATGATTTGTTGAGTTTGACTCTCTTGATGGACTCGTATGAATTTATTAACAGGCGTGAACAAATCGATTCTGCAGAGCTCAACAGGAGTTCTATGCCACCTAAGTGATGTTGTCAGTGTCTTTCATTTTAGCAGACAGATGTTTAAAGCACATGTGCGAGTACAGCATGTCAGATTCATGATTCTTTGAGTTTGAACTGAATCATTACCATCGCGCAAGAACTCTGTCACTGATGATTCTCTCGTTCATCATACAAGTACAACACACCAACAACACATTTAAATTAGAACATAGTGTTCATTTTGTACAATTTGTTACTGGAATTGTTTAAAAGAGAATATATAAACCCATAGCAAACTAATATATTTATAGCCCTTTGTACATTGAGCAAATTAGTCACAAACTGATATTTGTAAAACTATGATTCAAATTTCTAACAGTGGCTTTCAACTTTATTGTACAAATTTTTACAGCTCATTGACTGCACTGGGCATGTATCTGTCACTGATTCTTTCAAGGTCAAACTGAATCATGACCCGTCAAGAGTCGTACCATTTTTGTTCATTTGATTCTCAAACTGAATCATTACCCAAGAATAAGTCACACATTTCTTGTTTGATTTGCAGACTGAATCATTACCTGAAAACGAGTCACATGATTCTCATTTCTTTGAGTTCAAACTGAATCATTACCCAAGAATAAGGCGTACTATTTTCATTCACTTAAAATCTCCTACCTCACTGTCTTATTTTAATTATGCATTTTAACTATTTTGTCATGTTTTGTGCTTTCAAATGGGACAATGTCATATTATGAATTATCAGCATGTTACATTTTTTAATTTATTATATATAGTTATGTATTACTTGTTTGATTAAATATTTACAATGTGATTCATTCAGAGGGAAAGGGAAACGTTATTTTTCTACCCTCTGTTCCAGGACCCTATTAAAGAATCAAACAAATCAAATGAATTGATTCCTTTAACCGGGTATTTTGAAAGAACTGAATCAGTAAAGTGACTTGAAAAGCCCCTCACTACAGCTCCCAGAATGGGGCAGACTGGATGTCTCTTGAGCGCTCTTGAGATCAGACACTGTTCTCACGATACGCTGCTGGGCTGATGCGTAGGCTGCAGTGAGGTGTGCTTGTGCGTTCACATGTTGTGGTTCACTCACCATCTCATGTGTGATGGTCACGTGTCTTCTGACATTAAAAAGAACAGCATGGCTCTAAAACAGATTGTGAATTATTTAGAAAAAGTACAGAAAAGAAAAACAAAAGGCCATTCATTTCAATGGGCAAACTAGAACTGATAAAACCAACGTAAAATACATTATAAAACATTATTTAATGAAGGACTTAATATGGATTGTTTTGATGACTAGTGTTATTATGAAGCTAATTCTGTCTCTTTTGGTGTTATTTTAACAAAAACAAGGGTCACTTTTTTTTTCTTCCAGCGAATACTGTAAAATGTTTCCCATTTAATTTTTTTGCCAAAATTTACTTTACGAAGGGATTTTCAGGAATGGATTAGCTCTTTCTTTAAGAAGGGGGAATCCTTTATGTGTGTCCTATTAGTGTCTACCCCAACGAATCTGGACTTAATCAGTAAGAATTGTACTCCTGTTGATTGTCATAAGTTGTAGTTAATTAGCTCATATGTAGTGATTGAAGTATGACATGCAGAAAGAACTGTATTTAGGCTATGTATAAAACTAGTAGAGTTCCTACATTTAATTGTACTTTTGATACTTAAATACCAGTCACTTTAAAATATCTATTTATGTAGTTTTCTCAAGAGCAGATGTTACTTTTACTTGAGTCTTTTTCCAAAAGGGTAACTCTTTTACTCAAAAATGGCTGTTGAATATTTTATAAAATACTGATTTAATATTGTATTATTGTAATTGCTTTCATCATTCATGAATAAAAAGCGTCCTTTCTTGTTGTGATTGTGTTAATTTAAAATGTATTTTATTTCTAAGTAATTTTCACTGAGTTTGTAAGTTAATTCTCCTAAAATCTTATAACAAAAAAAAACTAACATTTTCTTATTATTTTCCCTTTATATTTCTATTAGAGTAACATCTTTGAGCTAGTGCGGTATGTTAGACAGCATCGAAGATTGTGGATTCATTCTCTAAAGCATTCTCAAGTGCTCTTTTTGAAGAATTGTGGTTTCGAACTTAATGGCTCTGGTTCTTTACTACATATTTTGTTTGGTGATTTTGGCTAAGACTCTAGAGGTATTGATGTCTGTTTAGTCGTTAACTCAGTTTTTGACATGATTTAATTTTCGGGCCCCTTTGTGCTGCTCTAATGGCCTCCCATTTGATTTCTCTCTTGAAGAACGTCTGTCACTTGTAGAATCTGATATGAGGTATACAGTTTTATAAGAATAATTATTCAAATGTGATATAAATAAATGCATCACTTAGGTATAGCTTTTGTTTAAAATAACGTAATAAAAATATTTATCATTATAAAGTGGACAGCACAGAGGCCCAAAGGACATGTGACTATATGGGTTTTCTTCAGATACTCCAGCTTTCTCCCACATCCTAAATATAGGCATGTTTGATTAATTCTGTCTATGCATTATCAAACCAGCTTTATCCATCTCCCGGATCTGCATCCAACGCCATTGGCCACAAAGCAGGAAGCAGTCCTGGATGTCGATCACTAGACACACTTATGGCCACATTCACATGTACTGTAAAGGGGTAATAACTATTTCCTTATTTGAGCCAATTGCAGTGTGACAGGCTCCAGATCTCCATGGCTTTGTAATGGAATTAGAAATTTTAGAAGTCAAATAAAGGGATGTTACAGTGGTGTGAAAAACTATTTGCCCCCTTCCTGATTTCTTATTCTTTTGCATGTTTGTCACACAAAATGTTTCTGATCATCAAACACATTTAACCATTAGTCAAACATAACACAAGTAAACACAAAATGCAGTTTGTAAATGATGGTTTTTATTATTTAGGGAGAAAAAAAAATCCAAACCTACATGGCCCTGTGTGAAAAAGTAATTGCCCCCTTGTTAAAAAATAACCTAACTGTGGTGTATCACACCTGAGTTCAATTTCCGTAGCCACCCCCAGGCCTGATTACTGCCACACCTGTTTCAATCAAGAAATCACTTAAATAGGAGCTGCCTGACACAGAGAAGTAGACCAAAAGCACCTCAAAAGCTAGACATCATGCCAAGATCCAAAGAAATTCAGGAACAAATGAGAACAGAAGTAATTGAGATCTATCAGTCTGGTAAAGGTTATAAAGCCATTTCTAAAGCTTTGGGACTCCAGCGAACCACAGTGAGAGCCATTATCCACAAATGGCAAAAACATGGAACAGTGGTGAACCTTCCCAGGAGTGGCCGGCTGACCAAAATTACCCCAAGAGCGCAGAGACGACTCATCCGAGAGGTCACAAAAGACCCCAGGACAATGTCTAAAGAACTGCAGGCCTCACTTGCCTCAATTAAGGTCAGTGTTCACGACTCCACCATAAGAAAGAGACTGGGCAAAAACGGTCTGCATGGCAGATTTCCAAGACGCAAACCACTATTAAGCAAAAAGAACATTAGGGCTCGTCTCAATTTTGCTAAGAAACATCTCAATGATTGCCAAGACTTTTGGGAAAATACCTTGTGGACTGATGAGTCAAAAGTTGAACTTTTTGGAAGGCAAATGTCCCGTTACATCTGGCGTAAAAGGAACACAGCATTTCAGAAAAAGAACATCATACCAACAGTAAAATATGGTGGTGGTAGTGTGATGGTCTGGGGTTGTTTTGCTGCTTCAGGACCTGGAAGGCTTGCTGTGATAGATGGAACCATGAATTCTACTGTCTACCAAAAAATCCTGAAGGAGAATGTCCGGCCATCTGTTCGTCAACTCAAGCTGAAGCGATCTTGGGTGCTGCAACAGGACAATGACCCAAAACACACCAGCAAATCCACCTCTGAATGGCTGAAGAAAAACAAAATGAAGACTTTGGAGTGGCCTAGTCAAAGTCCTGACCTGAATCCAATTGAGATGCTATGGCATGACCTTAAAAAGGCGGTTCATGCTAGAAAACCCTCAAATAAAGCTGAATTACAACAATTTTGCAAAGATGAGTGGGCCAAAATTCCTCCAGAGCGCTGTAAAAGACTCATTGCAAGTTATCACAAACGCTTGATTGCAGTTATTGCTGCTAAGGGTGGCCCAACCAGTTATTAGGTTCAGGGGGCAATTACTTTTTCACACAGGGCCATGTAGGTTTGGATTTTTTTTTCTCCCTAAATAATAAAAACCACCATTTACAAACTGCATTTTGTGTTTACTTGTGTTATATTTGACTAATGGTTAAATGTGTTTGATGATCAGAAACATTTTGTGTGACAAACATGCAAAAGAATAAGAAATCAGGAAGGGGGCAAATAGTTTTTCACACCACTGTATATAAAAATAACAAATCCAGAATAGGCAGTAAAATTGTCTAAATTCCCACCTCTTGGGTTGACCTTGACCTGGAAAAGTGAGTTAGAAAATGAGCAGATGGATTTCCTGAACTGTAGCTGCTTTTACAAAACACTCTAAATCATCTTCTAGCTCTCTTTTCACATGCATATAATTCTACATTGCAGCTGAATGGTCTTAAACCGTAACGTAGAAGTGGCTTTTTTTGAAACTTTGTCTTTCAGTGTCTGTCTTCTGATGAAATCATAATGCCAGAAGGCTTGTTATTTGCTGAAATACCTGATTATAACAGAATACAGAATTACCACTTGTGTTGAATTTTCTCAGCACAAGGAGTAACGCTTAAAAAGAACCCTGTTGGTTTTCTCAGAGACGACGGTCACTTACTGAGCTATTTGATTTGACAGCCCTGATTATGTCAATGCACCATTCACTGTAATCACCAGGTCATTTTTTCAGATCTGGGTGACCTGATTGCCCTACTGTCTGTGTAAAACTGTTTTTAGAATTTGTATTTTCAAATAGTTAAGCCATTGCCAAGTGACTGGTTAAAATCAAACTCAGCCCCAGGGGAAACTCAAGTCATTAAGTTAGATGTTTTGTACCTGTGCCATAGATCCTACCAGCCACTTTGGTTTCTCATTCTGTTAGAAGCCTATAGATATATCTGATCTGTTTAATCCCATAATCCCATTCATTGTCACAGGGGAAGCTGAAGCCCTTCCTGGCAGCATTACACTCAAATGCCTGGCTGTGGGTGACTCTCTTCTCAGAAGCTATGCTGCCTGCTGTACATGATATACAATAGTGCCTATCTCTCTAGCTCCACCAAATTAATACATTTTCATCCTTGACAGTAAGATTGCCTGCGTAGTAGGTGAGAACTTTTTTCCTCACAAGTTTTTCAAGGACATCATCTTCTGACATCTCCCTCTCTATTATTCTCCTCACTGCTGCTCCAGTATGTAGGCTACAGTGAGACAGTGTGGTTATACTGGTTTTAGATACTGCCTGTCAAGTGGATTTGCCCACCTAGCTCTCCAGTACTGCAATGACTTCTTCAACTCCCATATTTCTCACTTTCACACTCTTTGCTTCTTCTTTCCAACAGATGAGCCTTTGTCCCATCTCTCCTCATAACCTCAGACTCAAGTGGCTTCTGACAATGAGGCCAGTTTTATACCCTATAAGAGAATGACCTGAATGATCAAGACACCTGAACTTTTGCATCTTGTGCTTCAGACCAGGTGTTCTTCAAGTGATCCCTGGTGTCTATGCACCCATGAACTTCCTGATTCCCTTAAAGGGAACAAGCTTCCTTACACCGGCCTTACTGATGGGAAACAGAGAAGTTTCCTTCTGTCAGCCTTCCTCAGACATACTTTTGAGTGGTAGCCCACCATCAGTTTCTCGTGTTAGATACATGTTGCCACATGTTAGTTAGGAGGTCTTGCTGGTCTCTCTCTTAAAAAAATAACATATTTCTAAGAGCGACTGAGTTGCCCATGTTTTGGTGTCCTAAGGGGCGCTTCCATACATCTACGCTGACCATGGCTCTCTTCCTCACTTATGCTTATTTGTCTTTCTGAGGCATCCAGCACACAGTCAGGATGCAGGCCCCTACACTCTCATGATGGCTTCAGGAGGACCTCTCAAGCCATCCAGATGTCTATGGCTGCCTTGTTCCAACCTGGAGAATACCCCGTCCTTTGGTTATCATTTTGCCATATGGCATCTTAATGTGGTGTTTTCTGGAGAAAGGCACTGTAATTTGTTAAAAATTATAAAGATTGTTTGCAACGAAAAGTGGTATAAAGCACAAACATGAACTGATTAATTTCTCATAACATGAGGACTGAATCAGCCACTGCACTGATTTCATAAAAAAAAAAACTAAACCACTCATAAAAGTGACTCTGAGGAGCTCTTTCCAGCCTTACCTCTGCTCTCTTCTGTGAATCATTGTCCTTCAAGCTCATATTTCAATCATTCCCATCACCCTTCAGCTCTAATGGTTGCTCATACAGAGGAAGGATTTGTCTGAATAATTGTTAATATGTAGAGAGAGGTTTCTCGAGCTGTAGACACTTTGTTATTGTGATTGAGGAGTGCTTTCAGCGTCTTTGCAAAACCTTGGCATTTTGATTGATTACCATATTACCACGGCTTCATTGTAAATGAATGGCTGCTTTCGAACTGCAGTGGCAAATAAAAGCCGTCAAGCAGTGAAAGCTATAGACGAGGCACCACCAGGACTTCTGGATGTATATACTGTACATAGTGACAGAGGATTAATTAAAACACACTTTTTGATTAGACCATAAAATGCAATTTAAACATTTTCCACTCAATTGAGAGTGAAGCGTCGAAGGGACACACTTGTAATAGAAAAGTGAAATGGGGCATTTCCTCTTAATCAAGAGAAGCAGGACTGCTGGAATAGCCAATTTCTAATTAAGTAGAAATGAGATGCTGATTAGTTTTAAAGACATCCGAGTCAGAACTAATGAAATCTCAATTGCTATTTTGGAAAGTAAATGAATATAGTGTTACAACTTCTAATAAAATGCATCAGCACAGTGAAGAAATTAATTAGGAACCAGAATGAAATATCTGCCAATGCCTTCTTCTAAATTTGTCTTCCTTAGCCAAAAAGTTGCATCCCTACTCACGGCAAGACCTCCAAACAAGTTCTCTTCAACGAGGCTTGAGGCATAAGTGAGTTCAAGTTCATAGAAAGTGAAGTTCAAAAGTGAAAACATCTTGGACTTTATGATGGACCTTAGGCGCAGTTATGACACAGCAACTTTAGTACACTAGACGTGGCAGTACATAAATGCATCATTTTTACCGAATACACTCTCCACTATTACAAGATATTAAGTACAATGGAAAATGTTTTATCAGTACTCTTCAATTTAAAATAATAACAATTAGAACAACCACAATTTAGCATGTTTTGTTATGCTATTACAGTTAAAATACAGCAGGTGGTGATGTTGAGTCCTTGTAGCATAAAGTGCACACTTACTTTTTAGGTTAGCCCTTAAATATCTATACACTTATTTTCTTTATGTTATTTATTACATAAATTACAGTTTTAAGAAGCCCAAGATCAGGGCCGTCTTTATAGGCCAGCATTATAGGCCCCCGGACAAAGCAGTGGACTGGGGCCCCTACCTACACAACCACTCAGCAAGTCACAACATACATAGATTGGCATGGGGCCCCAATGCTTGTTGGGCCCCCGTGGAACTGCCCAGCATGCCCATGCTGTAAGACGGCACTGCCCAAGATGTACCCATCCTCACAGAAATCATCCCTGACCAAGGAGGCAGAATGTCAGAGGACATATTCATGTCTTTGAACTTGTGTGAAAACCAGAGGTCCATAAAAGTTAAATATTGTTTCGTAAATGTGTGGTAAGAATACTGAAAAAGAGATTTTTAGTTTTATGTGTATGGCTGTGTATGTAAAAAATAAAGCACATAATAAAATCTTAAGTGTCAGTAACATAAGTTTAAGAACTTAATGTTGACACAACCAGATAGTTCTTGCATACTGGTATTTAAAAGCATTAAATACAATAATATTAATGTATAGCAAGCCCGAGAAGAATTTCAATAACACCTCTCATGCTGCTGGCAGACTCTGTCCTTGAGCAGTGGCATCCCATGTTTTGCAGAAAGTATTGTAATGAAAGATACGCTCACATTGTGAGCACCTGCTGTTCAACTTGTATTCCTCATCGATATAATGAACTGTTATGGTTACTCATGCTTTCATTGCTCTGCTCAACCATAAATCATTTGAGGCTGCATAAAGCACAACATGTTTCAAATCAATTTTGATTTTTGCCTGACATTTGGAATAAAGAGAATGCAACGTGACTTTGGAAGAAAAATTGCAGGAGTGGATGATTTCTCCTACCCAGCATGTAGATCATTTTTTAAAACCTTTATTACACACAGTTTATAATTTTGCCTCAGTAGCCACCACAGTGGATTTGAAATAAAGCAACCATTAAGTGACTAAAGTGTAAAATTGCTGTTTTAATTTAAGGGGTTTACAAAACATATTGTATGAGCCATTTAGGAATGACAGTCATTTTTCTGTACACCCACCCCTATTTCTAGGGGCTCAAAAGCATATGGACATTTGACTGACAAGCTGTTCCATAGCCAGGTGGGAGCAAGCCCCTCATTATTTCATTAATTATTAAGCAGGTAAAAGGTGTGGAATTTGCATTTGGAAGCTGTCACTGTCACTGTGAACTCTCAATATGAGGTCCATAGAGCTGCCCATGCGAGTTAAAACAGGCCATCATTAGGGGGAGAAAACAAAACAAACCCTTTAGAGAGATACCAGAAATACGAGAAGTCATCAAATTAACCATCTGGTACATACTTAGAAAGAAGGAACACACTGGTGACCTCAGCAACACCAGAAGGTCTGGAAAACCACAGAAGACAACTGTGCAGTGTGATTGCAGAATTCTGTCCTTGGTGAAATAGAACATCTTCACAGCATTTAGCCAAACCAAGAACACTGTCTGTGAGGTAGGCCAAAAGTCTTAGAATCAAGAGAAGATTTCATGAAAATAAAGACAGAGGGTTTACCACAAAGTGCAAAACACTAGTAACCCTGAAATATAGGAAGGACAAATTAGACTCTGCCAGAAAACATTTTTTTAAAAACCCGAGCAGTCCTGGAACATTTTTCTTTGGACAAAGGAAACTAAGATCAATATATAACAGAATGTTGGAAGAGAAGAGTATGGTGAAGATAAGAAACGGCTCATGATCTGATGAATACCACATCATCTATGAAACATGGTGGAGGCAGTATTATGACATGAGCATTCAAGGCTGCAAATTGAAGTCAGTCACTAGTGTTTAATGATGACATGACTGCTGGCAGAAGTAGCAGGATGAATTCTGAAGTGTATAAATATGTACTATTTGCTCAGATTCAGCCAAATACTGCAAAACTGAAAGGATGATGTTTCACAGTACAGATGGACAATGAGCCAAAACATACTGAGACAGCAAACCAAGTGCTTTTCAAAGTAAAGAAGTAGAATCATTTTCAGTGGCCAAGTCAATCAACTGACCTCAACCCAATTGGACGCATTTCACTTTCTGAAGACAAAACTGATGGCAGAAAGTCCAGCGAAGAAGCAGTAACTGAAGCCAGCTGCAGTAAAGGCCTGGCAAAGCATCACTAGGGTGGAAACCCAGCACTTGGAGATGGTCATGGGTTCCAAACTTCAAGCAGCCATCAACAGTAAAGGATTTTCAACCAAAAATTGAAAATGATCATTATACTTATGATTATGGTAGTTTGTCCAAATACTTTTGAGACATGGAAATGTGGCGTGTGGGGTGTGGAGGGAGGGGGGGGGGGGGGGGGGTACTGTGCAGAAAAATGGATGTCATTCCTAAACGGCTCATATGATATTTTTGGTAAGCCCCTTAAATTAAAGCTGAAAGTCTACAATTCAGTTACATAATGATTGTTTTATTTCAAATCCATTGTGGTTGCATACAGAGCCAAAATTATGAAAATTGTGGCACTGTCCAAACACTTATGGACATAACTGTATAGTAATTGGCAGGCTGACTGAAGTAGTCCTATCCCTGTAGTTTAGGTGCCAAACTCTTTTTTTATTCTTACATATACATTTGCTGCCAAGACAGAACAGATAAAAAGTTTTAAAAAAATGATTTTATTAACATTAGAGGAAGTAAACTTTTTAGAGGATGGTATTATGATTGGATTCACCATAGAATAATGAGGGCATTCTAAGCTTTGCAAAAACTCTAAAGACAAATAAGTGAAAAAAAATACCTTTTGCTGAGGGTTTTCATTTTGATGTGGTTATTATGAGAATATTAGAATCTACAACTTAGAAGACTTTATCACATTTTATAGCTATTTACGATTAAAGATCATTATGAAATTGAGCTGAGACTGAGGAGAATGCTCCGAGAGGTTTTTAAATTAATAATTATCCTTGATTCAATTCTAATGTCTTACACTGGCTATTAAAAGAACGTAAAACTGCATAATAGCAGCTCCCAACTGTGGGTTCTGTCAAGGCCTCCTCCTCCTCCTAACCATCTAGAATGGACTTTCTCAAGCTCAGCCCTGTGTTCCCTTGTTGCTGTTGGTTTTCATCCCAGTTGATTTCATCTTTTAGCTGAACTTCTGTCCTAATTAAGCAAGCTGTTATTTCTCAGTTTCTTTGTGTCAGTCTAGAAATTACAAACATGTTATGCTTCAGTCTAATGAATTCTGTGAGTATTTATTTGTGTTAGATTGGAGATGCATTCATTAATTGTATCTTACTTTTTATTATTATTTTTTTAGTAATCAGGTTAATTAAGCCACATAAGAGGCCAACAATAAAGTAGCTGTTGCCGTTTAGCATTCAGTTTTATTTGCCCTGCCGTCAGCTCCATGCATCATTAATTGTAACTGTTTGGATGCAATTAAGAGAGCAAACACCACAGAAAAAAAATTGAATATAAACAAAATAGCAAAATAATTAATGATTTAATAAAAAATATCTCTTACAAATATAACTTACACTATTGTACTTTTTTGATTGAAGAATAGATGGGAAATAATCCACTAATTAAACAATGAGATAAATAACAGCTAAAAAATGAGTTGCTAATTTATAAAATTGATTGCAACAAAATTCTGCAGCCACAGGAGGCCCCAGGACTGATCTTAAAGCCTACTGCTGTAGAACATCATTTATAGAGAAAGATAAACCATCCACAACTTTTTATAATTCAGAATCTTTTTATTTCAATGTTATTCATTTTCATATTATCATTTAGAAACAGTTAGAATTCATTTCTGCTCTTCAGATATTTTTAGATCTGTTTTTTTAAAAGTTAATATTTGTAACGACTTTTCCGTTTTCTTTTTGTTTCACCGACATTTTGTGGTCTGGTCATCATGGAAACAAGCGATGTGTGATGTCACTGAAGTCGCGATTAGTGAGTTATTTGAGATTGGATTGAAAACAAAACTATTTGGGGTGTGTTTTGAAGAACTTCTTCTTAAAATAATCTTTGCAATAAATGTTTGACTACAATTTTGGGGTTATGACTATCAAATTAAGCTGAACTCTCAGTTACGATTCATCATCTGGTCCCTCAGAAAAAAAAATCTTTTTCCCAGCATAGGGAAATAGCTGATGGATCAGATGAGGGAACGATGTCTGTATTACTAAGTCTGGTTTCTGTTATGAATGGAGTTTCCTCCAGAGCAAAACAGCAGCAAGACCTCCAAAATAATCTAGGAAGCAGGTCAGAAACCTACCTAGTCTGCCTTGCAGAGACAACGTTAGCTTCAGCCAGGCTCCAAAGCAATCTTTTGGCTTCAGCTAAAACATGCCCAAAAATGAGCAGCCTGCCAAACAGCTATACAAGTTTCAAAATCTACAATGAAAACCCTCAACCCACATCTTGTATAAATAGGGCAAGAAAATAAACTTTATAAAAATAAGATTTATTAACAAAACATGTACAAAATACAAGGAACAGCTCAAAAGAGCAAAATAGTCACAAAGGAGTTGTGTAAAAGGAAATCCTAAAGCAAAAGGAGTCCTAAAACATACTCCAGTAATCAGAATCCTTTAATGGTGGGCCAGAGATCAACAAAAACCAGAAAATTGAACCATAAACAGTGATACACAAGCATTCCTTTAAACAGCAATGATTCCCTTTCCTAGGCTCTTGCACAAAGCGTGCAAGAATGGTGAGATACCGGTGGCCCCACCTCTTAGGGCTTCACCCAAAAAGGATAAGCAATAGAACTACATTTAAAGGGTCAGTTATCAGTTACAAACATAACAGAAAATATGTGAAATAAAACACGATAACTGAGAAACAACATAAACAAAAATAAAATGCATAAACACATGTAATACCATAAAAACAAATATTTGATTTTGTACTTTGCGCAGAGGATTTCCCTCAGTGTTAAATTAACACTTGAAAGTGTATATATGATAACAGTGTCCTCGCGTGTATATACTTTTAAAGGTTAATTTGACGTCATTACATTTAATTTCGCACTAGCCATTTTGCCATGTCAGCAGTCCCCATTCAGTTGACCACAATGTGTAGGTTTTTTGGACATTGGACTTGTTTTTTTTTTTCTTTTTACTTTTGGGTTCATTGCAGCTCAAGTCATATTTACACGTCACATGGAGATGAATTCTGGCCATTCAGGATACTGAGGGGCAAACAAAGCAAGCAAACAGACTTTATAAAAACAAGACACGACCTTCAAATGTGAGGAGCAATTTCAGCCAAGATTTTTTTTCCTACACAAAATTCTTCCAGTTCTCTGTGCACCATTGGGAGAGACTAGTAGTACAAAGTTTATTTGTCTGTGCTTTGTCTTTGATTGCATTTGTTTGTGCTCATGGAGAAATCAAAATTCAGCATACATCAGGTTTTAAATGCGCCTCTTACTAATCACCAAAAACAGAACAGAAGCCAATAAATTACAGAACCTCTTAAGGTCAAACTAAACACATGTTGTTTCCTTTCTGGAGTCCTGGCTGTCCTATCAATGTACTGCAAATGTGCTACCAAACCTCACCGCCTGCCTCTCACTCCGTCTCTCTCTATGGTGGCCTCTCTTCCACTCACGATTTGAGCTCTTGCCCTTGATGACCTCCCAGCTCAGTGAGTCTGTTAATTCAAAATAATTTTACACCTTGTCCTACGGTCATCTCTTGTCAAACCCCAAAATGACTTACATGTAGTCAGTGTTGTGCAAGTTCACACCTCACAAGAACTAGCTCAAAGTTCAGTTCACACAGATTAAAATGAATAAGTTCACGTTCATCGTTCAGCACTTCAATTTTGAACTAGTTCATGTTCAGTTCACTGTGTATTTTTTAAGGAGCAAGAATACATGACCCATGAGTTTACTTTTTTCAATTTTGCATGCCTAATGTTAGGCTATTACAGTGTTCTTGAATAAAATACAATCATTATGAAGACTTTTTTTATTTAAATACACTTTATTGAGTTATACCCAGCAACAAACACATACAGTCATATGAAAAAGTTTGGGAACCCCTCTCAGCCTGCATAATAATTGACTCTACTTTCAACAGAAAGATAACAGTGGTATGTCTTTCATTTCCTAGGAACATCTGAGTACTGGGGTGTTTTCCGAACAAAGATTTTTAGTGAAGCAGTATTTAGTAGTATGAAATTAAATCAAATGTGAAAAACTGGCTGTGCAAAAATTTGGGTCCCCTTGTAATTTTGCTGATTTGAATGCCTGTCACTGCTCAATGCTGATTACTTGCAACACCAAATTGGTTGGATTAGCTTGTTAGGCCTTGAACTTCATAGACAGGTGTGTCCAATCATGAGATATAAAGGTATTTAAGGTGGTCAGTTGTAAGTTGTGCTTCCCTTTGACTCTCCTCTGAAGAGTGACAGCATAGGATCCTCAAAGCAACTCTCAAAAGATCTGAAAACAAGGATTGTTCAGTATCATGGTTTAGGGGAAGGCTACAAAAAGCTATCTCATAGGTTTAAACTGTCAGCTTCAACTGTAAGGAATGTAATCAGGAAATGGAAGGCCACAGGCACAGTTGCTGTTAAACCCAGCAGGTCTGGCAGGCCAAGAAAAATACAGGAGCGGGATATGCACAGAATTGTGAGAATGGTTACAGACAACCAAGAGATCACCTCCAAAGACATGCAAGGACATCTTGCTGCAGATGGTGTATCTGTACATCATTCTACAATTCAGCGCAATTTGCAAAGAACATCTGTATGGCAGGGTGATGAGAAAGAAGCCCTTTCTGCACTCACGCCACAAACAGAGTTGCTTGTTGTATGCAAATGCTCATTTAGACAAGCCAGGTTCATTTTGGAACAAAGTGCTTCGGACTGATGAGACAAAAATTGAGTTATTTGGTCATAACAAAAAGTGCTTTGCATGGCAGAAGAAGAACACCGCATTCCAAGAAAAACACCTGCTACCTACTGTCAAATTTGGTGGAGGTTTCATCATGCTGTGGGGCTGTGTGGCTAGTTCAGGGACTGGGGCCCCTGTTAAAGTCGAGGGTCGGATGAATTCAACCCAATACCAACAAATTCTTCAGGATAATGTTCAAGCATCAGTCACAAAGTTGAAGTTACTCAGGGTTTGGATATTCCAACAAGACAATGATCCAAAACACAGTTCAAAATCTACAAAGGCATTCATGCAGAGGGAGAAGTACAATCTTCTGGAATGGCCGTCACAGTCCCCTGACTTGAATATCAGGCTGTCCATGCTCAGCAGCAATCAAATTTAACTGAAATGGAGAGATTTTGTGTGAAGAATGGTCAAAAATACCTCCATCCAGAATCCAGACACTCCTCAAAGGCTATAGGAGGACAGCGTCTAGAGGCTGTTATATTTGCAAAAGGAGGCTCAACTAAGTATTGATGTAATATCTCTGTTGTGGTGCCTAAATTTATGCACTTGTTTAATTTTGTTGTGATGCATATTGCATATTTTCTGTTAATCTAATAAACTTGATGTCACTGCTGAAATACTACTGTTTCTATAAGGCATGTCATATATTAAAAGGAAGTTGCTACTTTGAAAGCTCAGCCAATGATAAACACAAATCCAAAGAATTAAGAGGGGTTCCCAAACTTTTTCATATGACTGTATACCCATATACAGTATGCTAATATCCTCTTGGTCAAAAAAGAAATTAAACTGATGCAAGTATACATATAAATTACCGCTCTATTTCCAACCGTGTGACACAAATGATGACTGCCGGTCAAATTATGCTGCCCGTCAAAATTTGCAACACATATTGCATTTCCAACGGGGAAAAATATAAATTGGCCTTGCGAAGTGCAACGTTTTCCTAAAAGCAGAGCTTCACCACGTGCTCATGTCAGCGGGGGTGCAGCTTAAGCACAAGCAGGCAGACCCAGGCAGTGCCTATTTGATTTTACGTTATTTTTTCCGAATATAAATAAATGGCAAAAAATTTGTGTGATATAAATACTCGTAAAAATCCAGGATTTGTGCTTATCTGGATACCATATTCGAATTCAGCTCCACCGCTACATTACAGGGTAAGGCAAAACATTTAATCTGGACCTAAACCAGATTCAGAATGACACATAAAACTGAACTAGCTCAGGTTCAAGTTCTTCACTTGCAAATACGTTACGTTAAGCTCACCGTTCTTAGAAAAATGAGCTTGGTCAATGAATGTGCTCTTTTGAACTAGTTCATGCAAAACACTGCAAGTAATGATGACCAAAACAGCAAAACTGCAAAATTTGTACTTAAATTAATTTTACATGCAATCTGGAAATTGCAAAATGCAAAACTCACTACAGTTAGACTAGTTTTTAAAGTTGTTTGAGATGGAACTCAATTAATATTGGTTCCTAAAGGTTACTCTACTGCCACAACTTCTTTCTCCTTCCTTGACTGCCCTCCAAAGCTGCTACCACGTCCCGATCTTCCATGCCTCCTTCTATGCCCCTTTCCTATATGCCTTGCACACTGTATGGCTTCCACTTTGTATAACTCATTTTTGTATAACTGTACTCATTTTTTGCTACTCTGTAATACAAGCAAGGATACGTCCAGATACATGCCGGTAGTCACACACCTAGGCCAATGGAATTTAGAAGTGGATGAGTTCTTGCTTATAAATGCTTGGTATCTGCACCACGTCCCACACCAACATGCTTTTGCACATGCAGATAAGATGAACTACAACCTCAGTTCCAAAAACACTGGGACACTGTGTAAAATGTAAATAAAAACAGAATGCAATGATGTGCAAATCTCATAAACCCATATTTTATTC